>NC_141667.1:177532931-177850431 GCF_028749965.1 Puma concolor
AAAATAAAAGGGGGGGGGAATATTTTTATAGTTATCTGTATATTTGATGTCAAGTTACCCTTTGATGTATCAGCAATTTTTTTTAATTTTTTTAACATTTATTTATTATTGAGAGACAGAGAGAGACAGAGCATGAGCCGGGCAGACAGAAGAGGAGACACAGAATCCGAAGCAGGCTCCAGGCTCTGAGCTGTCAGCACAGAGCCCAACATGGGGCTCGAACTCACAAACCGTGAGATCATGACCCGAGCTGAAGTTGGACGCTTAACCAACTGAGCCACCCAGGCGCCCCTATATTTGCAATTTTCTACTGAAACAAATGCTGTTTATTTTGGATTAGGAGGAAGCTCGTGCATTGTCCACCAGGATTCACTTGCTGCTAAAGAAGCACTATCCTGAAGCCAATCACATGCCCCTCAAACCAAGTCTGCTTGCTTTTATTTTATTTTCCCAGCCTGATTACTCAACATCTGTGAATAAGAGTAATTTGAAAGATGAAACTAAAAATGACATAGAGTTGGCCCACCCTCTCTCCTAAGAGTACCTAATTCTCCTCTGAGGCCTTAGGACTGTGAACTAGGGAAATGGAGAATGAAGAGCTGGCCCCATTAACTCTGGAAAACTCTACTCTGGACAAGCTGCTTGTGCATGGTGCAAGGAAGCCAACGGATGCCTGAGTAACACTTTGTAGGGAGTTTTGGCCTCCTCTGGGCTCCATTTTTTCTTTCTGTTTCTTTTGTTTTGTCTTTCCAGGTTTGTTCTATCAAAAACTAATGTTGGGTTGCCTAGGTGGCTCAGTTGGCTGAATGTCCAACTCTTGATTTTGGCTCAGGTCATGATCTCAGGAGCGTAGGATCGTGCCCCAGGCCGGGCTCTGCCCTAAGCATAAAGCCTGATTAAGATTCATTCTCTCTCTCTCTGTCCCTTTCCTTCTGCTCATGTGCCTTCTCTCTCTTAAATAAAATAAGATAAAATAAAATAAAATAAAATAAAATAAAATAAAATAAAATAAAATAAAATAAAATAAAATAAAATAAAATAAAATAAATAAATATAAATAAATAAGAAACCTAATGTAACAAAATCGGAGTAAATCTTCAACATCCTTTCTATTTTCCCCATTTTCACTACTCCAACATTCAGCCATACCTGCACCCCAATCCACCATCTAACATTCATTTAGTAAATATTCAAGGTGATTTGTATCAAATCGCTTTAAAGGAGCTGATTGGAGATAGAGTAATTAGCATAGTATATGGTTAGATTAGCATATGGCCGCCCTCATCCTCTAACATCACAGAGTAATGTTTCCTATTTTCAAGTCCCTGAAAATATTCTGTCCTTTCAAGGTCCAAAACTTTACAAGTTTACGTAGCCATCTTTTCCCCTTAAGCTTCTGCCTCCCTTTTTCAATTCATATCTGTTCTACAAAAATTATCCCCCAAAAGAAAATTTAATCTTCCACGAAGACTGGGTTTTTTTTGTTTTGTTTTGTTTTTTTTTTTTTTTTTTTTTTTTTTTTTACATTATCTGCTAGTTACTTAAAGTTCAGACTCTTCAAACCATACTTAAAATCTTGTCTTTTCAACTCTTTCATATTCAGTTACTGTTATACAAAATGATTATATAGCTACAGTCTTGCAAAATATTCACTATAAATGATAGTGTGAATATGCAAAACACCAAGCACCTTAAAAAGTAACTAGCTTACACTAGTCCCTTCAAAAAGCAATTAATAACATGTGTGCTCCAAACAAGTATTTCTAAACACATGTGTCTCAGTAACCAAACTTAGCTGGAAACATAAAAGAGATTAAAGATCTGGTCAACTGGGGCGCCTGGGTGGCTCAGTCAGTTAAGCGGCCGACTTCGGCTCAGGTCATGATCTCGCGGTCCGTGAGTTCGAGCCCCGCGTCGGGCTCTGTGCTGACAGCTCAGAGCCTGGAGCCTGTTTCAGATTCTGTGTCTCCCTCTCGCTGACCCTCCCCTGTTCATGCTCTGTCTCTCTCTGTCTCAAAAATAAATAAAACGTTAAAAAAAAAATTAAAAAAAAAAAAAAAAGATCTGGTCAACTGACCCAACGTACAATTTTGAAAATGTAAGTTTAATTTGTTCCTGATAAATGACTTCTCAAAAATAACCCATTAATGGGGCACCTGGGTGGCTCAGTCAGTAAAGTGTCCGACTTCAGCTCAGGTCTGACCCTGCAGTATGAGAGTTCGAGCCCCACGTCAGGCTCTGTACTGACAGCTCAGAGCCTGGAGCCTGCTTCAGATTCTGTGTCTCCCTCTCTCTGCCCCTCCTCTGCTCATGCTCTGTCTCTCTCTCTCTCAAAAATAAATAAAGATTAAAAAAAATTTAAATAACCCGTTAATAAAGGACATTGTCAGAAAAGTAAAACTTATTTTGGGCCTTTTAGTAAGTAACATATCTGTTTGATTTAAACCTAGGAGATACCGAATGATATGAAGAAATTAGGTTGTAGCTAAATATCCATGAATATTAGGGTTATTCTCTATTGGTTTGGAGTGCTCTTTTACACACCAATATTCAGCTTTAGGAATTTAGGGACTCATTAATTTTGTTAAACATGGAATTTAGCTTTTTTTTTTTCTAAAAAAAAGAGCTAATTATTTCTTTACTATTTTTATATCCAAGTACGCTCTTCTTATTACTCACAAAGGACAATCTTTACCAATCCCCAATCCCAGCAGTCAGGGAAATAATTTCATTTAAACATCCCCTGAAAGCAATTATTTATGGACTCCACAGAAACTGGGGTAAACTTTTTGTGGTCCCATTTATTTTGTGGAAATTATAGATTGCTTATAAAAGAATATGAACTCATAACTATTTGGTTAAAACATTAACAGAAAAATAGAGCAAAAGTAAAGCAATGATCCCACCGCATAACAGAAATACCTTGTTATAATTTAACTGACATTTCAGGTGTTCTCAAAGTGTTATTTTGATATTTAACATCACTGATTGGAGAGGCTCTACATTCTCTGTATTATCAAAATTTTATGAACCAAAAATATTAACATAATTGGTTTTATTGAGAATTTCTTTGTTGTTCTCAGATGTTCTCTGAACAGAAAATCTATGATAAACACTGTAACACATTTGAAGAAACCCCTCTCTGGGCATCTTCCCTAGCTGACACTGTGTTCTATCTTCCAGCAATGTACAACACTTATTTTGCCATAATTTCTGTGGCATAGTTGTCTCTGAGGTCTCCTTTAAAATCTCCAAGCTTCTCACATTTCAAGTTTCTCTAGAGCAATGTTTCTCAGCCGTGGCTGGCAGTCCTGATGTCCAGCTGCGTCTCAGACCAATTTCATAAAAAATTTCAAGGGTGGAACCCTGACATCGGTAATTTTTAAAACTCCCAGGTGGTTCCAATGTGCAGTCATGGTTGAAACACACGATTTAGTGTGAGAAATGACCTCCGGCTATCCCACGACTTTTCTATTAATAGCTTAACATATTACAAGTGGCAAAATGGCATCAGTGAACATTTATGGTTGTAAAATAGAGCTGTTTTGTTCCAGTTCTGCTGAAGTATTTTTGTAAAACCTCTATGTCTGTGTCCCTGTAATTTGAACTTTGAGCCATCAAATTCTGATAAAGAATCTTTGCTAAATTTAGAGCAGAGTTAAAGCATGATTTTCTTGATTTAAAAATGGCAGCTCTCAGTAAAATTTGGCCATTTAATTATGTACCTAAACATCAATTTTGAACAAAAGTGTCACTCTCAAATGATTAAAATTTTAACGAATTTCAGGTAAATAATAAGCTGTAGATACCATTTATTTAGATCAATTTATTAATGCATAGAATTCCTAGGAGCATCACTCTCATTAATAACTTATTTACATGAATTCTTATATATTAAATTCACTGTGCTACATTTTCGTTATCTGAAATGCCTGAATGTTATATCATTAACATTTTTAGCTTTCTAGTCAAGAAAAACTCTTTTAATTGCTCATTCTAAAAGCTCAAAAGAAAATCGTGTTTTTTGTTTTGTTTTGTTTTGTTTTGTTTTCAGTTTCCATAAATATGAAATTTATTGTCAAACTGGTTTCCATACAACACCCAGTGCTCTTCCCAAAAGGTGGCCTCCTCAATACCCATCACAATCATGTTTTTTGTTTTGAACCCACCTTTAAATTTCAGCTCCAAGATCTTCTAACTTCTTTATTTTAAATTTGTTGCAGAGTTAATTTTCAAAACTCTGGATTTATTTCTCAACAATGTTACTCTCAGGCCTAAACATGTTAGGAATAATAAGACACCCTTCATTCATCAATAATAAGGAAATCTTTTCTAAGAAGGTTTCACTCTAAATTGTATCCTTACCGCAGCCCTTTCATTAGGCAAGTTTCAAGTTTATTTGATTTAGACAACCATTTTATCAATTTCCTTAATGGGACCTAGCAAACTTTGACATTTGAAATAAAAAGGAAAAGAAAACGCCAATATGGAAATTTAAGTTACTATGGAATAAAATGTATGAGAATGTTATTATTAACACTGATGTAGGGGCTCCTGTGTGGCTCAGCTGGTTAAGCCTCTGACTTCAGTGCAGTCATGATCTCACAGCTGGAGATTTGAGCCCCCCATCAGGCTCTCTACTGTCAGCACAGAGCTTGTTTCAGATCTTCTGTCCCCTCTCTTTCTGGCCTTCCCCCCACCACCCCTGTGTGTGTGAGCTCTCTCTCTCAAAAATAAAATAAACATTAAAAAAAACCAATGATGTAAACCCAACTGTTTGGGGGATTATAGTGAATCTGATGACATTGAACAAGTTCCATGACATTTACCCATGAACCAACTGAGAAAATATATTTCAAGAAAGAGCCTTTGGTCCCAGGTTGCTGAGACCTGAATTACCATGCAAATTTGGTGTCTTCTTTTTAAGTAAACCTCATTTTCCATGCCAGTTCATAAAGTGGTAAGAGGGAGGCAGGGCAAAAATATCAATCTGATAGGCAGTCTTTCCAAATCTGCTTCCCCAAGTAGAAGTGATTCACTCTCTTGCTACTTCTCCTTCCTGTAAATATTTATATTAAAGAGGCTCTATATCACTTAATGACAAACCCATTCGTCTGGGTAATAATTTGATCTGACTCATAACCGTATCTCTAGCAACTAGGGGTTCACACTTGGTATTCAATAAATGTTTGCTGAATGAATGATGAGGGATGTGGAGTACACAGATTTAGCATTTGTTGTAAAGCATCAAATTGCATGCCTAAGATCTGTGCATTTTACTGTACTTCAACAACAAAGAGCAAAATAAATGTTTTCATTCCCCTTGGAACATGCTCTGAGATTCAGATGACAAACCATTATGGAATTGGAGAGTTACTCCTTCACAAGTAGGTTAATAGGCATTTTAATAATCCACATTGTTCTCTGGACTAGAGAGTTTACTATTTTACAAAATCAAACTCATCCATAAATTTGCCACCAATATGGATATTCAAATAATATGCAAACACACATGTCAAATTCAAGGAAGATGTTTTAAATACTAACAACTTCATTGAAATAAAATTGAAGTTTTGTGTAGTAATTATTTTGTGGGATTAGGCATATTTGGTTGTTACTCCACTAAAACATGTCAACATCCCTTTATAGTCAGACTTTGCATAAAAGATACACTCTGATTTACTTTTATAAATGTTTGAAAATTTTTACAGAGTTATGTATAAGTAACCAAAAATTGGGTATGGACTAAACTAATGCAAATGGGCTGCAACATTGTTTAATAATCTAGTACCCTAAACAGGTCCTAAAAGATATATAAGTACATTACTTACAAGTAAAAATCTACCATTTTATTATCAGTTATCTAGACAACAGTTATAATTAACTAAAAAAAATGCCCTATAGAATGGTCAGAGTATATAAACCCCAATCAATAAATAAAAAAATATATACAAACTGTTCCTTTCCTAATCATCTTATCCTTGTTTCTTTGATGTCATTACTTGATCTTTAAGAGGTAAGAAAGCATATAAAGTGAAAAAAATTAAAACATGAAGACAGAAGCATGGTTTCACGGATATTAAAACTTGAAAACATGTTAAGAAATAATGATAAATAAATTCTTGCTGTTCTTAGTAACATGGAATAGAGGCTAGGAACAAAAAAAGACCTTGTAGTCTATAGTATTGTTGGTTTGCTTGTTTGTTTAGAAAGAAGTTTTCTCCTTAATGAAACAGAATGCAACGTATCACATAAATAAATTAAAAGAAGTAAAAGTGGGTGAATGTCCATAGTCTTACCTGCAGGCTCAGTTTTCACTTTTAGTAATGGATCCTGAGGGATAGTTGTAGAAAACGGAGTCCAGAAAAAAATGAAATTCTCACTGACACAACAAAAATGTCCCATTCCTCAAGAAGATGGGAATCTTCTTTGGTCGCGGAGTTAGTTTATAGCACAGTAAATTGAATGGCTTTGCTTAAATTGAATGTTTTTATCTAATTATATAGAAAAATATAATTTCTATATTATATTAAAACTATGATCCATTACAGGAGTGATTATTAAATTTTATTTTTTTTTTAATTTTTTTTTCAACATTTATTTATTTTTGGGACAGAAAGAGACAGAGTATGAACGGGGGAGGGGCAGAGAGAGAGGGAGACACAGAATCGGAAACAGGCTCCAGGCTCTGAGCCATCAGCCCAGAGCCGACGCGGGGCTCGAACTCATGGACCGCGAGATCGTGACCTGGCTGAAGTCGGACGCTTAACCGACTGCACCACCCAGGCGCCCCGATTATTAACTTTTAAAACTAATTTCATGAACTGATTTTATTTCCTTAAAATGGAAATCATACCACTTTGCATTGCACTTTGAATTTTTTTTCCAGTGAGCTTATGAAATTGTTGCATATGCAAATATGCCATACCTGTTAGCATTTCTTATATACTTTGCAAATGAAGTGTCTAAAGCAAATTCTATACTCAATTTCTGGTTTTGTTGTAAACCAATAGTACTTAATAGCTTAGTACACCTGATGTGACTTGGCATTTTCAAAACTGATTTATTGCACACTCTGAAAAACTTGTTAGTTCTAACCTGGAGAATGCAATAGGTTCTTCTGCCATGATAATTATTATGCAGCTGATAGATCTGTTATGTCTTCCCTCAGTTTATGTAATTGTGATTTATCAGCCATTTCCAAGAGAAATCACGTCTCCAAAGCAATAGGTTCTGCCTTTCCTATTGACTAAAGTGCTCTGCGTTATCTGAAGAGTAGCCCTGTTACCGAGAGAGACCTATACAAACCCATCCTATTTCAAGCCCTGGCGTATGTCCTGGGGAGAAACTGATATGTCTTTTATTCTTTGCAGTAGGTCTGGTCAATGTCTTACAATTCAAATACAATTAACCTAGAGTTTGCAGTTTGCTTCTACTGCTTATGAATAGCTGCAATCAATAGGTTACACATGATTGACTTCCTAAATACTTTTAAAAGCTGCCAAATAATTAAGTAGGGTTGGTGACAATTTAAGGAAGGTATATGGAGGTAATGACTTTTCTTATTTCTTTAATAATTTCCATTCTCAACTTGTAACTCTTTCTTTTAAAATTGACAATGGCCACTTGACAAGCATTGTTTGTAATTATGCTTTTTTTTTAATCCAAAGTTCAGTGACTTCTGTCACAACAAAACTGTAAAAAGCTGCCATCCTAGATGGCTCCTTCATAGCCATATGAGAAAGTTATTTTCATGTATGCATTTCTTTTTCTGTATTATAAAGTAACAAAAAGAGCTTTGAGAATTCTGTATCCTTTCTTTTATTGGTGAGAACCCAAATTAAGTTATGGTTAAACAGGTTTTAGAAGAATATCATGTTAGTTTTTTCTCTGAGTTTTCTCTTAAGTGGCAAAAAGTAAAGCAATGGAGAATCAGGTTAAAGAAAACTATCATTCTCTATACTCCATGTGAGAATAAAGAAATGAAATAATTTTAGGATAACTAAAATTATTTTAATAGTTACTTCAAATTTTAAAGATAGAATAAATTGGATTCAGCACAAAGAGCATCTACTATTACTACAATAACTACCTTTGAATCCATAATTCATGTATTTACATTTACATAAAATCTATCAGTTCTTTCTTGTCTTACTATTGCAGGCATCTTTGATTCTTATAAGGGGGCAGTATATGATGGACTTGAGGAATATGAATTAGACCTGGAAAATCATATGAAAATTATTTTCTTCTATCAGTCAGTCTATTGACCTATCAATCTATTGATCTGTCTATTCACTCTAGACCTATATCAAATGTATTTATAATATAAAAATAATGAAATCCGCTTGAGAAACTTAACAGAAACCCATGGGGGAGGGGAAGGAAAAAAAAAAAAAAGAGGTTAGAGTGGGAGAGAGCCAAAGCATAAGAGACTGTTAAAAACTGAGAACAAACTGAGGGTTGATGGGGGGTGGGAGGGAGGGGAGGGTGGGTGATGGGTATTGAGGAGGGCACCTTTTGGGATGAGCACTGGGTGTTGTATGGAAACCAATTTGACAATAAATTTCACATATTGAAAAAAAAATCAAATCCAAAAAAATAATGAAATCCAAGGTGAATACAAAGAAATCCTATCTGTAAAGTGGGCAACTTATATCAACTTTACTTAAATAAATCTTTATATCTCTAGCAAAAGTGAGTCTAACAGCTAATATATTTCACATATGCTTCAGTAGTAAACAAATTTATAGTTAAAAAGATGCTCATCTAAATATATTTATAACGATGAAAATACGAAAATACCTTAACAATCCATCATGGCTATGTAAATAATGGTACACCTTTATAAATGAAAACTACACAGTCATTATAAAAGATATTAAACAGTAACGTGGAAAAATCTCAACGCTATACTATTGTGTGAATAAAGAAAGTTAGAAGCAAAAACATATGTAGCATATATCCTTTTATATAAAATAATATTAGAGCATATGCATTCAGAGAGAGATGTCTAAACATAATGTCTTTAGCTTATAAACATCTGTCACCTTTGGGCAGCTTGATTTGTACTGATATCTATGTTCATGTTTTTATCCAGAGTGGTAATAGCATTGATGATCTTTCTGCAATGACTGTGAATCTTCTTATGTACCCTCCAGATGTACCTCCTTATTGAGACTATTTTTTGGTCTTCTCATCTGAGGCATTTTAAGTTGATATAACTATGAACATATTCTTAGAAGTTACAGCCAAATAATAAGTAATCCTTGCATGGTTGCTCCTTAAATCTGAATACTAAGGAGTAGAATGCAGTTCAGTAAAAAACACATACAACAAAGGTCAAGTGTTCTTACATAAAATACTAGATTTTAGGAGAAGGGAATAAAAAAAAAGGTTCATGATGAACAAAAAAGAAGAGAGGCAAGGTAATTAGAAAAACATGATACAGCACAAGAAATTGCAATGTTATCAGAGTCAAGGGTTTTCTAATAGGGATAACAGAAGACCTCAACATTTGTTTCCATCCCTGCAGTGAAGAGAGAATAAAAACCTAAAAACTCAATCTCAAGTAACACTACGGCATTTTGGTGATAATGACATTTCTGTGTAGATTCATCAATTGTAACAACTGTGATATCTGGTGTTACATGTTGAGTGTAGGGGAGGTTGTGCATGTTGGGGGACAGAGGGTGTATGAAAACTTTCTGTACGTCCTGTTCAATTTTTCTGTGAACCTAAAACAGCTCTAAATGATAAAGTTTATAGATAAAAAATTAAAGATCCTATGCTAACTGCTGAAAGCAATGTGGTCAATGTCTTCCGGCCATCCCAAAGGACCCTAACCAAGATTCAATTGTCACGTGGAGGGAGTGGTCCAAGGGGGTAATGGAAACCATGAATCTCTTGATGCCTAGACATAAAATCCCTTGGCATCACTTCTATTCCATTCAATTTGAAAAAGCCAGTCACAGAGCCAACTTAGGTTCAAAGAAAGAGGCAATGGCCTGCCCACCTCAGGAGGAAGAATGGGAAAAAATTGGTGGTCAATTTTAATCAATCTTGGGAAGAGATCTCAAGAGGGCACTTGGCAAAAGCATCAATTTATATTAGGTAATTGAGGTTAATCAAGTTAATCAGGTTAATTAGGAACTGTGTTATTAGATGTGACCTAGTATTATACCTCCTTGTCTGAGTTGGAGAGGGTATGAACTCAAGAACATTGTCATCATTTTAGAAAAGTAAAGTAGCTAAATTGCTACATTTTATGTCTTAAAAACTACATAAAGTATGGTAATAGAATAAAGAAACAAGCAAATTAAAATTAGCAACTCAAAATTCATGCATCATTCAAATTTAATTTGCATGGCATGGAATCATGAGCTTTTTTTAATTAAAAATATTGTTATAGAGTTACATAAAAATATATTGGAGGAAAATTAATCCTTATTATATTTGGTGCAGGATATTTCTTTCTAAAATTACAGATAAAGTTTTGTGCCTCAAATGATAAAAATAAAAAAGAGAACACTACTGTGGTAAAGAGAATAAAGCTTCCCTCTCTCTACAGATTTCTATACTCCAATCCTCAAAACTGGTGAGTATGTTACCTTATGTGTAAAAGGGAGTGTGCAGACGTGATTACATTAAAAATTTTGAAATGAGGGCACATCTGGGTGGCTCAGTCAGTTGGACATCCAACTCTTGATTTCGGTTCAGGTCATGATCTCAGGGTTCGTGAGATGAAGCCCCTCATTGAGATTCTCTCTCTCTCTTCCCCTCTCTCTCTCTGTCCCTCCCCTCCTCATGCTCCCTCTTTCTCTCTCTCTCAAAATAAATAATAAACTTAAAAGAAAAGAATTTTGAAATGAGAAGATTAATCTGGATTATCTGGTGAGCTCATTGTAATCCCATGGGTCTTTATAAGTGTGGGAAAAAAAAGTAGAGTCAGAGGAGTTGTGATGATAGAATACAAGCAGACTCTAGAAGCTGGAAAAGTCTGGAACAGAATCTTCCTTAGAGACTGCATAAGGAACATAACCTTTAATGTTAGCCTCAGAAGACCTAGTGCAGATTTCTGGTCTCTGGAACTGTAATGGTACATTAAACCACTACATCTGCAGTAATTTGTTACAGTGGCAATCAAAAGCTAGTAAATTATCAAAAATTTAAAAATGTAAGTTATAATTATTTCCCTAAAATGACAGCTCACAACCAATGAATCATTAGAGAAATTTTAAAACTAATTTGTATGGTAAATTAGTTAACTACATTGATGTTATCCAATGGAGTCATCTAGGATGTAGAAACCACGGTTTTTAAGTAATAAAGGTGGTTGAAAGCATGTAAAATATGATTTGAAAAACATGTGTCAAAAATATATAATTCTCTTCTGGGGCATGTTATTCAATCAACTTCAATATTTTAGAAACACACAGAGACATTCAATGAGAAGTTAAATATAACCTATGTATAAATACACTTATGTATAAATTAATCTATATATAAATAAATATAAATAAAATAATATTTTATTCTAACCTGTACACTAAGATATGGAAGATTTTTTTAACATTTATTTATTTATTTATTTATTTAGAGATCAAGACAGTGCAAACTAGGGAGGGGCAGAGAGAAAGGGAGAAAAAGAATCTCAATCAGGCTCTGTACTGTTCAGAGCCTCTGTTTGTGGGTTCCATCCCACAAACTGAGATCATGACATGAGCCAAAATCAATAGTCAGACGCTTAACTGACTGAGCCACCCACATGCCCAAAGAGATGGAAGAAATTTTTAATTTATGAGTTCAGGGTTCTCTCTCCATGTGATAGTTGGTAATTTCTAGTTTATCAGGGTGAGGCGGGATGTGTGTGCATGCATACTCCCTCTATTCTCCTAAATAACTTAACTGGTATGCACAAGAGAACCTGGGGAAGGAATGAGGAGAAAAACAAGCATTTCTTTGTAGATCTATAGAATTAATTTACCATTGAAAGAAAAAAATGTGTGTGCTCACTTCCACGGCACTACACTAAATTTGAAAAGATACAAGGAAGGAAGATCAGCATGGCCCCAGTGCAAGGATGACACACAAATTCAGGAGGCGTTACATATTGAGAAGGGAAGGGAAGGGAAGGGAAGGGAAGGGAAGGGAAGGGAAGGGAAGGGAAGGGAAGGGAAAGGGGAAGGGAAGGGGGAAGGGAAGGGAAGGGAAGGGAAGGGAAGGGAAGGGAAGGGAAGGGAAGGGAAAGGGGAAGGGGAAGGGAAGGGAAGGGAAGGGGGAAGGGAAGGGAAGGGAAGGGAAGGGAAGGGAAAGGGAAAGGGGAAGGGGAAGGGGAAGGGAAGGGAAGGGAAGGGAAGGGAAGGGAAGGGAAGGGAAGGGAAGGGAAGGGAAGGGAAGGGGAAGGGAAGGGGAAGGGGAAGGGGAAGGGAAGGGAAGGGAAGGGAAGGGAAGGGAAGGGGGAAGGGGAAGGGGAAGGGGAAGGGAAGGGGAAGGGGAAGGGGAAGGGGAAGGGGAAGGGGAAGGGAAGGGAAGGGAAGGGAAGGGAAGGGAAGGGAAGGGAAGGGAAGGGAAGGGAAGGGAAGGGAAGGGAAGGGAAGGGAAGGGAAGGGAAGGGAAAGGGGAAGGGGAAGGGGAAGGGGAAGGGGAAGGGAAGGGAAGGGAAGGGAAGGGAAGGGAAGGGAAGGGAAGGGAAAGAAAAAAGAAAGAAAAATGAGAATTGAACATGTCAACATTTTTTCATCTTCATTTATGGGAAATCAACATTACAATGAAATGGAGAAAGAACAAATATGCATAGCCAAGAAATGTGCAACCTAATCAGTTTCAATCATAGACAAAGTGGCCACCAGTGGGCCTATTACTACACATGATAAAATGAATGCCTAGTGTGCACAATGGCATCAGCTTGCCACTGTTCTGTTTCCCATCTTAATTAGAACAAGAGCTCCAATATTATTTATTTTAAATTTATGCTAATGAACAAGGTCACTTTCCTCCTGAAAGCCTTTTTAATTCTCTACAGTTTACAGAATCAAGTCAAACTCGTTAACTCATCTTTATAAGTTCCTGCCTACCTTACCTTATATTTCCAATTCTCCAAATATTTTTGTTAAAAGCAGAAGACACAGCCTGGAGCCTGTGGCAACATTCACCCCATGGGGACACTGTGTAGGTGAAGGGACACAGTGTTTGTACAGTGCCTGACACAGTCTTCGAACATGAAGGTACTTAAATGTCAGCTATTCCTACAGTAATTTAGAAGAGAATGGTTTGTAAAAAGGGAACTATAATCACAAAGAAAATGTAAGAGGCTCTTTGTTCTTCTAAAATACGAAAGAGGTATATTAGCAGTCGAAGTAGAAATCTAAGAAAACATAGTTTATTTATGTCAAGTTGTTTTAGCATAGGAAAGAAAGTTAAGTTTCTCTTTGGTTTTAGATGCACCTGATAACCCACAAGAATCAAAAGTGAGAAGGTTAAATTAATTACAGCATTCCCTATCTGACTATCAATGTGTGGTACTCGAGACTCTTTGAATTGGTTGTACCATCTACTAGATGTCTCATTAATTAATGAGTTGAATAAAATATGTGACACATGTTCATTTATGAAAAAAGAGAAGTGGGAAGGAAATGGAGATGCCTACTCTACTGCAGCCACAGAGTAGGTCTTCAGCCTGTATTCTGGAAGTTTGACAATCACAGTGATTTGTACAAGCAGAAATTGAATGAGTGATAAAGGACAAAGTGCATGATGCTCTGATGAGTTAGGCCACATGAGAAAGGAGAAAATGTCGTTTGGTTCTCCAGAGGAAGGTGTAACCTGGGTGTGGCTGCTCTTCACTTGTGGCCCTTGTGTCAGCACACCCTTGATGAAGCACAGCCTGGTGGTCTTGCTCTGCTCCCTTACTGACAGTCTCCGTCCTTAGTCCCTACCAGATCTGAGCTTTTTGGGTGCCCAGTTGTGAGTAAATATTCTTGCACATAGTTACAGTATTCATGAGAACACAAGAGAAGTAAGTTTAAAGCAAACAGACATTCACATTTTAGCAAAATGCAATGTCTCCCTCCATCTTCTGCAGCAAGTGGGTGAGGACTTTTCACAAATGCTGGATCATAACCAGGAGAGATCCTACCTCTCTCCTAACAATGTCCCCTCTGCAGCCACATTGGTGTGCTTGCCATGGTCAAGCCTGATCTGCTCCTGCCTCAGAGCCTTTGCAATTCCTTCTGCTTGAGATGGCCAACTCCTTTGAATACTATCTGCTTAGTAAGGCCTCTCCTGACCACCTATGGTGGGACCTCTAGCCTCCTTGACCCTCCATATTTTTGGCCTACAATACAGAACACTTTCGCATATACATAAATTTATTATGTAGGTTTGTCTCTCTCCAAAGGCAGAGACATGTGTTTTGTGCCGATATAACAAGAACAGAGTCAGGCACATTGTAGGTATGCATTACGTAGTCATTAAATGAACATTTGTTGAATGAATTAGCATTCAGGATGTATTTTGGTCAAGCAAAAAAGTCTAAACAACATTCAATTCGAAATTGCTTGGTGCAACAGGGAAATCAGCACTAAATTTTGTTATTTTTACGTATTAACTAGTTAAAATATTTCAATTTTTGGTATCTCAAGGAATTTTCTTCAGCCTTATGGAAAGTCCACTAACCCAGAATATTTTGTAAACCCAAATATGGTTCATGCAATTCTGTCTACATACATTAATATGAAGATGAAGTTTACATCTTGACTTTTGTTATAAATGTTTAAATTACTATTTATGAACCTTATAATTTTAAGAATGTAAATCCTTTAATAATCAATTACCACATCCAATTAGTTCACAATCATTGAAATATACAGTTGGGACTGGAGTTCATTTCAAATCTCAGAATACAAAGTCACTTAATTCAGAACTCCATCTGTGCCTCCGTCTCTAGAGTCTGACAAACAGTCTCCAAATTGTCTTCTGAGTTTTCATCAAAACAAGACACCAGTTTGGAATCTATTTTAACATTACTTGCACTATATGGGGACTCACATTGCATCTGCTTTGATTTTTCTCTAATGAAAGTTCCTAGTTGTTCTGTGTCAGAAAGGATGTAAGTATTCCCTAGAAATAGTGCTGTTATTTAGAATGCAACAATAGAGAAAATCGAAGCCCCAGATCTTATATTTCCTATTCATAAAATTGTAATTGGCCTTTTTATGTCTGTGTTACCCTTGAGACACAGGGAATTAATTTTATGTCCATGAACATATATAGGATACCCATAAAACTCAGAACAGTTCAAATTCTCATCCCCCAAAAAGAATTAGAAATAAAATCAAAGCATATTTTTCTTTAATCTTGGGGATTCTGTATAGTTTAATGTTACCTCTTGAGATGATATTAAATTGCAGTTATTGTAAATAACGGGCAAAGGAAGAACTATGGTATAATGTTTGCAATAGCATTGTAAATAGAGAACAAATCCCCACCAAATTTACATTTCACTTGCAGGATGAAGCAGACTCCTTGCAGATATCAAATGTTTATACTCTCCTTTGTCATAGCTGCTACAAGTACAAGGCTTGTTCGCTCACTGGGTTCAAAGTCTGGTTTCACTACTCTACATGACCCAGGTATGGCTTGGACTTGCTAACATACGGCAAGCCTCATTTTACTCATCTCAACAGGGATAAAAATGCCTGCAGCAAAAATTGGGGAGGGGTGAGGCCTATGTAAATTAATATACATAAAATACCAGCATGATTTCCGGTTCACAGGAAATGCTCAATCAATTAGTGCCAACACCAAGGGCAATCAGACAGAACAGACATAATAGTATCAGCTCACGAAGAGCTGATAGCTCCAGAGGCAGAAAAGCTCTGCCATTTGGAATACAAAAGTAAGTCTTGGTCTTATGTCTCTGTATTTTTTGTTTGTGCTTAATGCACAAAATCAGGATCTATTCAGCACTTGAATGAGAAAACACACATACACAAACAGCCATCCAAAATAACTTCTTGTTTTTAAGATATGTATTGTTGTCTTCATTCCTCCTCTATAAGTAATATCTACAACTTAAAAAAATTCCGTAACACAATGAACACATATCAAAGTAATATATAATTTTGTTATTGATACAGATTAATGGATAGCAATATAATATGAACATATTTCCAGATATGCCTGTATGAAGTTTTTTTATGCCAATAAGATTATAACAATATGAATAACACCTCAAAAAACAAGAAAAATAAAGAAGGGACCAAACAAGAAAGAAGAGAAAAAGAGAGAGACACAGACAGATTGAAAGACAGAATAGAACAGGTACGGCAGCAATCTTAAACCAGCCCTATCAGGAACCTTCTCTTTCCACATCTCCCTTTCATATGTCTGGTCTGGAGGAGAGGGGTCTCAGAGCTGTGGAAGAGTCTTTTTTTACTTACTCTTTTTGTTAATTTCTGTATGAGAGGGGCTCTATCTTCTGTCTTACCTTCTCTCTGTTATCCTGATGCTAATCAAGGCTGAAATTAAAAGATTCCCATCCTAACGATTTGTTTTACCTCATTAGCATAAGAGGCTGAAGCCACTAATGTAAAAGTGTACCTCTTTCCGTGTCTCGATAATCTCTGTGGAAACTAAAGAACCACGATGCATCAGACCCATGCTGCTCAAAATGTAGACTCCAGATGGGCAGCCTGGGCATCACTAGGGACCCGGTTAGAAAAGGAGAATTTCATTCCCTCCTCCAACAAATGCTGAAGCAGAATCTGCATTCTAACAAGTTTCTGAGGAGATTCATACGGATATTTAAGTTTGAGAAGCACTGCAATGAAGGGCTATTAATAATGATAGTTTCAATTCCCAAGCTGTGCTCCTTAAAAAAATTAGTATCTTCCAAAATGCTTTCTATGAAAATGAGTTCTATAATCAAATATATTTTTAAAATATGCAATTAAATAAAGTTAAGCAAATTTCCTCTTGGGGGTCGTCTTGGAGCCTCTGTTATACTCCATCGTGTGTAGTATTTTGTCCTATGTTCAGTCTCCTCTTGCACCTGATCAAAATAAGAGTCTTGAGGCACCTGGGTGGCTTTGTCAGTTAAGCACCCTACTCTTGATTTCCGCTGGGGTCATGATCTCACAGCTTCTGAGTTCAAGCCCCACGTCAGGCTACATGCTGACAGTGCAGAACCTACTTGGGATTCTCACTCTCCTCTCTCTCTGCCCCTCCCCCCTTTTTCTCTCTCTCTTTCTCTCAAAATAAATAAACAAAAATTTTTTTTTAAATAAGAGTCTTCATTATGTTCCTCCTAAGGTAGATACTACCATAAAAACAATTTGTTAAAGACATCCTCCAATAAGAAATATCTGAAGTTGCTTAAGTATGCTAGTCTTTTTTTTTTTTTTTTTTTTTTTTTTTTTTAAATAGAGAAGATCTAGACTTTAAATTGCCTTTTACCAGGACACCTGGGTGGCTCAGATGGTTAAGCACACGACTTCAGCTCAGGTCATGATCTCACAGGTCATGAGTTTGAGCCCCAAGTCGGGTTCTGTGCTGACAGCTCAGAACCTGCAGCCTGTTTCAGATTCTGCCTCCCTCTCTCTCTGCCCATCCCCACTCATGCTCTGTCTCTCAAAAATAAATAAACATTGGCAAAAAAAAAAAAAAGTCTAAATTGCCTTTTCCCAGTACCAAAACAAAAAGTTACATCTGTTGTTATAATTCAAATACTCTGTACTTGAACCATCTCTGGGAATATCCCACACAGGAACTCTGGTGGAGAGCTGGAATTCACAATAGTCATGTACTAAGAAAATACTAAACTTGCAAATATAAACACATTAGCACATGCTTCCCATTTCCTATTATAATCTTATTTTCAACAAGGTCCCATGTTTCTTTCTCACTCATTTCATTATTTAAAGCCCTTTTAATTTTTTTCTATCATTTTCCATGTTCCAGGAAGACAAGTTTTACAGACATGAAGAATTTCACAGCCAGCTTTCTCCCCTTTCCCCTTAGAGATTATCAGGGACAATTAGCATTTAAAAAATTCAAGCTACCACTGAATTTGTTTTCAAATTCTTCCAGACATAATATTTTTTCTGGCTAAAAAAAAAATCTCATTTTTAGACTCCTTTTTCTCTTCACTTCTATCATAAAAATGCAGGCTGGCTGCTCTTTTTATACATTTTTGGTGATAACAAAATAAAGTTAATTAAGATTTCAATCTAGTTTTATCTGGCATCAAAACTTGTAATTATTCCATTATATTCAATATTGCCTTCAGAGGCAATTAATGGTTAAAACATTACAAAATATTATTTTATATAATATCAGTAGTTTAATTCATTTTGGACTATCTCCCCCTACACCACCACCCGCCCCCCCCCCGGATTTCATAAAGGAACCATTAATCATCATTAAACTTAATTGCCCAAGAAAACAACTAAGCAGAATTGAGAGTATACAAAGAAGCTCAATGGTACATAAACACCTGTAATTCCTGCTTCCCTCGTGGTTTTTTATTTGGAGCTCAGATTCTAAAGCAATGCTGATTTACTCTCTCCCCGTCTTTATTTATTCAACAAATATTCATTTAATGCATATTAAATGCTAACGTCTGTTCCAGACTATGGGGATTTAAGAAAAATTTTTAAAAATAAACAGACATTATAAGGTCAGGTAATGTAAGTGCTAAAAGGAAAATTAAAGCCATTTGAACAAACAGAAAATGACTTGGGTAGGGGAGCGAGGGGTTGTCTTCCTGGACCATGAAAAATAATAGAAAAAAATATGTAGATATACAGATATAGATAAATAGTTATATATAGATATATTTGATCAGCTATAATTAGGTATATATATATTTTATCAGATTATCCCAATTACACTTCAGTTTAGGTAAGAATCATTGCTCTGTTTTAGCTGTTCTCAAAATGATTATCGATGAGGCACTCATGCATGAATTTTTTGTGTGGCCTATATATTTCAGACCATACCAAAACTTCTCTTGAAATTTGCTGAACATTTGCATAGCTATTTTCATATGACATAAGAGAAGAAAAAATAAACTTTATCTTAGTCATATAGAAAGAAATCTATTCAACTAGATTTCTATTCAACTAGAAATCTATTCAACTGAACTATTTCAATTGAAAGTATAGGTTATGGTAACAATTATTATGGTGTTGTTTTGTGTTTGCTTTTTAAGGAAAAAAAATTAAAGACCCAGAAATACATAGTGGAATTCTTTCTGTCATTTATTTTGTCAATATTATCACCAAACCATTGGTCAACTAAACAGTGAAATTGAGAAAAAAAAAAATCTTTATGAGTTGCTTGATATCATATAGGAAAAATACCTGATTTAACTGCATTTAAAAATGTTAATCACTTATTCAAACAAATATCATATTGATAAAATCAATTTTTTTAAAAAGCCAACATAGGAAATATCATGAAATATTGTTGTAAAAACCAGAAAAATCAGTGTATAAAACAGAAACTCTGCTAAGTAAAAATCACTATTTGTTTTCAAAACTTACATAAAATGTACTAGCAATGGATCTATGGACTTTCTTGAGAGATTTCATGTAGACAATTCAAGCATGCGAGGAACCTTTTGCCCCCTTGGCTGACTTTTAATATTGTCATACTGAAACCCTGTCCTTCAGCCTATTTGTGTTTTAATTCCTCTTGAGTGTCTGATGAATCACGAAAGAAATTTGTCATCATTTTAAGATTCTAGGTGCATTTTCATGATCAACAACCATTTCCCCGATGATGGTCTGCATTTTTATGCTGCCCTACTGAATCTGAGATGATTTAATCAGTATTGTTTTTGTGATATAGTCTTCTGATATATTGGGATTATGTAAACTAATTGTTCTGTAACTATGTAGTTGTTAGCATAGGTTTGTTTTCTTTTCCTTCGTTCCGGATTCATATCAAGCCAAACTAAATGGAAGCAAGAAAGGGAAAAAGGATCTCTGGTATCACTGTGGGTTCTCACTTGAAAATTGAATTCCCTTTGCACTAAGCAGAAAAATGTAAAGTCACTTAACTCCATTGTTTTAATGAGGTTAAGAATAGACCTCATAAGCATCTTTGAAAATCACTCCTCATTGTTTTATAAAAACATTAGAGATTTAAAACATTAAATAGTCATCTTATAGGCATTTAATGAAATCTGCAAAAATACACAGTTATTAAAATGACAGCAGTCTGCTTGTTATTTGCTGCTCAAAGGTAAGACTAACACGCACTTTTCCTTTCTTTTGCAAAGATGAAAAATACTATCTCCATTAAATCTCTGGGGTTTTTTGCAAATACTTGGGGAGCAGAACATCTTTATATTTGAAGGATTTTCTAATATAATGCACAACCATGTGACTAATCAGCAGAATAAATTGGAAGGACTCCATAAATTTCAAGGCTGGAGTTTTTCACTCCTCCCTACCACTCATTAGCTTCTTCCTTTGGTAGGAGAGATCTGATTGGTGAGATAAGAGTCTGCAATCTATTTCCTCGTGATCTTGAATTGAGAAGGTTAATGTCCTGAACTTACATGCTCATGTGTTGTTTCTCTGTCTTTGTCAATCTGCCACTCCTGGATCTCAGTTTTAGAAACCACCTGCCTGTGAGCCCTATGCATTCTGCTCACCAATCTTGCATTTTCCATGCAATAAACCAAAAAGAACAAGCTATGCCTTATGCAGTAAAATTTTTAGTTATTCAGCTGCTCTAAAGGCAATATTTTTGTACAAATTCTATGGAGGGGAAAAAGAAAAAGGAAAAAGATTTGGTTTGAAGCCCAAGCTATATTTTCTAATCCAGTTCTGCACCTATAATAAAGCAGACAATTTCCCTCTCTTTCTAACTCCTGTTATTTATTTCAGATAGGATCCAAATCATGAAAGAATGAAATGGGATGGTTAATTAACCAAATCAAATACTGTGAGTGATGATAGTGAATCATGATAAAATTACTCTCACTAGCCCTTTGAAGTTGAGCAAGCCTAGAGTTTTCATTTCTGCTAGAAGCAGACATCTTTAAAGGTTTTCTTTCTAAAACTCTCTTTAAAAGATGCTAGGCTTTAGCACAGCAAGATTTGGGTGAATTATATGCATAAAGTCTTTATCATGATCAAATTTGGTTAGTGTATTTAATCCTCATACTGTATTTCAAATTTCATTAAAAGCCAAAACTCTACATCTGGCTGACACTGGACACTGGATTTTAACACTCTCAATATCTACCTTAACAATAGTCCAGCTTGCAGGGGATAGGAAGCAAAAACCACAATTCCCAGAATCCCTTGCAGCAAGGGAATCAGATAGAATTTCATCAATTAGATATCCTTGTGGAAGATCTCCAATCAGAGCTGAATCATTTGATAAAATGAAAGATGATCTTTGGGCTGGCAGAAGCAGCATGCAGATTAATCAGTTTCCTGACTACTTTTTGAGACATCATCTGTGATGATGCTTCTGTTTCTGTAGCTTTCCAGCCGTGTAGAGGCAGTTGTATCCATGCAGACCAGCTCTACCCAGCATGGGGCTGTCCCAGAAGCTTAGTTTAGGGTCTTGGTTTTGTAAGTCTACTAATTTATCTGTGAGATAGCTTAATCCCTTCAATAAAACAGGTTATTCTGTTATATATATACATATATATGTATATTTTGTATATGTATATGTATATATATATGTATATTTTTATATGTATTTATATATATAATTTTTTAATGTTTATTTTTTGATATATAGAGAGAGACAGAGAGAGAGACAGAGTGCAAGCTAGGGAGAAGCAGAGAGAGAGGGAGACACAGAATCTGAAGCAGGCTCCAGGCTCTGAGCTGTCAGCACAAGAGCCCGATGCAGGGCTTGAAACCACAAACCATGAAATCATGACCTGAGCTAAAGTCGGAGGCTTAACCTACTGAACCACCCAGGCACCCCTAAAACAGTTATTTTTAAATGGAATGAAGCATGTAGTTAAGAACTGGGCTAATACATCAGTAAAACAATTCAAGATGGAAATAAGAATTTAAGGTAAAGAATAGATTCAAAAATATAGATTAACCTTGCACAGGAAATATTGTAGATCTAACAAAAATATGCCAAGAGTCATGGCGACGTTCAAGCCAAAGGGAATTAGACTACATACAGAGGTCAACTCTACATGGTTGAAGCCAAAGGAACCACATTATGCTAGGCAGTGAGAATTACCATTCCAGTTGAAGAAGTTACATTTTAAGCACACAGCCTGAAGGAAAAAGGAACATTAACATGATCTGACTTAAATGGTCCTAATAGGACTCAGGAGTCACCTGCTGGAAAAAAAAAAAAAATACATCATTGCTGTCAGCTACTTACCCACAGAATCATTCCTATGTGTTTCTCAAAAATTTTAGTTCCTGGTTTACTCCTACTCTGTCCATTAGAAATGCCTGACTTGTAGTATATACATGCACATAATTTTTTCCAATACCCTGTATTTTTAATTTCATAAGTGCTTCCATTCCAAGGATATCTCCCTCCATTATTCCTTCCAATGTCAAATCTTAGACCGTGTCATTACCACTCACTGGAACCTATGCATGGAACTGTGATTATGTGATATACATAATCACAACATAATGAGTACCTTCCACTGACGGATACCTCAGATCCATCTGGTGCATGACCTCCAAGTCATTGGTGCAATTACTTTTGTCTGTCTCTTGATATACTTCCTTCTCTCCTTACCCAGTTTGAATTCCATGGTCTGTCATAATCACTCTTGTATACCATCCTTACCTCCTTTACCCCCCTCTCTTTTTCCTGCTTGCTTGGCACAGCTGCATCTCTGGTTCAGTCCAGCTCTTTCCCCATTCCACAACCAGATCACATAACTAAATATGGCTGGAAAATAACACACAACCATACTGACCACGTCCACTTTAAACTCACAATTCTCAAGGGACCTTAGGGTAATTATCCTATACTCCCCTCTCTTTGGTCATTATTTCTTCTAATATTTTTTTTCTTTTTCTCTCTACCCACTTCTTATGGAATTTCCATTATGTTGGTATGTTTAAGGGTCCCTAACATTTATCTGATACTGTTCATTTTTCCTCAAACTTTTCCCCCTTCCTTCTTCAGACTGCATTATCTCAATGGATTGATTTTCAAGTTTGCAGGCTCTTTCTTGTAATGAAATTTATAGCTAGACACTTTTACTGAATTTTTCATGTGTTATTATATTTTTCTTAATTTTTTAAAATGCTTATTTATTTTTGAGAGAGAACGAGTGAGCATGAGTGGGGGAGGGGCAGAGAAAGAGGGAGACAGAGAATCTGAAGCAGGCTCCAGACTCTGAGCTGTCAGTACAGAGCCTGACTCGGAGCCTGAATTCACGAACCGTGAGATCATGATCTGAGCCAAAGTCAGACGCTCAACTGACTGAGCCACCCAGGTGTCATTGTTATTATATTTTCAACTCCTTTTCCATCTTGTTCTTTTTATTAATTTTGTTCTCTATTTTTATGTATTCAAATAATTTCTATTTCTTTATTGATACAATGAAACATTGTCATCACATGGGAGAAATTGCCAGTAGAGGAGGGGCAGAGACAGAGAGAGAGAGAGAGAGAGAGAGAGAGAGAGAGAGAGAGAGAATCCCAAGCAGGCTCTGTGCTGTCAGTGCAGAGCTGGACATGGAGCCTGAACCCACGAACCATGAGTTCATGACCTGAGGCTAAATCAAGAGTTGGACGCTTAACTGACTGAGCTACCCAGGAGCCCCGTCTTGAAGCATGTCTCTTTTATTTCTTTGAACATATGTAGAAAGTATTTATAATAGTTGCCTTGAAATCTTTGTCTCTTAAGTCCACCAAGTGTTCCCTTTCCATGGTAGTTTCTATCACCTGCTTTTGTTCTTACATATGGGCCACACTTTGCTGTTTCCTTGAATATTTCATTTCTTAAAAACCTAGAAATTTAAAACAATACAGCAAATATAGTTACTCCTCTCTCTCAGCACAGTCTCTTATTGTTGTCTGTTTGGGCACTTGGTTTTTTGTTGTTGTTGTATTTTTGGGGGGAGGGATGTTAATTACTGATCTGGCTAAGCTAATTTTGCAAATCTATTTTCCCAACATGTGTAGACTCCCAAAGATGTTCCTGCTTATATATTTTTCCTTTTTTTTTTTTCTTTTTTAGCCTGGCTATTTAGGGGCTACCCTTGGGTTATCATAAGCCACTAATGTGTGAAAGGTGGTGCTCAACACCTCCTTAGCAAGTTAGATTCTGGATTTTTACTGGATGGATGGATGAATAGATGGATGTACAGATGGATGTCTTGAAGGTGGCTCTCATCAGTCACAGCATTTACATTTTTTTCCTCTTCTTTCAGTAAGGGACCAGTGGCTGGTAGATTGATAATCCCCTTTATTGATTGCCAAGGAGTTTGGCTCCTGGCCAAAAACCTATGTGTGATCCTTAAGGCCAAGGATAAGCAACTAAAAGACTTCACCAGCAAGCCTCATGGAAGAAAGTTGCCCTCTCCAGACCAAATTTGGAGGAGCCAGCGTAGGCCAGTTTGGAAGGCGAGTTGTAGTCAGGGACTCCGGGACCCCTGGCTAGCATGCTTTCATGCATAACTGCATTCCTACTCCAGGTGCCTCCATTCGGACTCTTTATGGGGTTCCCTTCCCCAGTGTCCCTCCCCAGACCTCCTTATCAGGGGGAAGAGGAGAAACCTTGAAGCTACCTTGTTCTACTCTGACTCAGAACTCAGCACTTTTCTACTCCTATGCATCCCCCCTCCCTGCCCTCCTGCCTTAGAGTTCATGAAAGGGTAGGAACTTTTGTTTGAGGTCTCTTGGTGGTGAGATGATTCCCCTCATTTGTGCTAATATATCTGTTTATTCCATGGGGAACAACGAAACATTCTGGAGCTGGCATCTTTCTGGCCTCTTGTTTATACTATTGCAATAAGTGAATAAAGCCTTCATCATTATTTTCATTTTGACTTGTCTTAACCAACTACGTCAACACCTGGCAGCTCAGTTCATGGCATCATTTCTGAGCGTATGCAGCACTGGGCATGCACAGTTTTCCAGAATTTTCCAGAGATGAGCGTGACTTAATTTTTAAGCCTCGCTTCTTAGAAGCTACCCCTGGGCCAGTTGTTAATTGTTCAGTGCTTTGTCAGAAGTTGTTTTTAAGCCTTGAGACTCCTGCTTTTTGTTGATGCGTCTATGTGAGGCTTGGGAAGTGTTTTAAAGTCCCCTCCTATCATGTTGTGCTTATTCCTGAGGCATTGCAGCCTAGTGCAACCTTGACGTCTTCCTGACCTCCAGAATGAACTGTGATATAAAGAGGGCTCTTCTGGTTTTCTGTCATTTGCCTTGTATGATGGAGGTAAAGGCCTCATCTTAATGTCACCCAAGGAAATACCTCCTCCTGTTTAAAACACCCTGACTGGGGCGCCTGGGTGGCTCAGTCAGTTGAGCGTCCGACTTCGGCTCAGGTCATGATCTCGCGGTCTGTGAGTTTGAGCCCCGCATCAGGCTCTGTGCTGACAGCTCAGAGCCTGGAGCCTGTTTCAGATTCTGTGTCTCCCTCTCTCTCTCTGCCTCTCCCCTGTTCATGCTCTGTGTCTCTCTGTCTCAAAAACAAATAAAACATCAAAAAAAATTTTTTTAAATAAAAATAAAAAATAAAATAAAATAAAACGCCCTGACTGTGGTATTTTGTTATGGCAGCCCGAGCACAGTATAATATAGGCATCAACTCTGACTGCTCTTTTTGAAATTTAGTAGAGTTTTTTGAATTAACATTTCTGTACTGTTTGCATTCTGTTGAGGGCCAAGGGCAGACAGCCCCAAGACAGGCCACACTGGCATGAAGAGTCTTTTGAGCTAAAAAGCAATAAAAACCCAGCAGATTCCAGAAAAACTCTTTGCCTCCTCCACAACTACCTAAAATAACAGACAGAAGACCTGCTCCAGGAAGACAGCTGTCACCATAGATGTATATTATACTGTGAACTAGGTACAGTAGACGGGGAGGAACCTAGCAAGACCTGTTTGATCAAAGTCTTCTATGTCTCATTGTTTCTGAGTGGCCCTGCAAACATGTGTTGGCCAAACATTTATTCTTATTCACTCTTCCTGGGAATGCACCCCTTCCCTTTGAAGACCCAGTCTCCCTATCCTCTTCTTCATTCAGAAAGGTCTATATACATCATTTGGCCTGACTGTCTCTGGAATTTCCATGTTTGTGTGGATTCCCTGTACACACACTATTAAATATGATTTTGTCCTGTTAACTTGTCTCATGTCAATTTGATTCTTGGTCTGGCTACAAGGTCCTTGAAGGGGACAGGAATTCTTGCTCCACAACAGCTACCTTCCAGAACAATGTACAGAGACTTTAAATGATCATTGGTCCTTTTATTAAAATTTTATAATTTTCAACAGTCATGTTGCTCTTTTACTGAGGAGAAGGATTTCTGAACTCGCTCTACCAAAGGAGCACAGATGCCCCCCCCACACTCTCTGCCATTATTCTCTACTGATAACTCTCTACTGATAATTCCCACTGCCACAGAAACATGCTATCACTTTCCCTCTCTGAAACATACACAAAAGCAGAGCAAAACAAAAGACTTAAAACAAAAACAACAAACACTTGTCTTTTTCCCAAAGTTTATTTATTTTGAGAGAGAGAGAAAGAGAGAGTAGGAGAGCATGCGTGCATGAGCAGGGGAGAGACAGAGAAAGAGGGAGAGAGACCCCAAGCAGGCTCCACACTGACAGCCTGATGTGGGGCTCGATCCCATGAACTGTGAGATCATGACCTGAGCTCATGACCTGAGCAGAGCTCAAGAGTCACACACTCAACCGACTGAGCCAGCCAGGCACCCCACAAAAAAGTGTCTTGAGCCACTTCTTCTATCAGCTTCCATCCAATTTCTTGCTCCCTATTGGCAAAATAGTCTGAAAATTTGACCAGACTTAAGGTTTCCAATGCTTGTGTGTCTGCCCGAAACCCACTTCCCTGTGGCTTCACTCCCACCACACCTACTAACCTGCTTTGAGCAAGTTACCAATTATTTCCTTGTTGCTAAATTAAATAGTCAATTTCAGACATCTTCTTAAGTGATTTGCTAGCAAGATTTTACATAACTAATCATGTTTTCCTCGGATACCCTGTGTTCGTTTGACTTCAAGGAAAACACACTCCCTTGGTTTTCCTCCCACCTCATTAGTTTTTCCTTCTCAGCTTAATGCACTTGCTTCTCTACTTTTCACCTTCCTTTGAATGTTAAAGCCCCTAGCTGTGCCGTCCCTGTTCTCTTCACTGCTCTATTTACACTCCCTCCCCTAGTAACCTATTCTTTTTCAAGATTTTGAATAATACATATATGCCCAAAAACATATCACACATATATATCCAGCCTACATCAACATTCATGAGCCCCAGTCTTATATACCAAGTGCCTACTTGGCATTTCTCTTTAGATGTACCTTAAACACTTTAGGTTTTATCATGAACCAGTCTGCCAACCCACAACCTGTTCCACCACTGCATCCCAACTTGGCACCAACTCCATCTTTCCTGTTGTTCAAACCCCAAAATCTGGACTGAGCCAACATTCCTCATTTTCTCTCATATTCTATATCCAATCCAACAGAAATCTCTTGTGCCACTATCTTTTCAGCATATCCCGAAGCCAATCACTCCTATGCATTCCCCCTGCTAATACCTAGTGCCACCTGCCAGCAATTATCTCTGAGCACCAATTACCTCTTAATCCCTTAATCTTCTACCCTTGCCACTCACACTTGTAGGCTCTTCATATCACAGCAGCCAGGGTGATTGTTAGAAGAGTCAAGGAGGACACTGTTGCTCTCCTCAAATCTGCTCAAAGTCTTCCAGTGGCTCCCAATTTCATTCAGAGGAAAATTCAAAGGCCCATAAAGCCACAGAAGATCTGTTTCATCACCAACCATCCCACATTTGATTTTTAACTTCTCTCCTTAGTCACCCTGCTTCAGCCACACTGCATCCTTACACTTTATTTTTTATTCATTTTTTTATTTTTTTATTTTTTTTTAATTTTTTTTTCAACGTTTTTTATTTATTTTTGGGGCAGAGAGAGACAGAGCATGAATGGGGGAGGGGCAGAGAGAGAGGGAGACACAGAATCGGAAACAGGCTCCAGGCTCTGAGCTATCAGCCCAGAGCCCGACGCGGGGCTCGAACTCACGGACCGCGAGATCGTGACCTGGCTGAAGTCGGACGCTTAACCGACTGCGCCACCCAGGCGCCCCTATTCATTTTTTTTAAAAAGATTTACTTATTTAAGTAATCTCCTACACCCCATGTGGGACTTGAACTCACAACCCCAAGTTCAAGAGTCGGATGCTCCTCCAACTGAACCAGTCAGGTGCCCTAACACTTCGTTAAACCTTCAAAACACATCCCAGCCTTTCCAACTTTGCTCTAGATGTTGCTTCTGCTCCCGGTTCGCTTTCCCACACACCAGCATGGCTAACTTCTTCATTTCTTTAAACACTGCTCATATCTCAGCTTCTTAATGAAGACTACCCCGATCACCCTATTTAATATTGCAACTAGCCACAATTTCTACTCCTGACAATCTCAGTATCTTCTTTCCTTGTTCCATGCCTTTCAAATCCATAGTCCTTGTCACCCACAATATATTTTATATATTTACTGTGCTCACCATATCACCAAAGAACACAATGTCCATGAAAGCAGAGATACTTGTTTTGTTCATAGATATACCACTAAACACCTAAAAAGTGCCTGATTTAACATAGGTACTCAATAAATATTTGTTGAGTAAATGAAAAAAAGAATAAGTCTTATGTAAGACTGTGAATCTGGATGTAAATGAGGATAACTTCAGTTCAGCTTCTATTTGGAAAATATTAATAATGTTCCACCACAAATAGAGACACTAGTCAGTATCTTTATTATCATCTACACTTTAGTTTGATTGTCTTATTTCAACACACAGGCATGAGATTAGAAGTAGTTCATTTGAGATAACAGAATAGAATTTTCAGGTAGAAAAAGTGTTTACATAGCATTTAATCACATTTCATGGTTCACTTGCTTACACTTAGCAAAACAAGGCTGCAAGTCCTGACTTGATATGCTGTCTGCTTTCCTACATAAGCAGAAAGCAAATCTTCAAGAATTTCAGATTTCCAAATTGGACCAATTAGGAAATGCTTTTGCAAATTTTTCATTCTCAGGAAAAGATTAAAGTAAGTATTATTTCTTATTTGTTTTGTATCTTAATTTATATAACTTTGATTTATGCAATTATGCTACATGTGTACCACAGATACATATTCTGTCACATTATGCAGCTATTAATACTGTTTAAGTATGTATATATTCAAAACACCACTTGCCTCAAGTAGGGAATATTAGGGCTGACATACCCTCTCAACTTCACAAAGATATGTGCAGTGTAATTCTGTTTGTACTTTTAGAAAAACTTTTTATTAAAGATTAAAAATAAAATAGCACTCAGAATTCAAGCAAAGGTTATACATCTTAAAGCCCTTGGTCAACTATGGAAAATTTTTTATTAATTTTTATCTTAGAGTTAATCTTGTGTTTGGATAAATGATGAAATGCCTGCAGAGTTTATTCAAAAAACATTTTCCAGGAACTATTATGGCTTGACAAAGTCCTAAATGCTGTAGACAGATATGTGAGTTATGGATGCTTCTTGTGCTCTAGAATCTCATCATGAAATATAGAAAGACATACACAAATTGAAAAAAAATTATAATAAAATGTAGTATGTCTTTTCTCAGGTTGGGTGCCTCCTATCGTGCATACACATTAAAAAAGTATTATTATTATTATTTTTTTTTTTGGAAAAAGTATTTGGATGCCAGTGCATTGAATTTTGTGATATCTAGGAAGCAAACTCTGAGGTGGAGATCATCATAAGGCATGTTTCTGAGGACAGTGCTCCAGTATTATCAAATGGCAGGGCAGATGAGGAAGTAGAAGGGGAGGTCAAGCTGCAATGTAGTATCAATACAGGTATCAACTAATGATCAGTTCTGAAGCTCAGATGACCATTCAGAATTGCCCTGAACCCCGTACCACCAAATAAATCCTTCACCACATGGGGGCTACCCTAGGAAGGAGTCTTCAGCAGGATGGCTATCTTTAGCCAAGACAATCCCTGCAGGGGAGGGGGACTGTCTGGCCTACTTAGCTGTGACAAAGGTACTAAATAGCATGCCTGATAGTAAAAAAGGAATTCCTAAGAAAGGGGAGATGGGTATAATAGTCTTAATGAGGCATTTCAGATAATGTCCCTGACCCTGGCCTGCACATTACATGGCTGAATTCATCTTCTCAGGCTGCCATAACACAATCCTGTAGACTGGGCCTCTTAAAACCCAAAGTTAATTTTCCACCCTCAAGACTCTGCTGGGTGGGCGCCCATCCTCAAGGCTCCAGCAGACGGAGCTGCGACACTGAGGCCCTGGTAATCTCTAAATTGCCTTTGAGGTTATTCTCTTTTTGACAAGAATAACTCACATTTGCAACCTAATAGTTTTATAGTCCACACTTGTAGAATCCAAGAAGTCCACCAGCCTTCCCTCATTTCATCCCACTTTCTCTGTCCACTTCACAGTTCAAGCTGGCAGGGTCTTTGCTGGTATAATCCCATCTCAATTTCCCAATTCTGTTTAGGTGTCTGCTTGACATCATGCGTAACCCTCATAATGAAGCGATTCTCCAACAGCAACACTGATGTTCTCTCCAGAAGAAGCTTCCTTACTTTTTGCAACATCAATAGGTTGACAATTTTCCAAGTCTTCAAGTTCTGGTTCCTCCTAAGGATTCCTTCTTCAATTCATCTCTCCCATCTTACATTTTGCCATAAGCCATCAGGAGAAACCAAGCCATTCCTTCAACACTTGGCTTAAAAGTCTTCTGAGCTAGGGGCGCCTGGGTGGCGCAGTCGGTTAAGCGTCCGACTTCAGCCAGGTCACGATCTCGCGGTCCGTGAGTTCGAGCCCCGCGTCAGGCTCTGGGCTGATGGCTCGGAGCCTGGAGCCTGTTTCTGATTCTGTGTCTCCCTCTGTCTCTGCCCCTCCCCCGTTCATGCTCTGTCTCTCTCTGTCCCAAAAATAAATAAAAAACGTTGAAAAAAAAAAATTAAAAAAAAAAAAAAAGTCTTCTGAGCTAAATATACAATTTCATCACTCCCAATTTCTATTCTCACAAAACACTAGAACACAGTATAGGCAATTTCTTTGCCATTTTATAAGATTACCTTTCATCTCATTTCTAATAACATGTTCCTCATTGCCATCTGCAACCTCACCATAATGAAATTTTACTTTCATATTTCTACCAACATTCTATTTGTGGTTATTTACGTATTCTCCAAGAATATGGAGGCTTTCTCTCTAGCTCTCCTCTTTTCTCTCTGCTTCCTTGCCAGAATCAGCCTTAATTTCACTATTTCTCAAAACTCCCCCAACCTCTACCCATTATCCAGCCGCAAAGCTGCTTCCACATTTTTAGGTATTTGTTACAGCAGCAACCCAATTCTTAGTACCAAAATCTGGATTATGCTTCTCAGGCTGCCATGACACAATACTAGAGAGTAGGCTTGAACAACAGAAAATTATTTCCTCACAGTTCTCGAGGTTGAAAGTCTGAGATTGAGGCAATTAACATGATCGGATCCTGGTGAGAGCTTTCTCTGTCTGCTTGTTTGCCCTGTCCTCACATGACAGAGGGATAGATAGAGAGTTCTGGTGTCTCTTCTTCTCCCTTAAAGCACTAGCTCTGTCAGAGTGGGACCTAACTGTTATAACCCCATTTAGCTGTTGCTACCTCCTCACAGGTTCTATCTCCAAAGAGCTACATTGGAGGTTAGGGCTTCAATGGGATGAATTTGTGGGGCGGGGGGCAGACCAAATTCGGCAATAGCCTACCTCATAACTCAACCCCATCATACGGATTAGAGTGAAGATGATCCAGAGGAAGAAGATGGGTTGTGCAGTAGCAGAGGAAGAAGTAGCAGACAGAAAGAATGTGGAGATGGGGGAACAAAGCAGGATACTGGCCACTGCTGTTTCTCTTGGATGACTATAGCTGAGTCCCCTGGAGTGGGGTACCATGCAGAGAAACAAGACTGAACAGGTGCTATACAGGCATGGATAAATTTAGGGCAACTGGTTCCCAGATCCTCAATTTCTCTGAATGCATGCTTTCCAAAGATTAACTCGGCTAAGAATGTGTCTGCGTTTTCAGAAATTTTTCCAACTCCCCCTTTAAAATATCATTTTCCCATCTTTACAAAAGAAAGGCAAACCTGTCACCATCTTCCACAATTCATTGCCCTGCAGTATAAAGCTGCTAAGAGTGAGACCCATGGGAGCAAAACATCAGGGAAACATTCATACTTTATCTAGAGGTGCTTTGAATAATCTACCTTAGAATTAGAATTCAGAACATCTACTGCTTAATACAAGGAGATTTATTAACTTATTCATTTGAACAACAACAACAAAAGAAATTTGACCTTTTCTGATATAAGGTCATCTAATTTGCTGTTGAGTTTGACAATGAGTGCTGCATGCCCTGATATTGTTTGCAGACTGAAAGAGCTACACTACTGCTCTAATGTTTAGATGTAGATCACGTATGCAATGAAAATATCCAGATAGTATATTCTTTGCAAATATTTAGACTTGTAATAAATTTTAAAGTGTCAATTTCAAATGAGAGGAGAGGATACATACATTTTCAAAATTATTTTAGGAGTTGCATGAGCAATATTTAAACACTGCCATATGCCTATGAGCTATCTTTCAATCTTCTCTGAAGGATGCTGACATGGTTTCCTAATCTTATCTATTTCCTTATGAGCCATAAACCCCTAGCACTGGAGGAAACCTGACCTTTCCTTTCTATATAGTAGTGGGCAACAAGGGTTTGTATGTTGAATGTTTAATGGTGCCAGAAAAAGAGAGCCCGATGACTGCATTTCCATTATAGGAATAGCCTGACACCAGGGGCAGAGTACTCAAAGGATGTTAAGTAGAACTCTCTGCTCCATGGAAAGAACTTACAAGCACAATTATTCTACTCACGCTATTTGACTCCTTGTTCTTTCACTTTCTCCAAGGCTATTTCCTTCTTCCTTTGTCCTTAATACAGATGCTTCTAAGAAACGTAGCTTGAACCACTGTTCCGCCTAGGCGATTCCATCTACTCTCTATCTGTGCTAATGACTACCAAATACACATTTGCAAAATAGACTTTGTCCCTAAATTTCACACATCCTAAAACTGAAGAGTCCAAAGGACGCTCAAAATCATTGTGCCTAAAATGAGCTTATAACCCTTCCTTCCTAGAGTTTTTCTTCTTTGTACTCCCTATTTGCTTCATATTTCTGATTTCTCCCCAATTTTGTAAATTTGAAATCTGGAATTTCATTCCAGATTCATTCTTGAATCTTCCATCCTCATCACTGTATTATATTTAACAAGACCCCAAATCTTGCCAATTTACATATAATATAATTGTCAAATCCTTTCCCTACCAGTTTCCTAGTTAAGGTGTTCATTATCTCTCTGCTACAATGATACAGTAGCTTCCAGCAGTGCCCTGGACATCACATTCACTCTGGAGTAATCTGTCTAAAACTTCAATATTCCTCTGGAGCTCTATTGCTTAAAACGGTATGTTTCTCCAGAGCGAATACAGTACTTAAAATTTTTTTAATGTGCATCGATATCATTAAAAATGTTTACATAAGTACCCTCTAATATAGTGTGTCACATGTAATCATACAACAGATGTCAAAAATAGAAATTTTTAAATCATAGTAGAAATTAAAATAAATGGCATTTCTAATATTTCCCTCCCAGATGTAAAATGATATTGTCAAAGTAAATGTCAACAATAATTCTAATACTTCCTTTTTGTACTTTAATGTTTTTAGCATAATTTAGAGGGTACTCCATGTTTTGGGTCTTCACTGGGATTCTAGTTGCACTGAATTTATTGAGGTTACCTATCAATGTAACTTGTGTCTTTACTAAATGGGAATTCATCCACAGAAGAAAGTATGGTATCTCCAGAGACTAAAACATGGTGGGTGTTTTAAGCAATGCTCGCTGGCTGAATGTCAAAAGTTCTCTCTGTATGCACCTTCCCTTTTTAATTATATTGTCTAACAATCTAACAATCCATTATATTATTAATTGGTCTAAAGATCTGTGATTATATTGCTTTGACTGTTATTTCATCAAAATAGTAATTGAAATAAGTGAATTTAGGTTGTAGAAATATATTCATCTGATTCTGTTTGATAACAGAAAGATGGTGGTTATCAGGCTACTAAAAATTCTAGTAACAAATAGCCAGTGAAAGATAATAAGATTATGGGTCTCACACTGCTTTTGGTAAATTATTCTAGTTGATTACTAGGTAGGCATAATGTTTAACCTTATGGACACTGGAGTCAGATTGCATATATTGAATTAGTTCTTTATTTTATCACTGAGTGTGTGTCCCAGGTCAAATTATTTAATACAACATGCCTCAGTTTCTTCCCCCTCAAAAATGGTGACAAACATAATACCAATCTCCTAGCACCTTTAGGAGAATTAAATGAGATTATACAGGTAAATATTCACAATAGCCCAATTTAACATATAAATACATGTAAATTATTAACAGTGCCAGAAAATGCTAAGTGTTTATTACATGTCAGCTATCATCATACCTACAATATACAATAAACAGAATAAGCTGGATTTTAAATCAATTTCTCTCTTGAAAAACAAAATGTCAGATTGCACATATCTGGGATAAAAGACCTGAGTTTTAATATCCTGTATATTAGCAAATGAGGGTTTTTAAAACCACTATTGCAAGAAGGTTTATATTTTCCATCTAATTTTCATTTAAGGTCTTGGTTCATACTATGAGCACTTTAATAATTGGTTTATAGATTGCCAAGATCCATGTAATCTTTTATTAAAAATAAATTCATTAAGGATGCTTTCTGTGTCAGTAAAGCACTGCTCTAGGCCCTAGCAATTCAGTAAAGAATCTAAATCTCATACTTTAACAAGTTTACGGTAAGCAAATACATATACCATAATGCCAGGAAATAATACAAGCTTTGAAGAAATTAAATCAGCATTCATGTATGGAAAAAATAAGGGTGGGGCCTACATGGGGTCATTTCTAATAAAGTAGTCAGGGAAGACTTCTTAGAGAGGCAACTTTTAAATAGGTACTGGAATAAAGGGAGAAATTCTGTTTCATGAATATTCCAGGGAAATGGTTTTAACAGTAGAGGAAGCAGCAAGTGCAAAGGCCCCCGGTAGAAATAAACTTGGTAAATTGGAGGGCCAGCAAGAAATCCAGTGATATTGTAAGTGAGCAAGATGTGTGTTCATGCATATGTCTGTACAACTGTGTGTGCCCACACACGCACCATGACAGAGGTAGAAGATGAGGTCAGAGAAGGAACAGCCAGAACATAAAAGTCCTTATAGAAAAGCGAGTTTGGTTATCTGCTGAGCATAATGGGAAGTCACTAGGACAACAGAGCTGAGAAATAGCATGAATTGAGTTACATATTAGAAAATACCATTATGACTGCAAAAAGGTAAAAAAGGGAAGCAGGAAAGTAATTTCGTAGGCTGCTGTAGCATTCTACATGAGAGATGACAGAGAAATAGATTAAAGGATTATGAGAAGAAATCTCTCTGCTTGGGTTGCCATAATACAGCATAGATAGGACTTGTTTAAACAACAGACATCTATTTCCTTGCAGTTCTACTGTAGAAGTCTGAGATCAGGGTGCTGGTTGGTCAGGTTCCAGTGAGCTCTCTTCCTGGCTTGCATCTAGAAGGATGACTTTTCACTGTGTCCTCACTTGGCAGAGAAAGAAAGAGATCTCTTCTTCTTAAGGCCATCATGAGATCCCTGCCCTTATAACTTAATGTAACCCTAATGATCTCCTAACAGCCTCCTCTGTCAATAGCATCATATTAAGGGTTAGGGCTTCATCATCTGAATTTGAAGGTGGGAGAAATGGCAAACATTCAGTGCACAACAGAAAAGTTGGGGAGAATTGTTAATGTTGTAAAATATACTGAAAGTACTTTTTAATGAACTAATCAAAAGAAAGGAGTCCAACAGATCTTTGTGTAACAAAGCTTCGGTCTGAGCAACTGTATAAATACTCGTGCCATAAATGGAGACGTTTAAGACTGTGTAGAAGCAAGTTTAGGAGGCAATTAAGAGCTGGGTCTGAGACACGTTAAATTTGACTTTCCACTTGGACATCTACGTTGAGAGAGGAGTAGGCAGAAGCTCAGGGGAAAGGTTGGTAAATAATAAGCATGGAGAACAAATAAAGTTGAAAGTAAAATCGGTTGTACCCTAAGACTGAGGCTTATTTTAGTTTTCTTCTTGCATCTTGATTCATATAGCATGAAATCAGCTACTGTTTTTATTATGAATGACCTTTACAGTGGACACAGAAGAGGTACCATGAAAGTCCTTTAAGAATAGCCGATTTTATATTTGCTATAATTTGAACAAGAGCATGCTATTTAGTTTGGCCAACAAGGAGACATCAAAGTACCTTTTGTAAATGCAGAATTTTTCTTTTGTCATACTATACTATAACAAAAGATCTTGGTCCAGCTTAGTAAGTTTCATTTATTTTGCACCAAATTTACAAGGAACATGAAACAAATAAATAGCACTTCTGTAAGACCATTAATATGTCAAATCCAAAGAAAAAGAATGTTTGATGTAAAAGCAGTCAGAGATGAGAAGGCCTTGCTTAATCAAAAACTTCCTGTTAATCAAGACTAATAGAGGAGAGAGTAATAAATAATCTCTGACATAGCAAAAGCAGTCACATTTAACTGGAAGATAGATTTTACATATGGTTGATGCGATAGAACTATCAAGCTAACAAGAGCCCTTGGGGCCAGTTTGAATATTCATTAATCAGCCCTACTTTGGATTTAACTTAGAATAAAACTGTCAATGAACAAATGGGCTTTTGTAGAAAAGGTGATAAACAAAATCCAATGAATTGGCAAATTGGAAAGTCTTGAAAGAGAATAAATGCTGTAAGATTAAGAACTGAATAGAAGACTTGAGCTCAGCTCTCTGCAGGGAACACAAAAGCTTCTCACTAAATCAGGTAGCTTTGGAGAACATTGTTTTTTAATGGTTTTTCAAAAAGAAACATCTGCCATGGTAAGGATATATTTTAAGAAAAAATTTTGAAGAAGGCTTAAACTTCTTAATTCTCCTATTTTCTACAGCACATTGAAAAGACAGGTTTCTAAATAAATGGATTATTTTTCAGTTGAAGATTCACTAATCTCATTTATCCAAAATGTACAAATGAGATGATTTATCCAAAACGTACAAATAGGTGGTTTTCCTCCAAAGGCAGAGCGGTAAGAACCATGATTTAATGAAAGCAGGCAGAATTGGCACAAGCGTAAGTTGGGGTAGCGATCCCAACTACAATGTCTAGGGAGACAAAGTAAGTTAACAAATGATCAAATACCTGTGTATGGAAACAAAACAAAAACAACAAAAAACAAAATGGTATTTATACCAACACTCTACCACAATGTTGAATGGAAACCGACACTCGTAGTGACAAGTGACAAGAGATTTGGAGAGGTGAAAGTCCCCCAGCTGAAAGGGGACCAGTTTCTTGTCATCTGGGAAGAAGATTCTAGTTTGGACTCATCTCTAAAATGTTTTAACACAAGAGCCACCTGGATCTTTTTACATGAGATTTCCCAATTCTTTGAATGTTGGTCACAAATTAAAAAGTATTTAAATACTGCATAAGCCACTATTTTGTGTGTCAGATAAACTATATTTCTTGACTGAATTCAGCTGAATGGGGTTCTTTTTTTTTTTTTAACCACAGGTATAAGAGGGAAAATTTACCATAGCAGAATATGAAAACTATTACATATGCACGTCTACAGAGATAGTATACACAGGCTTTTGCTTGTATTGTATGATCTGATATATAAACCTGACCAAAGCAACTAATAATTACCAAAGCACTTATAGATTCATAAAATGTTAGACCTTCAATAGATCTTAAATTTAATAGAACTGAAGGTTTAATATTATGTGAATTTTTCTTTAAAAGAGTACGTTTCTTTAAAAAACTCAACACTTTATCATAAACAAAATGTGCTAACAGGAGAGTGAACAAAATAAAGTGTATAATTTAATGTAATGATTATAAAGTGAACATAACTCAGCCCAAGAAACAGAATATTTGTTTGTACCGGGGAAGCCTCTATCTTCTCCTCCATTCTCTATAAAAGCCCTGTTCTTACACTAATAAAAACAATTTTCTTAACATTAGCATTATTTTAATAAAAATTTCCCAATTTGCTTTCTATTTTGCTGGAGATGCATTCATCCTTAATATAACTTAGTTTTGCCATATAAATATCAATACATTTATATAAATGAGGTTGTAATGTATGTATCATTGCCTTCTTTTTCATTAGCTCAGCATTACATGTACTAGAAGTATCCATGGTAAGTGGTTTGTTTGTTTGTTTGTTTGTTTGTTTGTTTGTTTGTTTGTTTTCGGGTGAGGAGGGTATAAATTCCTCATCTTCTTTGCTATGTAATATTCCATTTATGAAAATACCATAATTTGGGGCACCTGGGTGGCTCAGTTGGTTATGCGGCCGACTTCGGCTCAGGTCATGATCTCGCAGTCCGTGAGTTCCAGCCCCGCGTCGGGCTCTGTGCTGACAGCTCAGAGCCTGGAGCCTGTTTCAGATTCTGTGTCTCCCTCTCTCTGACCCTCTCCTGTTCATGCTCTGTCTCTCTCTGTCTCAAAAATAAATAAACGTTAAAAAAAAAAAGAAAATACCATAATTTATTTGTTCATTTATATGCCAATGGATACTTGGGTTGTTTTGAATTTTTAGTTATTACAAAACAATCCTCTTTTTTAAATGAAGAAACTAAGGCCACAGTCACCACAATTAGTGGCAGACTGCGGCACACTTCCCTTTTTCATGTTTTGTAAAGTTGCCGCTGTCTCCACTGCTCAGTTTGTGTCATCGGCAATTTCTGCTGAAGTGAACGTGGATTCAGCTCTACATCATCAAGCTCATCATTCAAAGTGAGGTAGGGAATCCACTCCACTTTAAACATCAGGTAGCTATTTGCTATATAACCTTATTAAATGTACTATGCAAAATCTTGTTTTATTTATATTGCCACTGAGAAATGTAGGGGGAAGGGGAGAGAAGCCAGAGTACCAAACGTGTAGAAGCTTTAAACACTGTCTGAAAATGAGACTGAATGCATCATGTACAAACTTTTTCAACCTCCAATTAAGAAAATCATAATATTCAGCAGCTATCTTTCCTCCTCAGATGTTCTGGAACACAAAGGCAAAATCAGAGTTGGAGTTAAGTACTGAGGAATCAAAGACATGCAGATGGTGATGAAACCCCGGATTCCTCAGGAAGAGAACACCTGGTTAAAAGAGAACGAGGGGCGCCTGGGTGGCGCAGTCGGTTGAGCGTCCGACTTCGGCCAGGTCACGATCTCGCGGTCCGTGAGTTTGAGCCCCGCGTTAGGCTCTGGGCTGATGGCTTGGAGCCTGTTTCCGATTCTGTGTCTCCCTCTCTCTCTGCCCCTCCCCCGTTCATGCTCTGTCTCTGTCCCAAAAAAAATAAACGTTGAAAAAAAAATTTAAAAAAAAAAAAAAAAGAACGAGGTTTGGAGTGCCGGGGTGGCTCAGTCGGTTAAGCATCTGATGTTGGCTTGGGTCATGGTCTCACAGGTTCATGAGTTTGAGCCTCGCATCGGGCTGCCTGCTGTCAGTGCAGAGCCCACTTCAGATCCTCTGTCCCCGTCTCTTTCTGCCCCTCCCCCACTCTCTCCCCCATTCGCTTTGTCCCCTCCCCCAAAATAACTAAACATTAAAAGAGAGAGAGAGAGAGCTGTGAAAGCTAAGCCTGAGGAAGCACACCATGGAAGGGCTGGGTAAGGTGTGTGGGCCTGCAATGGGAATGGATAAGAAGTGGCCAGGGAAGTAAGAAGGAAAGCAGCCACAGACTATGGTGTCACAGATGATAAGAGAAGAAAATGTACCAAAAGTCAACAAAGGGGTCAAAAGCTGTTGTGAGGCCATGGAAATGGAATGCTGACATATCTACTCCATTTAGTAGCAGAGAGGTCACTGGTGACTTCAGTAAGAAAGGTTTTGGTGGGATGGGGCAGAAAGCTGCCTGCAGAGGATTATGGAGTAAGGGAAGTAGGAGAGAAGACAGACACGGTTGATGACACTTTCAGGAACTTTGAGGAACAATGAGATGGCAGTAGCTGAACCTAGATGGGTGAGCAAGAGAGGTAGGAAGGGAGATATATTTTTTTTGTTTGTTTGTTTCTTTGTAATTTGGAAAAGAGTTTAAAATTCCCAAGAAAAGGGTAGGATCTAAAACAACTAGAGATAAGGGATGCAGAAACAGTAAGGTCTTACTTACCTCAACTACTACAACAGAAGGGAAGAGGAGAGGGTAGTGGAGGACATGGATGAAGTCCCCACCACGTGGCTTCATTTATCTAGTCTTATGCTAAAACTGTATTTTTTTATTCTAGTAAAATCTCGAGAAACAGCCTCAACTAAGACACTTGTTTTCTTTCTGTTCAATATCCTGGCTGTTGTCCTTCTTCCCGTTCAGTTAGCAAACAATATTGTATGCTTGCTGTTACAATGTTTAAACTGGATGTAGTTCTAGTCTTTGTAAAGTTTCTCAGGAGGTATGGTGCATTTTCTGCTCTGAGATATGGTCTATAATCTCTACCTTCCAATTTCCTAGTACTTTTTCTTTCAATTTCCTTCAGTAAACAATAGATTCATGGTTAATTTTCTATAGACTGTACAAGGGTGTTTGAAGCTGTCACTTTTGATATTTAATGTGAAGGAGACTGGCATGCCTCATCTGTTTTACTAGATCCCTGTGGAAACTGCAAGTTGATGTTTAAGATTGCATCAATCAGGACCCATCCAGAAATTACAGACTACAAAATGCTCTAAGTGTTTAAAGTGAAAGGAATTTATTCCAGAGAATTGGTTACACAGGTGAAGAAAAGCTGAGGAGCCAAATGGATGATGGTGAGTCAGCCTCCATATGAACAGCATAAGAAACAAATGGAGGAGGGGCACCTGGGTGGCTCAGTCGGTTAAGCGTCCGACTTCAGCTCAGGTCACGATCTCACAGTCTGTGAGTTTGAGCCCCGTGTCGGGCTCTGTGCTGACAGCTCAGAGCCTGGATTCTGTTTCAGATTCTGTGTCTCCGTCTCTCTGACCCTCCCCATTCATGCTCTGTCTCTGTCTCAAAAATAAATAAACGTTGAAAAAAAAAAGGAAAAAAGAAACAAATGGAGGAGACAGGATTACCAAAGTTTAGGGGTTGGGTCACCTATCAAAAGCTGCAAACACTAGGTCCATGCAGAAGAACTGGGAAGGCTGGAGGTGATTAGGTTGCAGATACAGTCAGAGAAGCTACCCAAAGAATTAGAAGCGAAAGAGCCTGCCTTCTCCCTTCTTCCTTCCAGCAGGAGCCTGGATTATGAAACCTGCAGATGACTGCCCCCTTCTATTTCATGACACAGAGCAGGGTAGAAGGTCAGGAAGGAACCTGACAGGATAGGCCAAAACATCACTAACAGGCTGTTTGCATTCTATAACCTCGTACATGCCCTTTAATTTCAATGAACATCAGTTTCGAGATCCGGGTGAATTGCTAAGGGAAAAACTCCTTACCTAGCATATGATTATCATAGTGTAGAGGCTCAAGCAATGGGATCTCCTCCTGTCTTCCTCCCCATGGCCCCGTGTGATGATTTTCAAGTGCTGCTGCTGATCTGGCTAAGTAAAAATTTCCTGGGGAAATCAGATAAATATGTAGATTTCTGGATCATAAGTTTGCTGTGAGGCTCAGAAGACTGAATTAAAATAAAACAAAACAACAACAAAAAAAGGTCATTCTGATGAAGAGCTATATTAGTGAATCCACGTGCAGGAACAGATAGAATCACATTGGGACGCATTCTACCGTATATCAATTGCTCACCAGCAACATCATGGGATGTGCCTCTAGACTCCTTTCTGACTCTGCTGGTGGCTTTCTCACATCCTAAATGCTGGGACATGACAACTCAGCTCTTATTGGAGGACTTGCTGTTTTTTTTGTTGTTGCTGTTGGTTTTTGTTTGTTTGTTTTGTTTTTTAGCAGTTTGAAAGCTAAATCATTTGGCTTTCTTTTCCCTTTTCCTACCTTCCTGCTCTCTCCAGATACTCATGGGGTTTACTAAAGTGACAAGATTATATCCTATGTGAACAATGTTTCAAGGTAGAAACCCTGGGTATTACAAAACAAAGAAACAAAAAATAGGAAGCAAATATTAGGCTGAAACCCCGAACCAAAGAAAGCACATAATAAATGGTACAGTGAAAGATCTCAGAATAGATACATCTTAGATTCTACTTCAAAGGAAACCCACTCGATTCAACAAGTAAGTAGGCATTAATTTGGGAGGTATTTACCTGAAGTTGAATTCAGCAATTCAAGAACTTTGTCCTTCCCATAGAAGTACAACAGTGTAACACAAGTGTAAATGATTTAGCAGATAGCATTTGAGTCCAATTACTGAGCCCCATATGCTATATGATATTTAAACAGCTGGACCTGCTGTTTCTATATTAAACTATTTCCTTACAACAGGTTTATGATTTATAGTAGTGCTATTGATTTAATGAGTCATATGAAGTTCATTTTTCCCCCTAGTGAGATTTTTTCCCCCAAATACAAACAGGTATAAGATATTTTTTTTATTTAATTTATTTTTTTAAATTTACATTCAAATTGCTTAGCATATAGTGCAACAATGATTTTGGGAATAGACTTCTTAATGCCCCTTACCCATTTAGCCCACACCCCCCCCCCCCCACAACCCCTCTAGTAACCCTCTGCTGTTCTCCATACTTAAGAGTCTCTTATGTTTTGTCTCCCTTCTTGTTTTTTATATGATTTTTGCTTCCCTTCCCTTATGTTCATCTGTTTTGTATCTTAAAGTCCTCATATGAGTGAAGTCATATGATATTTGTCTTTCTCTAATTTTGCTTAGCATATTTTTAAAATATTGATCATGATATAGTGTTTGATTTTGAAACATGGCTTATAAGAGAAAGTCCACTAAGCATCTCTGATTATTATTAAGAATCTGCCAACAGTGAGTAGTTGTTTTCCTTAAACGTTGGCATCTATCACTATTGACATTTGCTATTTTTTACTAAAATTGGCATTTCAATAGTAATTTGGAGAATTACTTTAACTACAGTTTGATTTGTTCTTAGTTGTGGCTATTTTGATGTCAAATATTTTGTATATTTGTGGTTTTGGTGAGAGGGGATAACGGATAGTGGTGTCTAAGGAGAAAGGAACGTTAAGTATTTCTTTGAACAGTGACCCTTGTTGTGTCCGGGGCTGGGTCTTCTATCTATCCCTTCCTGGTGAAGTCAGGCAAGCCCACTCACTGCTGTTATTAGTGTCTATGTCGTGACAAGTTGTGGATATTCCTTGGAGAAGAGTCTCTAGTTATGGGACATGTTTCAAGATAAAATAAGTTACATATAATGAGATTCAGTCCTTTAAACTATTAAATAGCTATAATAATCTATAGCCACAAATCTTGCAGAGAATGCAATTAAATAATATGATCAAATGTTTATGAAATCATTGCACTTTGAAGCACTGTACAATGTGTGGCTTTAATATGCCACAATCAATTTCTGAAGGAATATACAGTTTGCCCTCTATGTAAAAAATAGCATATACAGATATTAAAACTATCAAAAAATTTCCTCTGTCATTTATAACTCTATAACCCTTTTATTTCACTTTCCACCAAAAGGGAAATTATATGTTTGTTAGCATTAAAGATAAAATACCAGATATGACTCCCAATCCTTTTCATGAGAAACTTTCATGATTTCAACAAAGACCTATTCTACAACTTAATTCACTTGATGATTTGTAAAATCCTAGTAATTCTGCTTGAGTTACTGAAATGCTAGGAGCCAGCTGTGAAGACTGGCAGGCTATATGCAGATAGTGAAATAAATACTTAAAAGATTTTAAATCCTTAGAATGGTGTCTTAAAAGTGCTGCATACTGTGGAAACAAAAACAAATCCCTTAACACCCAGCCATTTGAACCTTTCAACCAGAGTTCTGAAGCATGTTAATAGAGGGAATCTTTGTTATGAATGGAGAGATAGTTCTACTACTTTAGCTCTAAAAATACAGCAACTTACAAACTTAGTCATCCATATAACATCTGCTACTTACATGGGTTTTCACCAAGAATAATTTTTCATTAATCCCGATAAAGACTTTTTGAGACAATATCTTCTCCTTACATCCTGAGATTGGCTTTGACTACCCTCAGAGCAGAACTACTTATAAGAAATGAAGCATCAATGTAATTTAATTGTAAAAATAATTCTATTTTTATGAGATAGTTGGACCTCATTATCTGTATGGCCCTATAGCACTGAGAGCCCATAGCATCTATGATTATTTAATCAACTAAATATCCACTTGGCTTAATGATTGCCTAAGTCAAAAACAAAAACAAAACAAAACAAAAAACCCATGCAAACAAAAGGAAATAATCTCACAACACAGTTTTAAGACAATGTCTCTGCTTATTTTAGTAAAAATAGAACTGTTTTGCTCAAAGACTATTTTTTAATCATTCTGGTTCTAGACAGGATTTTACCATTCCACACATATATTGTCACATGTGCACATATAGAAAAATGTATGTAAAGAAAAGGGAAACTGCATTATTAATAAATAACTTGCATATATATTACGAATGAAATAACTGAATGAAAATTTTGTTTCTATGATAATATGCACTACCTTTTTTAGAAAAAACAAGGATTTAGAACATCTCAAGTGGGAAAGACAGGTGCATTGGGAAAATATTCTCAGTTCCTTCTCGGTTCCTTGGTCCTCTTGCCTTTCTCAAAAAACAACAATTTTTGTTACAATTCCACATCCTTCTCAGAAGTGCTGTGGGAATACTGTTTAAATTTGGGATCGGCCAAACCTATCCAGGAACCAGGAATTTTACTGCAGTATTTATTTTTAAAATTTTTGGCCCCAATTTTGATTCCAACCAACCCAAGAGCCAAAAAAAAAATCCAACCTGACTCGGGTGTAACTTTTTCCATGCTACATGTACAAATGTACATGTGCACATATAACTTTGTGTGTATGTGTGCAAATATACCGATAGATAGACGGATAGATAGGTAGACTACGTAGCTACAGATAGTATTAGTTCCCCTTACAAACTGCCTGAGGTAATAAAAAAAGAATGGCTTAGCGATACATCAAATGGAACTTAGCATCAAATGGAACTTTGGTTGAATATAAAGAGGTTATCTGTAATAATAAATAAAAGTCAAACAATATGCTGGGCATGTACATACTCCCAAAAGAGGGTGGGAAGTGGCTCACAGATAAAAGGTACAAGACACTTTCTGCACACATGCTGGGCGTGTGCTGATACAACTGGTCCAATGTTTTAAGCTCCTGATTTCCACTTTGTAAATTTGTGTGACATGAAGCAAGCCAGCCCCCAGATGAGCTTCCTTGACCACTCACTGCCTATGTGGAATTCTGGGCCGATGCTGCCTTACCTGCTTGTGAGCTGGGGACAATGGTGTGGACTTTTCTCCATCACCTGGCCGTGAGCCAGAGAAAGGAAGGAAACCGACAAAACTTGTAAGCAGTTCTTTGCCTCCTCTTGAACTTTATTATCTTTATCTGTGTAAACAAGCTTACTTTTTTCTTTTTTTCTTTTGGATGTGGGATGGGGGTAGAGGAAAAGAGAACAACAACAAGAAAAAATCAACTTTGGAAGCCTTTACTCTGTCTTTTGTTTTTGAGCCCTATGTAGTCTTGGGGAAAATTTATCAAAAAATAAATTGTTAAGAATCCTGAGACACCTCAGTCAGTTAAGCATCTGACTCTTGATTTCAGCTCAGGTCATCTCAGGGCTGTGAGATCAAGCCCAGTCCATGCTCAGGGTGGAGGCGCCCTGGGATTCTCTCTCCCTCCTTCTCTCTGTGCCCACCCTGCCCCCTCAAAATAAATACACATTTAAAAAAGGATCTCTGGGGGCGCCTGGGTGGCGCAGTCGGTTAAGCGTCCGACCTCAGTCAGGTCGCGATCTTGTGGTCCGTGAGTTCGAGCTCGCATCGGGCTCTGGGCTGATGGCTCCGAGCCTGGAGCCTGTTTCCGATTCTGTGTTTCCCTCTCTCTCTGCCCCTCCCCCGTTCATGCTCTGTCTCTCTCTGTCCCAAAAATAAATAAAAAACGTTGAAAAAAATAAAAAAAAAAAGGATCTCTGTTATAATTTATTTTAAAATCAAATATAACACAAACAGCAAATAATAAATACTGTAGTGTAGAAGTCATATGCTGGCCACAAGAGGGCTTATGGAACAAAAGGAACCAAAAAAAGGAAGGCAAAATATAAGTGAGGACAGTACCAAAGAAAGGCTACAGATTAGTTCCTAAATACCTTTATCACTGAAGGTACCATTTTAGAAAGAATATTTCTGATGTATGATGACAGGGAATAGATCTGAGTAAGCATGATGACTTTCAACTCTACTCATAGATTTAATAAAATCCTAAGAGATCGTAAACTGGCAGATGCTTTGTGAAAATGAAATGCTAATGTTCACAATTATAATTTTTATGCCCATAGCCATAAAGTACATAAAGGTATTAGGTTCTTTTCTAATGCAATAGATGTGTAATTTATGTATATTACAGCAGATTAAATAATTTGAGGTAAGAGGGAAAACCCCACTGGTAAGTATGCATTTGGCCATTTGAAATATGGCTAGAAAGTACTTAAGTAGATAAACACCTATTAGGAAGTGAGAATAAAAGGAATGTTGCACCTGCAGCAAGAATTATAATAAATACCACTATAAAAAGACAGGAAGTGTCATGACCCTATTACATGTTACTGAAGTTTTAAACAATGTTAAGAATGGAAACAGTTTCACGTTTATTTTAAGCAGGTTTATTTTAGATCACAGTGATTTTTTTAAAAAGCTTTTTGAAGACTTAACTGAGAGAGGAAGGAGAGAAGCATCCTATTCCATTATTCTTTCATATAGAACCTTAATGTGGGAAAGTACATTGAGAGATGGACAGAAATCTGGACAGGTTGCAAGGTACTGAGAATGCTGCATTCTGATTGGAGGCATATAATCACAACACAGAGCAACCAAAAGGATTAAGGTATATTTATGGATCCAGGAGGAACAGCAGTGACAATACTGATGTTTAAAAACCAAAAACATGTTAAAAAAAAAAAAAACACCTATGAAATGAAAATGAGATCATCTACAGGACGTCTCAGGATTAATATGAGTAGAAATGGGTAGGTTCACAGGATCCTGCAAGCAAATCAAGGAAGAATAAGAAACATAACCTTCTTTCTGAAACTCAAATTCTTGATTCATTAATTTATTAGGCACTATAACTTGATGCTTATGAGTATGGGGTTTGGAGTCAGACTTACACAGACTTAAATTCTGGCTCTACCATTATATGATCTTGGGTAAATCATTTCACTTTCTTAAACTACTGTTTTTTCATCTGTGAAATGAGTATAATTATGTCACCTCACAGGATGACTAGGAATTACATCAATTAAATTTTAAGAACACTTCACAAAGTGCCTGGCACTTAGTGTCAGTAAGTGATTGAAGTTGACTTTCTGGGCAAATACTATATACATAAATCTTGGGAAATTTTTCCATTGATTTTATGTAAACTGAGAGCTATGAATCCAAGATCGACTAAAATGGTTCGAGGATTTGATAGATACAGCACTTTTTGAAGTAGGGAGCAGTAAGCCAGGTCTGCAACCATTTAGCAATAAATGCGGAACAATTTCAGAATGTTATAAATTACATTAAATAGCAAAAAGTTAGCCTAAGTAGCACAGCAATTGGAAACAAACTGAAAGGATTCATTTGAGATCGTGAGATTAAAACCTGGTTTTAACATGTAAATGCAGGAATTTGCTACTAACTCCTAATCCACTCAATGCTTCCATTAAAGGCATTCCTATATAAAATTATGCCTTTTGTATGTAAAGTTAAAAACATTTGCTTTTTACTTTGTAGGTATCTGTGAAGCCTACTCCTTAGGAGAAACGGAAGGCCCAAGTGAAAAAGGATGCAACATACACAACAGTAGCTTTTCCACTTTGGTCAAGACCCTAACCTGCCAGTGCACACCATCAGCTGTGCTACCCTCTCACCTCTGGGTAGATACTCCAGAAACCAGAGAAACTGGGGAAGATGCTGCCTTTGCTCCTAGTCTGGACGACCAATGTGCTTCTGGGAACTGTGCTTCCTTTTATCCTCAACTGAAATATATTTGTAATTCTCTCTGTGTGCATGCATATATGTGTATGTGCATGTGTGTGTGCTCCCAACAAAGGAACACTGTTACACACACACACACACACACACACACACACACACGATCTACGGTTCAATCAAGATGTCATAGACACATCAAGCATGAAAACCCAATACTGGCTGAATAACCAAAAATCATATTAAAATACATTCAATTCTCATTTGCTGAGGAATAAAAGCAAGGCAACTTTCTGGTATAAAATGTACAAGTCTGTATAATGCACTCATATTTTTGATTAAGTATTTCATGTACTCCTAGTGAACACACATTTTGCCACTGTTTTTCATTACAATAATTTTGTGTGGGTAGCATTATTTTTCGTTGATAGATGAAGAAATTTATACAGAGAATGAATAAAATTTCTATCTGGAAAAAATATTTTTGGGATCCTTTGTTTATCTTCTATTTGTTGTATAGCTTCTTGTGAACATTCAGGATATAATTTGATTTGAGGCAACATCAAAAAATAGTCTCAGATCCATACCAGAGGTCTCTAAGCAAATAGAGTAAATTGAAAAAGGAATGTGGGCATGTAACTTTTCCTTCCCATGTCAAGCACCTGGAAAATTTAACACCATCATCCCTATGCTCATTCAGAAACAATTCTGAGACACTGTTGTTTGCTAGGTACAATGTCAGGTACTCGGATGGTCTCACTTAAATAAAATACAAGTTAAATACTTTACTCAGCACATATTAACATTCTATGAATTCACAGAATACTATCTTATGAAAGTCTATTGCTATTCTTGGCAAAAATAGGCACTAAATTAAAAATTAACTGAAACAAACAGAAGAGCATTCCTCTTCCTTTATTTAATTTGTAACATAAAAAAAAAAAACAGTGAGTGTGAGTACTCACTATTGTCATTCACTTGTTTTTAAGACCTCATTTGCCCTTATTTATATAAAGGGCATATTTTCCAACATTCTATAAATGAACATAAAGTAAAAATTAAATGATTGTCTTATACTGACAGGAATTCACTGTTTTTTTAATTTCATTTTTTAATATTTGCAACTTTCTGGTCTTGAAAATTCTACCAGTTGCATTAAAAAAAGTGGTAGAAATAAAAAAGATACAAATTTACCATTGTTTTATTTTCTAGAAAAACTACAGGTCCTAACATTCTATTTTTAAATTGTTGATTTCAAAGAATTTATTCAAATATTTTTCTGGTGGCTTTCATTTCTTAAACACACAATTATTAGGATCCACTATGCGCTTGTGAATCCATGTGTATACAGACGTGAATAAGATATGATACAAAAAACATGAATGACACTATCAACCTCCATGGTCTTGTAGATATTTTATAGAACTCTCTCTTCAAAGACAGCAGAATACATGTTATTTTCAGGATCACATGGAGCATTCATTGAAATCAACCATACATAGGGCCATAGGGTCAACTGAGGGATTGATATCACATAGAATATGTGGCACAAGGACACAAGATTGATAGAAAATCATTCCAAAGAAAGTACTAGAATATCCTCAAGTATATGAAAACAAACAACACTCTTCTAATAAATTATGAGTAAAGAGGAGTTATAGGGAGAATAGAAACCATTTTGAAATGAGTCAATAGGCAAAAACATCAAAATGCGCAGAGTGGAGCCAAAGCAATGCTTAGGAGGAAATTAATAGGATCACATTATTTTATTAGAAGAGGAGAAGGTAGAATGTGATAGCTGACTGTTCACTGCCCAATACAGAGATAGTTGATAGTTTCTAAAATGGATACATCAAGGTAAAGAGTTTACTAAAATTAATACCTTTTAGCTGTTTTTCATATGTGTATGTGAAAGATAGATATATAGATGAAAACAGCTAAAACTGTTTAAAACGAAGACTTTTTTAAATTGTTTTTAAAATTAAAAGTTTTTTAAATGTTTATTTATTTTTGAGAGAGAGAGAAAGAGAGTGAGTTGGGAGAGGGGCAGAGAGAGAGAGGGAGACCTAGAACTCAAAGCAGTCTCCAAGCTCCGTGCTATCAGTGCAGGGCCCAACACAGGGCTCGAACCCATGAACTGTGAGATCATGACCTGAGTGGAAGTTGGATGCTTACCCAACTGAGCCACCCAAGCAACCCGAAGACTACTTTTTTTTTTTTACCAGCATGTTAGTATCATTTGAATTTTAAACCACCTGTATATTACTTTGAAAAGACCAATGAAAATACTGATTATAAACAAATTAATTCATTTTTTCTATACAATTTCAAAGTTTCTATTATTATTTGTTAGAAGGCAAGGAAAGACCTGTGCCAGATATATAGTGTGGTGTCAATGAACATTTAGCTTTTCCCCTTAAAATATACATGCTAGCCTGGCCATTATGTGGTGTGCAAATAAACACAAAATCTATCACAGACTGATATAAAGAGGACTGTGAAACTGCTAAGGATATTTTTTTCTGGTATGCAATATTCACATGCTGCAGAATGAACATTTATGCTTTAACAGACATATATGCGTAAAACTGCACAGTAGCATAAATATAAATTTACTCTATCTCATTAAATTTGTCAGAAGAAAGTGCTTAAAAAGAAGAACTCACATGCTAATACTTGGTTATGCAATGAGATTAAATTCATTTTATTAAAATAGAATTCTAACATTCAAAACTATGCATGTTACAATATAAAAACACCGTGTAAGAAAACAAAATTAATTAACACATAAGCAGATCATGCAGTCAGCCCACTGAATCATTCCCCAAGCCTATATGCTATGACACTCATAAATGAATGAATGAACACAGTCCACGACATCTGTGTGTGTGTGTGTGTGTGTGTGTGTGTGTGTGTGTGTGTGTGTGTGACTCTTCATTTTCATAATGGGAAATGGTGAAAAGCCCACTGTAAAATGCAGGAATCTCTGATAGTAAAGACCTTTCCAGATTAAGGAAGTTCTCTTTGGAAGAAACTTAGAGGATAACACTTTCCACTACATTTAACACAAGATCCAAGGTTTACTTCAATATGGATCCATAGTAGGAGAGAAACCATAGCCTGGTGTAAGACAAGTTAGGAGTGAGAAACTTCAGTGCCAGACAAAGAGTTTCAAACACTCTTCAAGGCAAATGGAAATCAATACGTATTTACTTTTTAAAAACACACAATTTCTTAACCTTAGAAAGTGCTAATTGCTTATCACGGAGGTACAACTTTTCCAGATAAACCAACTAAAGAGTTTGCTTAGGAAATAATCTCACATTTCACAGAAATGTGTTTAAGAGCCAAAGACTGTTGAAAATGTACACAGGCATACCTCACAGAGAGACCGCAGGTTCAGTTCCAGATCACAGAAATAAAGCAAATATTGCAATAAAGGGGGTCAAATGAATTTTTTAGTTTCCCAGTGCATACAAATCATATTTACACTATATTGTAGTCTATTAAATGTGCAACAGCATTATGTCTAAGAAAACAAGGTACATGACTTAATTAAAAAATACTAGTGCTCAAAATTGCTAACCATCATCAGAGCTTTCAGTGAGTTGTGATCTTTTCGTTGGTGGAGGGTCTTGATTCAAAGTGATGTTGACGGCTTGCTGACTGATCACAGTGGTGGTTATTGAAGGCTGGGGTGGCTGTGGTAATTTCTTAAAATAAGACAACAAGGACACTTGTCACATCTACTGATTCTTCCTTTCACAAAGAAGTTCTCTGTAGTTGGGTCACCTGGGTGGCTCAGTTGGTTGAGTTACCGACTTCGGCTCAGGTCATGATCTTGGGGTTCTGTGGATTCGAGCCCCGTACCAGGTGTCAGGATGGACCCTGCTTCAGATCCTCTGTCCCACTCTCTCTCTGCCCCTCCCCCATTCGTTCTCTCCTCTCTCTCTCTCTCTCTCTCTCAAAAAAAAAAAAAAAAAAACATTAAAAAACAAAAGTTCTCTGCAACATGGGATGCTGTTCGATAGCATTTTACCCACAGCAGAACTTCTTTCAAACTTGGAGTCGGTCCTTTCAAATCCTACCACTACTTTATCAACTAAGTTTACATAATATTCAAAATCTTCTTTTGTCATTTCAACAGTCTTCCTAAACACCATCATCAGGAGTAGATTCCATCTTAAGAAGCCATTTTATTTGTTCACCTATAAGAAGCAACTCCTCACCCATTAACATTTTGTCACAATATTGCAACAATTCAATCACATCTTCAGGCTTCACTTCCAATTCTAGTTCTCTCGTTATTTTTGTCACATCTGCAGTTACTGCCTCTACTAACGTTTTGAACCTTCAATTTGTAAAAAACCATAATATCTAGAAAGCGCAATAAAGAGGAGCACAATAAAACAAGGTAAGACTATACCTTCCACAATTCCTATATATTTAGTTATCATTTGTCCACTTAAAATATTTTGGTGTAGGGGCGCCTGGGTGGCGCAGTTGGTTAAGCGTCCGACTTCAGCCAGGTCACGATCTCGCGGTCCGTGAGTTCAAGCCCCGAGTCGGGCTCCAGGTCACGATCTCGCGGTCCGTGAGTTCGAGCCCCGCGTCGGGCTCTGGGCTGATGGCTCGGAGCCTGGAGCCTGTTTCCGATTCTGTGTCTCCCTCTCTCTCTGCCCCTCCCCCGTTCATGCTCTGTCTCTCTCTGTCCCCAAAATAAATTAAAAAAACGTTGAAAGAAAAAAAAAATTAAAAAAAATATTTTGGTGTAGTTTTCCAATTTTAGTACTGATAATTGTTTCAGAGTATGTCCTAATTTTGAACATAAAGAAGACAAAATACTACTCTATATTTGCACATTTTTTTCATGATGAGCCATAAACAAAGTTCTAATACACAGATTCCGTGGGCTACAATTTGCCTTTTACAAGGGTATAAATGGACTAGGCATTTCTCCAAGTGACAAAATTAGAAAGGAAAATCCCTTTCCTTCAGGTATAATATAGGAGCTCCTTATAGACTTTTGTGGGTCTTTTGTAGTTATAAGAAACACTTAAGATTATTACTATTTCAGTTTCTTTGAGAAGACAAATGTGTTCATCATTTGAGGGTGATTTTGCTTTTCTACTACCTACAAGTAATTAATTTACTGGCATTTAAAAAATCTGTCCCAAGAGTGATGTAAACTCAGGAAATATTCCATTGTCATTCATTCATTCATTCAACAAATATTTGTTGATTACAAATTATAGTCTAGCCACCATTTTAAGTGTAGGAGATACACAATAGGCAATGTTCCTACCTTCTTGGAGCTTCTATTCTAGCAAGGAAATATAAATAATGAAATAAGTTACATATGTGTAATTCATTAATAACAATTAAATTACACACACACACACACACACATATACACACACACAGTTACATGTAAAGAGTGATATATACCAGAGATAGACATAAGGGATGGGAGGAGGATAAGGAACAATATGAGGAGGGGGGATTACATTTTTTAAACTGTGGTTATGTGAGACACCACTGAGAATATGACGCTGGTCTAAGAACTGCAGAGCTTGAGGGTACAAGCTTAGGAGATCTAGAACCAAGAGGCTTCTAGACAAATGGAAGGAACAAGCAAGGCAAAGAAGACCCTATGGTGGAAGAAAACTGGACAGGCAGAAAATTGGTTTTAACAAGAGCAAGTTTTTAGCTTCTAGACATAACAGATGTAAACACAAATAGAGGGAAAAAATCAGATTAGTCTTGATGGTCTCAAAGCTGATGGTGGTATGAGGTTGCCACTATTTTGTTAAATACAAGAAGTTTCTGGGGTTCTCTCTTTGTTCCTCTTGGTGGAAGCATGGAAGCCAGTGAGGAGGAATCTTAGACTACTGGAGGCTCTTTTTCCTTTGGAAGATTTTTACATAAAGAAACATGTGAAAATTGTGACTCTGTTCTTGCTAATGTGAACTTTGCTTTAAACCATGACCCTATGATTATATGAACAGAGACATACCTTTGTAGATAAGTAATGAGAGTTGCATGATAAGCTATACTGTCATTACCAAGTACATAAGAATATTCAAATATCTGAGAAAATAAAGTCAAAACTGCTTTTACATTGGGGGAATTCTGAGATGTGTTCTACAAGAAAAATGGGTCAGCTAAATTATTAGTTTGTTGTTCAAAATTCTAATGATGCTTATGGTGTACTTCATTAAATTCTTAGTGAGGTGTTAGGAGAGGCTTTTAATTTTTTAATCCACTTCTGGCAGCAGTAAGAGATTATAGAAGGCTTGTTTTCAATCTTCTCCCAGATCAGATTTAATGATTTTAATTTTCTTTCATTCTGTAGTTGTATTGCCTGAATTCTGAGGTGTAACATTTCATCAATATGGATCAAGACCAACCATGACATTACTTTGTTGTTCACAATAAATGTGAAAGATAGCTGTTAACTTCTTTTTTTCCTCCTACTTGTTTAATAGCCAGGGAAAGGAGGGAATTTAATTATAGCAAAAATAGTAACAAAATACAATTGATGTACACTACTGAGATCAAGACTAAATACTTAAACCAAATGAAACAAACTTTTTTTATGCATCCATTTAATATACAATTCAGCTTTATTGGATTTGAGATACTGACAACCTATAATTTGTAAATGTCATGTTTATATACAAACTTCTGCATATACAGTTGGACTCTCTGATTGTTTCATTGAAGAAAACAAACATCCTTACACTGAAAAACATATCTGAATCAGTTTGTAAGTGTCCCATGTACTATAGATTAGAGAAAAACTAGATGTGTATCCACAATGTCAAACTTTGCAAATTTTTTCTGCCACTTGTAGAGTGTGATAAGCACCTCAGGGATTCCCACTGTTCCATTCCAATGTTCTTAAATGCTGTACTCTTTGTTACCAAGTAGCAACATAGCAGACATCTCTGGTTGCCTGGGACTGACCCTTACACCCAGCAGGTAGATTCTCCGGTTGGATGGCTCAAGGTGCAGGTACAAGGAGGTCTCAACTCATATAAACTCATTAGAGAAATGGTCCATCTTAACTTTTGTAGAAATTGCAAGAAGCTTCAGCCAACAGAATTGTCTCTGTTTTGATCCTTTCCAAAAGTTTTTGGTTCTCTTTCATGTGATCCATTGCCATCTTTTTTCTGGTTTACCTTAAATACAACATTGCTCATAGGATTGGTACTTTTATTATTCTTTGAATACATTTTTATTCTCTTTTTATGTGCTTATTTAGATTTATCTTTCTATTTCCAGTCTTTATCACATGTTACTGTGACAATTTCCTTCCCTCCAAAACACTCAACAAAATGTTGCTGGGGTCTACTTCTCTATCATTCCACAGCGGCATCTTTATCCCCAGGTAGGACAATGTGGCTTACTGATTCCTGACCAGTTCTGGGGATTTTGTGTTCTGATCCAAGTTTTGGCATAAAAAGAGGGTATTTTAATTCCTTTTGGTGATGGCGGCAAAATTTCTGACTGGGAGTCAAGGTGAAGATGAATTACTTTCACAGAAGCAGAATCCTGATGGGAATGACAATACCAGACAATTTCTGAGACCTCTTGAGTCTTGTGATACAGAAACATTCCTTTTTAGCCCTTCCTGCCGGTGTATTTGAGGGAATACACAGGTGTCGCCTATCTGTGAGTCCCTCAGAGCAGCACATCAGTGTTTTGTCACTTGCTCAAGAGTTTTCAGAAAGCATTCAGAGAAACAGAAGGAGAAAAGAAAAAAGAGAAATGATCACCTTGATATCCGTACTGAGATCTTAGGGAGGAGAGCAGATGCAGGGACACAGAACAGCTTATTCTTTTTTGTCCACAATTAATTTTGGAATGCTATACCATGTCTTCAGTTACACAAAAATTTAAGACCTACATTCCAAAGGCCACAACAGTATAAAATGGATATCAAAACTAGAAAGGCAAAGATAATTCAAATCACCTAGATTAAAGGTTGGAAATGTTTTCAGAGAATAAATATATGTATAATATATATAATTTGAGTATGTATATTTTCATATTTTTGATATTCCAATCAGACAGACCATGTGACTTTGTGATCATCATAATTCAATGTGATCATCATTTGAACAACTTTGCTAAAATGCCTTTGGTAGGAAAGTAGGTATCATTAGAATCCAATGTCTAAATATCTCTATAAATGAATTTTACTTTCAACTGCTCATTATTTCAACTGTAATAAATAAAAACTGATTGTTTTAAATGGCCATAGACTTCATCAAAATATTCATATTACAGGCATAAAAATAAAATATAATCACATCTAAATTAAGTGGATTTTTTAATAATACTTTCAAAATTTAATTTCATTTTTATTTATATCAAGTATTTATATCAAGTAAAATGCTTTTACTTTTGGGGCACCTGGGTGGCTCAGTCAGTTGAGTGTCTGACTTTGGCTCCGGTCATGATCTCACGATCCATGAGTTTGAGCCCCATATCAGGGTCTGTGCTGACAGTTCAGAGCATGCTTCTGATTCTGTGTCTCCCTCTGTCTCTGCCCCTACCCCAACTGCGCTCTGTCTCTCAAAAATAAATAAACATTAAAAATGTTTTAAAAATAAAATAAAAATAAAGTAAAAACAAGTAAATGCTTTTACTTTCAATGACCACACTGGCTTTTTTTTTTTTTTTTCTGAAAATTTAGTGAAATCAATCTCAGCATTTCATTTAATATCACCATACTTCCTTTATTCATATTTCTTAGTGGATTCTGACATGTCTTTGAAAAAATTGAAACACAGGAATTTAGAAAAGAACATGAGAGTAATAACAGTGAAGAAAACTACTTAACTAATAATAGAATTCTGACATATTAACTGCAGTCCCATATTGAATTATCACCATTGGCCTTCAAATAACTCTTGACACTAGATATTATTTAAGCATAAAGCCATAGCAAACAATATACAGAGTAAAACAAAATCTTTTTTTTTCTAGTAATACACATATATAAGTAGTTAATTTTCTCAAGAACATTGCTTTTCCAAGCGACTCAACTGTGTGTAGTCAAAAAATGCTTTCAAGGAGGATAAATGTGAATCATATAATGATATTGACAACCTCATTTCTAATGTCTTTTATTAAAATAAGCAAGCTATGATATTGCCTTTAATCCTGGAATTGCAAAGCTGAACACGATCTAACAGAAATTATATTTGGTATCCAAGGAAGACATGTGTGCTAAAAGCATGGTATATGGAAGGCACTATTCTGGGAGCCGTGAACCCTTACAGAGCTAAGGTAGACTATTCATATATTTTGTCTTCACATTGTATGGATTCTCGCCCATACCTCAAACACAGCTTTCTCAGTGGCCTGCAAATGATACGGCTAACATGAGAACATTCCAAAATGGTGTAGTGTAACACCATTACACTTACTAGCATTAGACACATTGTTCTATATCGATCTAAAATTGTAAAATTTGTGGTTCTTCTTAAGTTTTAGTGACATTCTAAATACCAGGAAATCATGCTGCTTCATATTCCTGCTACCTACTTGTGTCTGAGAGTGTGCTAAACATCCTGTTTTGGTTACAGTCAATGGACTCCACAGAGGATTGCAGGCAACCAGCAGAACACTTAGATGACACATTTCTCTGTTTGTGTTTCCTAGATGAATTATGGTGCATTCCATTAGGGAAATAATAGATATTTGAAGTCATTTAAGATCTAGGCAAGCACAATGCCACAAAAAATACCAGAAATTCTTATAATTTTTCAAACAGTGACTACAATTTTAAGTATATCAAGCAATACAAATATTATAAGAACATGCCAATTTGGAGAAGACTCAAGAAAATGTGAGTCTAACCTAAAGGCTTAAAGAATAATGTATTTCTTTCTGAAGATAGTTTAATCTCAAAAATATGAAGATAGTAGTTATATCTTTCAATGACTTTTTTCTACCCAGATATAGTACTAGATTTTAAAAACTCAAATATGCACATCAGTGCTTGCACTCAGAGCCTCAGAAAAACCACACCTTTCATGTATGCACATGCTTTTGAGAATTTTCTTTTGAGAGTAAGAGAAATAAAAATGACTCCCCAGGAATAGCAACGGTATACCTACGTGTGTTCCCACTAGAATGGAACAGATGGTAGTTATTATTGTCTCCAAAACTTTTTATTTATGGATTACATTCTTGAAAATGTTAGTTCCAATTTCATTTTCAAGAATATCAGTTCCTTGAGAATTCAGCCTGTTTTATAAAGATCACTGGCCAGTTTTCAGTTCATTAAAAATAACTTACATTAGATATACATGCATGGCCCTTATTTCATTTTCAAAATCACTCTTTGAATTTTCCTACTTTGCAGATGCAGAAAGTGGTATTTAGAAAAGCTATAATTTGTCCAATGTTGCCTCAGTTGAATAAAAATCAGGGCTTTAATCTACATATTTTGGTTCTACAATCATGTTATTCATTTATACACAAACATAAAACATAATTAAAATATTAGGAGTGAAATCTGGCAAACACGATGACATTGGGAATCTAGGGACATCTGTTAATGGCTACCTGAATAAAGGGGCTAGGATGCATTTTCACAGTAAATGGATAAAACAGGAACATATTATCTATTGATTATGCTCTCTAGGTATTCTCTCTCTCTCTCTCTCTCTCTCTCTCTCTGTCTCTCTCTCTCTCTCTCTTTTTCTTGGTGAAGGTTTCAGTCTACATATAATCTATTTGAAATCGGAAAACATCACAGATCTCCAAGCAAATAATAGCTTTGAACCCAAGGGAAAGGGAAAGATGTGAGCAAGCCAATTAAGGAAAATATAATTATGAAGTAACTTTTTGAAGAAACCAAGGCAATGAATCAAGACCCTCAGAACAAAATGATCCTGTACTTCTTGCTTGAGGTAAAAGTTGATAATGCAAGTGTATTCATATTACTGAATTTAATAGATTTTTAAAAATATCTTTTTGGAGGAGTCAACATGGTGGAGAAGTAGGGGGACCCATGTTCCCTCATCCCTCAAACACAGCAGTACTGAGGCCAGAAGACTCAGAATTCCAGGAATCCAGGCTACAGAGTGACAGAAACATCTCCAGGGGCCCGTGGGCCAATTTGGAAAGTCATAGGTGTGTGACTGTGAATTGGGAGAGATAAAATGGGCAGCATAGGCACAGAGTGGAGGCATCCCCTTTTGTGGAGAGACAAAAGGAAGAGAAAGAGAGGCTGTGGAAGTGTAGGATTGTGTTTGGACAAGAGAAAAACCTCCCACATCACAGACCAGGAAATGGAAAAACGGAGAAAGAACCAATTTCTCACTTTCAAACAACCTTAAGAGTAATGATTCAGGGTTGCAGGACTTTCTCCAGACTGGGGCTGGCCATTCTGTTTGTGTGTCTGGGGAGGAGGGGAGCCATCCCCAGGCTTGGTAGTGAACTCAAGGCACAGTCAGAGAGGGCAGGCCCCTCCTTTGAGTGCTGTGGGAAGAAGGCATATAGCACTCCAAGGACAAAACCCCCTCCAGGCACCTGCCACCTAGAGGCCTTTTGTCAGCTGGCTGGCAAAGTGGCTCTACCCTGGAACTGGGGCACACAAAGCGAGGGGGCACACAAAAACATTGGGGGTTTGAATCTGAGCCCAGCGCCTGGGAGGCACAGGAGACTGTGGATTGGGACAGACTGGCCTGCTCTCACCCACATGGCACCGTGAGGATGGCCTGAACAGAGTGGTTTGGATCACTTGGTCCAGGGAGGAGAGCCTGGGGCATCGCCATTTTTCTCCCCATCCTCAATATGGTGGGGATTCAGGGAACAGGACAGCAGGCCCAAAGTGGAGGCAGGACCTGCCTACACCAAACCACACCCCTCTGGGCCCAGTAACTGTGTATCTACAGGAACAAGATTGACAATGACCAATCAGATGGCCCCTCTTCCAGACCTGCACAGCCATCAGTTCCAAGGAACCATAAAATATCAGTGCAGCGTTTTTGCATTTTCTGCAAAAGTTTGATTCTTGGTCAACTCTTATTATATATATTTTTTTCCTTCATTTTCTTCCTATTATTTCTTACTTCTTCCCTTCTCTATTCTGGTTATTCTGGTTGTTGGTTTGTTTAAGCAGACATTTTTAATGTATTGTTTTTCACACCTCTTCTTTACCTCCTTCTTCTGTATTTCCCTCTCTCTCTCCCTCTGGATTAAACTGCATAGTTTCTCAGATTCTCTGCCTGATCAATTCTTTTTCTTTCTTTTTTCCCTGCCTCTGTCATTTCTCTTTTATATGGGATAAGGCTTCTTCCACTATCATCCCATTAAATTTTTTTTTTCCTGGGTTACTTCAATGAACAAAACAAAGGACACCTAGTGGAAGGTCCAAACCACCACTACAAGTAGGGAGATAAAGCAACCAGAGTCACAACAACAGAGAACATGCAACACACTCCACAAACATCTCTTGAAGGGCCAGGCCCTTGACAGTGCATGACTCCTTTATAATACAGTAGTGCTCACAAGTGCAGGACACAAAACAAGCTATTAAATCATGTAAAAGACAGAAACCTATCCAAAATGACAAAATGGAAGAATTCTCCTCAAAAGAAGTTCCAGGAAGAAATGACAGCTAGAAAATTGCTCAAAATAGATATAAACAATATATCTGATCAAGAATTTAGAGTAATAGTCATAAGATTAATAGTTGAGCTTGAAAAAAGTATAGATGACAGCAGAGAATCTATTGCTATGGAGATCAAGGAACTAAGAAATAGTCACAATGAATTAAGAAATGTTGTAGGGGCGCCTGCGTGGCTCATTCGGTTAGGCATCTGACTTCAGCTCAGGTCATGATCTCACGGTCCGTGAGTTCAAGCCCCGTGTCGGGCTCTGTGCTGACAGCTCAGAGCCTGAAGCCTGTTTCAGATTCTGTCTCCCTCTCTCTGACCCTCTCCCATTCATGCTCTGTCTCTCTCTGTCTCAAAAATAAGTAAACATTAAAAAAAAATTAAAAAAAAGAAAGAAATGTAAATGAAGTGCAAAATAAACTAGATGCAGTGACAGCAAGGATGGAGGAAGCAGAGGGGAGAATAAGTGAAATAGAAGATAAAATTATGGAAAATGATGAAGCCGAGAAAAAGAGAGATTTTAAAAAAATACTACACCATGAGGGGAAAATTAGAGAACTAAGTGATTCAGTGAAATGTAACAATATCTGTTTCATAGGCGTTCCAGAAGAAGAAGAGAGAGAAAGGGGCAGAAAGTTTACTTGAACAAATTATAGCTGAGAACTTTCTTAATCTGGGGAAGGAAGCAAACTTCCAAATGCAGAAGGCACAGAGAACTCCCTTCTGATTTAACAATAGGTCTTCACCACAGCATATCACAGTAAAACTGGCAACATTCAAAGATAAAGAGAGAATTCTGAAAGCAGCTAGGGACAAACGGGCCTTAACAGACAAGGGTAGACACATAAGGGTAGTAGCAGACCTGTGCACTGAAACTTGGCAGGCCAGAAAGGAGTAGCAGGAAATATTCAATGTGCTGAATAGGAAAAATATGCAGCCAAGAATCCTTTATCCAGCAAGGCTGTCATTCAGAATAGAAGGAGAGATAAAGCCTTTCCCAGACAAAGTAAAACTGAAGGAGTTCATGACCACTAAACCAGCACTGCAGGAGATCCCCAGGGGGACTCTGTGAGTGAAATGTTGCAAGTGCCACCAAGTACCAGAGACACCACTAACTATAAGCATGAAACCTACAGATAACACAATGACACGAAATCCATATCTTTCAATAATAACTCTGAATGTAAATGGACTAAATGCTCCAATCAAAAGACATAAGGTATCAGAATGGATAAAAAAAAAAAAACACAAGGTCCATCTATATGCTGTCTACAAGAGACTGATTTTAGGCCTGAGGACACCTTCATATTGAAAGTGGGGGGATAGAAACCATCTATCGTGCTAGTGAAAGTCAAAAGAAAGCTGGAGTACCCATACTTAGACAAAATAGACTTTAAATTAAAAGCTGTAGCAAGAGATGAAGAAGTGCATTATATCATAATTACTGGGTCTATCCATCAAGAAGGGCTAACAATTATAAGTATTTATGCCTCCAACTTGAAAGAACCCAAATATATAAGTAAATTACAAAAATAAGCAACCTTATTGATAAGAATACAGTAATTGCAGGGACACTCCTTACAGCAATGGAAAGATCATATAGGCAGAAAAACAGTAAAGAAACAATGGCCTTGAATTATACACTGGATCAGATGGACTTGACTGATATATTCAGAACTTTTCATTCAAAAGCAGCAGAATACACATTCTTCGCGAGTGCACATGGGACAGTCTCCAAGATAGATCACATACTGGGTCACAAAACAACCCTTAATAAATTTGAGGAATTGAGATCATACCATGCATATTTTCAGATCACAATGCTATGAAACTTTAAATCAACCACAAGAAAAAATTTGGAAAGCCTCCAAATGCATGGAGGTTAAAGAACATCCTACTAAGGAATGAATGGGTCAACCAGAAAATTAAAGAAAAAATTAAGAAATATATGGAAGTAAGTGAAAGTGAAAACATGACAGTCCAAATGCTTTGGGATGCAGCAAAGGTAGTCCTAAGAGGAAAATACATTACAATCCACACCTATCTCAAGAAACAAGAAAAATCTCAAATGCAAAACCTAACTGCACACCTAAAGAAATTAGAAGCAGAACAGCAAAGAAACCCCGAAGTCAAAATAAGAGAAATAATAAACACCAGAGCAGAAATAAACAATATAGAATCCAAAACAACAGGAGAACAGATCAATGAATCTAACAGCTGGGTTTTTTATTTCAAAAATAAACAAAATCAATAAATCCCTAGCCAGACTTCTCAAGAAGAAAAGAGAGAGAACCCAAATAGATAAAACCATGAATGGAAGAAGAGATCACAACCAACACCACAGAAATATAAATACTTATTAGAGAATACTATGAAAAATTATATGTCAACAAACTGGACAACCTGGAAGAAATGGACAAATTCCTAGACACCCACACACAACAAAAACTCAAATGGGAAGAAATAGAAAATTTGAGCAGACCCATAACCAGCAAAGACATTGAATGAGTTATCAAAAATCTCCCAACAAATTAGAGTCCTGGGCCAGGGCTTCCCCAGGGAATTCTACCGGACATTTAAAGGAGAGTTAATACGCATCCTTCTCCAGCTATTCCAAAAAACAGAAATGGAAGGAAAGCTTCATGACCCATTCTATGAAGCCAGCATTACCTCGATTCCCCAACCAGACAGATACCCCACTGAAAACGAGAACTACAGGCTAATATCCCTGATGAACATAGATACAAAAATTCTCAACACCATAATAGCAAATTGAATTCAACAATATATTAAAAGAATTACTCACCATGATTAAGAGTTGGATTCATTCCTGGGCTGCAGGGCTGGTTCAACATTCACAGATAAATCAATGTGATACATCACATTAATAAAATAAAGGATAAAAACCATATGATCCTGTCAATAGATGCAGAAAAAGCATTGACAAAATACAGCATCCTTTCTTAATAAAAACTCTCAAGCAAGTTGGGATAGAAGGAGCATATCTTAACATCATAAAAGCCATATATGAAAAGCCCATAGCTAATATCATCCTCAATAGGGAAAAACTGAGAACTTTCCCCGTGAGATCAGGAACACAACAGGGATGTCCACTTTCACTGCTGTTGTTTAACATAGTGTTGGAAATCCTAGCCTCAGCAATCAGACAACAAAATGAAATAAAAGGCATCCAAATTGGCAAAGAAGAAGTCAAACTTTTACTTTTCGAAGATGACATGATACGCTACATGCAAAACCCTAAGACTCCAACAAAAAGCTGCTAGAACTGATACAACAATTCAACAAAGTCGCAGGATTGAAAATCAGTGTGCAGAAATAAGTTGCATTTCTAGTCACCAATAATGAAGCAACAGAGAAATCAAGAAATTAATCCCATTTACAATTACACCCAGAACCATAAAAGACCTATGAATAAACCTAACCAAAGATGTAAAATATCTGTATGCTGAGAACTACGGAAAACTTATGAAAGAAATTGAGGAAGAAACAAAGAAATGGAAAAATATTCCTTGCTCATGGATTGGAAGAAAAAATATCATTGAAATGTCAATACTACCCAAAGCAATCTATCCATTCAATGCAATCCCAATCAACATTGCACCAGCATTCTTCTCAGAGCTAGAACAAACAATCCTAAAATTTGTATGAAACCACAAAAGACCCCAAATAGCCAAAGTAATGTTGAAAAAGAAAACGAAGGTGGGAGGCATCACAATCCTGGACTTTAGCCTCTACTACAAAGCTGTAATCATCAAGACATTACAGTATTGGCACAAAAACAGACAATTAGACCAACAGAATAGAACAGAGAACACAGAATTAGACCTACGAATGTATGGCCAACTAATCAAAGAAGGAAAGAGTAGCCAATGGAAAAAAAGATAGTCTCTTTAGCAAATGGCGCTGGGAGAACTGGACAGCAACATGCGGAAGAATGAAACTGGCCCACTTTTTACACCATACACAAAAATAAGCTTAAAATGAATGAAAGACCTACATGTGAGACAGGAAACCAACAAAACCCTAGAGGAGAAAACAGGCAACCTCTTTGACCTTGGCCGCAGCAATTTCTTGCTCAACTTGTCTCCAAACGCAAGGGAAATAAAGGCAAAAATGAACTATTGGGACCTCATCAAGATAAAAATCTTCTGTACTGCAAAGGAAACAATCAACACAACTAAAAGGTAACCGACGGAATCAGAGAAGATATTTGCAAATGACATATTGGATACAGGTTTAGTATCCAAAATCTATAAAGAACTTACTAAACTCAACACCCAAAAAACAAATAATCCAGTGAAGAAATGGGCAGAAGACATGAATCAACACTTCTCTAAAGAAGACATGCAGATAGCCAACAGACACATGAAAACATGCTCAACGTCATTCATCAGCAGGGAAATACAAATCAAAACCACACTGAGATACCACCTCATCCTAGTCAGAGTGGCTGAAATTAACAACTCAGGAAACAACAGATGTTGGCAAGGATGTGGAGAAACAGGAACCATCCTACACTGTTGGTGGGAATGCAAACTGTGCAGCTACTCTGGAAATGTGGAGGTTCCTCAAAAAACTAAAAACAGAATTACCCTACAACCCAGCAATAGCACTACTAGGAATTTATCCAAAGGATACACAGTGCTGATTCATAGAGGTACATGTACCCCATTGTTTATAGCAGTGCTTTCAACAATAGCCAAATTATGGAAAAAGCCCAAATGTCCATCAAATGATGAATGGATAAAGATGTGGTTTATGTATACAATGGAATACTACTTGGCAATGAGAAAGAATGAAATCCTGCCATTTGCAACCATGTGGATGGAACCGGAGGGTATCATGTTAAGTGAAATAAGTCAGTCAGAGAAAGGTATCATGTTTTCACTCATATGTGGAACCTGAGAAACTTAACAGAAGATCATGGGGGAGGGGAAAGGGAAAAATAGTTTTAAACACAGAGGAAGGCAAAGCGTGAGACTCTTAAACTACAGAGAACAAACTGAGGATTGATGGGGGGACAGGGGAGAGGAGAAAATGGGTGATGTGCATTGAGGAGGGCGTTTGCTGAGATGAGCACTGGATGTTGTATATAAGCGATGAATCATGGGAATCTACCCACGAAGCCAAGAGCACACTGCATACACTGTATGTTAGCTAACTTGACAATAATTTATATTAAAAAAATCTTTTTTTTACATTTTTTATTCTATTTAAATGTTTGTTTATTCTTGAGAAAGAGAGAAAGAGCATGTACACGCAAGTGGGGGAGGGGCAGAGAGAGAGGGAGACACAGAATCCAAATCAGGCTCCAGGCTCTGAGCTGTCAGCACAATCCCAACATGGGGCTCAATCTCACAAACCAAGAGAACATGACCTGAGCAAAAGGTGGATGCTTAACCAACTTGGCCACCCAGATGCCCCTAAGTGTATCTTTTTAAAGGCAATTTTTGTGTTCTCACTTTGTGAATCTGAATATGTCTGTAGATCATGTGATATTAGGCACTATAAAATTAAATAGTAATTTCCTGAATTAAGATTGACTGGTTGGCTATATTACCAATAAATATTATTTTGATGTACTTGAGAAAAATGAGAATCTTCAGGAAAGAGAATTAAATTTGTCTCTGATCAAAGATAATAACTCATTTCATGGAGCCAATACAAGGACAAACCATTACAGAGGTAAGGATATAAAGTCTAAGTTAAAGAGAAAGAATTAAATATTGCCAGAATTAGAACTTGAAGCTCATATTGGACTAAGACTGTGTCTTTTATTGAAGTTCTTTCTAGCTCCAGTAGAAAAGATTCAGGAGAAAATCTGTTGACTCTACTTCCATGACATGGGTCATGTACCTATCCTTGAAACCATCACTGTGCTTCAATGGATGGGGCGTTTTGAATGGGCAGCCCAGCATATGCTCAGCTCTGTGACACTTGCATGGGTAGTCTTGGGTTTCCTCACGCCATACCAGCAAAAAGTAATATCCTTTCATTATAGAATATGACCTCAATATTGCTGCTTTCAAAAAAGGCAAGTAAAATAAACAACCGATACCCTCTCTAGATGTCAGTCCATATACAACACAATAGAACAAAACAACTGAGGTACCTGACCGACATACTCAAAAACTAGGGAACCAAGAGTGAGACAATTCATAGGAACTACATATATCACAGAATCCAATTTAAGCTTTTGCCATTCAACAGGTGTGTCCAATTAGGTTGCACTGCCATTGACTAATATGTCTGGCTGGTTCCACTGCTTTTACTATGAATGCTAAACACAAGTTAGGTGCCCTGAAATTTTCATTCACAAACACCACACTTTGTAGCACCATTTTTAATGACCATAGCTTTAAAAAAAGAGAACACTGAAATTCTGGTGGACACAAACCTTATTAAATAAGCTATACTTGGAAAGATCTTATTAATGCATGAGTACAATTCAGTAAGTGGGAAATTTGAAATTTAAAGCATGCATTCATTTGCAGCAGACTTATATATTTCCATCTTTTATTTTTGGTGAACATTTGACTCTCAGGGAAACATCTGAGTTACTGATCAGTTAAGGGAAATGTCTCACTGTTATAGCTCCGTGTATGTGGGAGTATTTTACATTCCCCTTCATCTTTGCACAGCATGTGGCACAATGCACTGTGCATAACAGTTTCTAGGTAATGATAATTTTCTGAAGCTCAGTATAAAATAAGAGAAAAACATATCAAAAAAGGTACTAAACATATTAAAAGTTAGTTACAAGTAAATACCACTAGGTAATATACATCTTAAAGAGAAATAAGAGCAATCTATCCCCTACTTTATATACATTGTTATGTTGTTGCCACTTAATTAAGCACTTACTGTGTGCCAGGCACTACACTGCATTTTTAAGATACATTACCACTCCTAATTCTCACAGCTACCCATTTTACCAATGAGATAACTGAGGCTCAGAGAGTAAAATCCAATTACCCTTTGTTACATGTCCCTTGAAATCTTAAGGCTGAGTTTCAAATCCACACCTGTGACATTTTAAAGATACAGTACTGCCTCTCTTGGCATTTTGTTCACTTTTACTCAAGTTTAACAACTGTGAATATTTTTGCAACTAAACAGTTTAACCTGTAGCTCTATATATACATATATACATATGTATATACTATGTATACTATATATATATATTGCCTACATATCTATAAAGAAGTGGGCTTAGGGGTGCCTGGGTGGCTCAGTCGGGTAAGTGTCCGACTTCAACTCAGGTCATGATCTTGCAGTTTGTGAGTTCAAGCCCCACGTCAGGCTCTGTGCTGACTGCATGGGGATGGCTTGGGATTCTCTGTCTTCTTCTTTGTGCCCCTCCCTTTCTCTCTCTCTCAAAATAAATAAACATTAAAAAACAAACAAGTGGGCTTTATTTCCTTAGATCTGAACCACCAAAAACACAACACCCAAATATTACTATTTGTGCACTCACAACGTAAATAGAAATTAATGTGTTCTTCATATCCCTTTGAGAAAAGAGATGTTATTTACATCTGAAGTAATTTTAATTACTACAGTTGTATATATATCATATGATAGATATGTGAATTACATGGTTTAAACCTTTGTTACAAAAATAAAGCAAAGAAAGTGGAGTTACTTTTTTTCTCTGCTTATCTTGCATTTTCTCTCATGCCTATTCTCAACCCAATTCAATACATATGCTATTAAATTATATTAATACTACTTATCTATTTAACAATAATGCTAAGTTTATATTAATGACTACACAACTATAATTATATAACATTTGTGGCAATGATTATATATTGGTAATAATTACTGATAGTCTTTTAGAGTGATCATTGCATGCTATCATATATTAATATTTGCAAAAACATTTGCTTTTGGAACCAGGACAATACCTTTAAAGCTGTAAGAGAACAGACAGCTACCTTTTATATTTCACAAATAGTCCCACCATTTAGCATATGCCAGGCACTCAAAGACCTGTAAATTTGTAAATAATCCTTGAATGCAAGAATTTCCACAAAAGCTATAACAATGCATTTGTTAAAAATGCATCTCAGTACTTGGGGTGCCTGGGTGGCTCAGTTGGTTAAGTGTCCCACTTTGGCTCAGGTCATGATCTCACGGTTTGTGAGTTCGAGCCGTGCGTCGGGCTCTGTGCTGAAGGCTCAGAACATGGAGCCAGCTTTGGATTTTGTGTCTCCTCCTCTCTCTGCCTCTCCCATGCTAATGCTCTGTCTCTCTCTGTCTCTCAATAATAAATAAACATTAAAAAAATTAAAAAATGCATCTCAGTACTTTAGCTTGTGATTCTACAGTTTAAAATCACCATTTTCTTGTAAGTTTAAGAATATTTGATATAAAAATTGATACTGTCCTTATGTAGGTAGTGTCGATTCAATTTTTTCATTTGTTAACAGCATTGCATTACAAGACAAAGGCAATCTTGTTCGATTTACATACCTAGAGCAGTGGGAATCAGGCATGAGATACAGAAACAGAAGTCTAAGAATAAGTTAATTTAAGTTAACTTATATAACGTTTCACTAACAAATCCTAAGTTCTTTACCCTTGGTAATGCTGAGAGAATCCACTGAAAAAACAATTTTCTAAAACTACCTGGACAGGAAGGGGCATGGCCTTTGTGGTTCTAACGTAACAAGTTCCCAGTGGAAGTCACAGAGCAGCAAAGAGTAGAGAGAAAGGCAATAAAGGGCAGACTTCACTTCCTCTTTTGTTTTCTTCTTACTGTTTTGTGACATGAATAAAGTCTCTGATTATTGTGAACTTCAAATGTCCTATTTACACAATGAGCATGATAATACTTGCCTTGTCTATTTCCTAGGATTACTGCAGATCTCAACTGAGATATGAGACTACTTCAAATCTTGTAAACAATGCCAGCACTGAGGCTTGGACCAAATACTAATGAAGCAAGGAAAAACCATCTCAATATCATCAGAGTATCTCCCATGAATGGACACTCTAGATAACGGAGCTTAAGCCTTGGAAGGAAATGTGTCTCTAAAATGAACTACTGTGGGCTGGTCCACGTGTTTTTGCTTTTCTGGCATACTGAACCTACCTTAATTTCTCAACAACAAAAATCAAAAGCGTAACCATCAGTAATTGTTAGACTGGAACACGGGAACTTTGATTTGGCTTTCTGGATATCAGGACTTCACATGGCTGGTGTGCCACCTCAAGCTGGCCTCTGGCAGCCCCCCTTCCCCAATTTGCTTCTTTTACTCAGCTGTTGTTTAAGAAATCAGATAACCTGGCAATTTGGAGTCTTGTGTAACCAATAAATTTTAAGAAAGTGTCTGAAGGCCTTTCTGTAAAGTCAAAACAAAGATTTCATGCTGAGGGGTTTCCTGAGTCCCATATGCAGCAATCTTTAGAAAAAGCCAGAATTCTAACCTGGAATAAACATTGCTGACAGATTAATATCAGTAATTCTGAGTTTTCCTTCTGTGTTTCCCTGACCTTCTGGCTTTCTCATATACAAGAACATTCGTAACATTCCAAACCACACGTTTAGTTATAGGTGTTAGAAAACATGGTGCCTCTGACATGTTTATTTTAAAAGAAAAAAAAAAACAATGATCATGGGTTGAAGTGTGAAGGCTTCTGCCTCTCTTTCAAATGTTATCATAGCAGGGGAATTGGAAATATGTACCTAAAAGCCCTTTTGACCTGGTTTATAGTATTGGGAAGAACAACTAGAAAGCTGGTGATTCCTATTGATTCCATAATACAATGAGCAACCATAAGAAATGGACTGACAGCTCCTGAAGTTTAGTCAACAATGGTTGGAAAATTATACCTGAACTTTCTTATTCATCTTCACTTTTCATAAATATAAACTAATCATAGGTTTTAATTAAATAACAAAACAAAGCCAAATACAAATGCAAAAGCAACACTTCTCTGAGAAGTAATTTGAAAAGGAGCCCATGTTAACACTTTCAAATCTCTCTTGAAGAAATGAGAATGGTGTCCAACCTACTTGAGTTTTCTATCAACAGTGAAATTCGCAAAGGTCACCCCCGACAAAGTAACACAATATTTTTCTCACAGTCCTTGTTACAGTAGCAGTCAAGCAGCATATTCATTTTCAATTTAATTATGTTTGTAAATAGTGGGAGAGGCAGGCAAGAAGCCTGAGCTGACCGCCCGCGGAGCCTCTGTGGGTGTCTGAGCCACTGCGGCAATCACCCTTGTAGGTTTCATTATTTTTCAGTGGATTTTTATTGGCTGGGGATAATATCTTATTAAAATTCTGTTAGTTATAAAAGTTGTTTAAGGAAACCCATTCCTTTGCCATAATGTCTTCCCACCTGATTATCAGTTCATTTATGCCTTCCCAGCTAACATTTATTCTTAAGACAGTGTAATTTTTGTGTAACCTTGATTGTTATCTAATTTATTTCCCAAGTGACAATTAATCCCTGATATATTGCCCCTAGCGCAAAACCCCCATTGCTTACTGAAGCATTCAGCTACAGTCACCTTGTATCTATACGAGAATCCATTGACAAAGCAGTTTGAAAATTAGCTTTGGTTTAAAAATGCTGCAGCAACACCATTGGTTTTTCTAATGTATACCATGGAGGCAACATCAACTGTAAAACTGATTATTCTTTATAAGGCGATGTGACAGATAATAGTGAAAATATAGAAAGAAATAATATGCATAAATAACTATTATACAAAGTAATGATCAAAAATAATGTAAGAGAATTACTCTTTCTTTCTTAAATGTTTATTTTTTGAGAGATAGAGAAAGAGAGAGAGAGAGTGTGCACGCAAGGGGGTAAGAGGCAGAGAGAGAGAGAGAGAGAGAGAGAGAGAGAGAGAGGATCCCAAGCAGGCTCTACACTGTCAGTGCAGAGCCCGACTAAGGACTCTATCTCGCAAACTGTGAGATCATGACCTGAGCCGAAATCAAGAGTCTGATGCCTAACCAACTGAGCCATCCTGGTGCCCCTAGGAGAGTTATTCTTAAATTTCAGACAAGAGAGAGATGCCCAGAGGAAAAGTCAGGTAAGACTTGCTAGAGGCAGTAGAATAAGATTGGGAACTTGAAGCAAACATATGGTTCAAATATATGAAGCTATAAAGCTGGGAAGAGGAAACAAAAGCAGCAAAACAGGTAAGTGTGATGCATCTAACAGGATAATTACAATTGAGCTTCTTTAAAATATTAAAATGTAAAAAAGTGGAAAATAAATGAGATCTTTAGGCTAAGAATAAATTAGAAGAATACACTTGTAAACGTCTTGACTACTAGGGTGATGAATTTCAGCTTTACAATCGTGACAACTGCCAGAATCAGAGTTCTGTATGCCTAGGACTACAATGAAATGTAACACTGTGAGGTTTCTTTTTTGATGTTGTTATTTGTGGAGGTTTTACTCCCATCTTTTCAGCTGTGTCTTCTAAGAATTTTCAGAATGCAACTTTACTAATTTATCTTTAAGGAGGAATATACGATGTTCTTTTTTAAGTCATCGCAAGCTGTGCTTCCCCTGTAGAGCTTAAAACATATGTAGAAATACAATATATGACAAAGTAGCACAACAGGCTAAAAGGAATAGAGAAATGAAGTTAAATAGTAGAAAGTATCTTGAATTGTTTGCGAAGCAGTAAATGTGCTATTTTAAAATAGACTATAATAAATCAAGAATGTGTGTTGCTATCAAGTATAACTATGAAAATAATAATAAAATCAGTAACCAAGAAGCCAATTAAAAAAAACAAAATGAATTCTAAAACTACTCAATTCAACAGAAGTCAGGAAATGAGTAAAGAATGAAAGGAGAGATGGAACAAATAGAAAATAAAGAGCAAGATGCCAGACATAAACCTAAACACAAAAATTTCTTTAAATGTCAGTGAACCAAATACTTAACTCAAAAAACAAAGATGGTCACACTGGTTTAAAAAAATATATATGTTGCTTATATTCTAGCAGATGAGCATTACATATAAGATCACAAAGAGCATGAAAGTAAATGATGAAGAAAGATATACTATGTAAACATTAAATAAAAGAGAGTTGCTGTATCAACACTGAAGTAGAATTTAAGAAAAGAATATTGCAAGAGATCAACTGGCTTATTTTTTTTGTGACAAAAGACACAATTCAACACATAGCAATTTTAAATGTGTATGTAACAAATAATTTAACTATATAACACAGAAAGCAAACATTGATGAAAGTAAATGGAAGAACAAATATAAAATCATAGTTGAAAACTTTAAAAGACAAAAATCAGTATAGAGAGATGGTCTATGAGATGCATAATTTGCCAACTTTGCTTAATTTGCCACATTTTTTAATGTTTATTTATTTTTGAGAGAGCACATTAGGGGAGATGCAGACAGGGGGCAGAGGACAGAAGCAGGCTCTCTGTGTTGACAGCAGCAAGCCCGATGTGGGGCTTGAACTCATGAACTGCAGGATCATGACCTGAGCGGAAGTTGGATGCTCAACTGACTGAACCACCCAGGCACCCTAATTTGCCACATTTTGAACTGTGCAAATGAGTGCAAAATAGACATTATTTTAAGTGCACATTTGAACATTTGCTAAAGTAAATTCTGCACTATACAGTTAAATCTCAAAAACATAGACTTACTAAAACCATAGAGAACGTGGTCTCTGAACATAAAATAATTAAACTTGACGTCAATAATGCAAAGGTAATTAGAAAATGGCCAATGTTAAATAATTTATAAACTTTTAAGAAAAACAAAGATTAGGGGCGCCTGGGTGGCTCAGTCGGTTAAGCGTCCGACTTCACCCGGGTCACGATCTCGCGGTCCGTGAGTTTGAGCCCCGCGTTAGGCTCTGGGCTGATGGCTCAGAGCCTGGAGCCTGCTTCCGATTCTGTGTCTCCCTCTTTCCCTGCCCTTCCACCATTCATGCTCTGTCTCTCTCTGTCTCAAAAATAAATAAACGTTAAAAAAAAAAAAAAAGAAAAACAAAGATTAGAAAATTTTCAACCAGAACTTTACAAAAGAGGATATCCAGAGGAGGAAGATGGCGGAGTAGGAGGACGCTGGGCTCACCGCGCGTCCTGCTGATCACTTAGATTCCACCTACACCTGCCTAAATAACCCAGAAAACCACCAGAGGATTAGCAGAACGGAGTCGCGGGAGCCAAGCGCAGACGAGAGGCCCACGGAAGAGGGTAGGAAGGGCGGCGAGGCGGTGCGCGCTCCACGGACTGGCGGGAGGGAGCCGGGGCGGAGGGGCGGCTCGCCGGCCAAGCAGAGCCCCCGAGTCTGGCTTGCAAAAAGCGGAGGGGCCTGGCGGACTGTGTTCCGACAGCAAGCGCGACTTAGCGTCTGGGAAGTCATAAGTTAACAGCTCTGCTCAGAAAGCGGGAAGGCTGGAGGACAAAGGGAAGGAGAGCTGCTGAGCCCCCGGACGACAGAGCTCAGTTTGGTGGGGAACAAAGGCGCTCGCCAGCGCCATCTTCCCCGCCCATCCCCCCAGCCAAAATCCCAAAGAGAACCAGTTCCTGCCAGGGAACTTGCTCGCTCCGCGCAAACACCCAACTCTGCGCTTCTGCGGAGCCAAACCTCCGGCAGCGGATCTGACTCCCTCTTGCTGCCACAGGGCCCCTCCTGAAGTGGATCACCTAAGGAGAAGCAAGCTAAGCCTGCCCCTCCTGCCCCTGTGCACCTTGCCTACCCACCCCAGCTAAGACGCCAGATCCCCAGCACCACAAGCCTGGCAGTGTGCAAGTAGCCCAGACAGACCACCCCACCCCACAGTGAATCCCGCCCCTAGGAGAGGGGAAGAGAAGGCACGCACCAGTCTGACTGTGGCCCCAGCGGTGGGCTGGGAGCAGACATCAGGTCTGACTGCGGCTCCGCCCACCAACTCCAGTTATACACCACAGCACAGGGGAAGTGCCCTGCAGGTCCTCACCACGCCAGGGACTATCCAAAATGACCAAGCGGAAGAATTCCCCTCAGAAGAATCTCCAGGAAATAACAACAGCTAATGAGCTGATCAAAAAGGATTTAAATAATATAACAGAAAGTGAATTTAGAATAATAGTCATAAAATTAATCGCTGGGCTTGAAAACAGTATAGCTGACAGCAGAGAATCTCTTGCTACAGAGATCAAGGGACTAAGGAACAGTCACGAGGAGCTGAAAAACGCTTTAAACGAAATGCAGAACAAAATGGAAACCACCACGGCTCGGATTGAAGAGGCAGAGGAGAGAATAGGTGAACTAGAAGATAAAGTTATGGAAAAAGAGGAAGCTGAGAAAAAGAGAGATAAAAAAATCCAGGAATATGAGGGGAAAATTAGAGAACTAAGTGATACACTAAAAAGAAATAATCTACGCATCATTGGTATCCCAGAGGAGGAAGAGAGAGGGAAAGGTGCTGAAGGGGTACTTGAAGAAATAATAGCTGAGAACTTCCCTGAACTGGGGAAGGAAAAAGGCATTGAAATCCAAGAGGCACAGAGAACTCCCTTCAGACGTAACTTGAATCGATCTTCTGCACGACATATCATAGTGAAACTGGCAAAATACAAGGATAAAGAGAAAATTCTGAAAGCAGCAAGGGGTAAACGTGCCCTCACATATAAAGGGAGACCTATAAGACTCGTGACTGATCTCTCTTTTGAAACTTGGCAGGCCAGAAAGAATTGGCACGAGATTTTCAGTGTGCTAGACAGAAAAAATATGCAGCCGAGAATCCTTTATCCAGCAACTCTGTCATTTAGAATCGAAGGAGAGATAAAGGTCTTCCCAAACAAACAAAAACTGAAGGAATTTGTCACCACTAAACCAGCCCTACAAGAGATCCTAAGGGGGACCCTGTGAGACAAAGTACCAGAGACATCACTACAAGCATAAAACATACAGACATCACAATGACTCTAAACCCATATCTTTCTATAATAACACTGAATGTAAATGGACTAAATGCGCCAACCAAAAGACATAGGGTATCAGAATGGATAAAAAAACAAGACCCATCTATTTGCTGTCTACAAGAGACTCATTTTAGACCTGAGGACACCTTTAGATTGAGAGTGAGGGGATGGAGAACTATTTATCATGCTACTGGAAGCCAAAAGAAAGCTGGAGTAGCCATCCTTATATCAGACAAACTAGACTTTAAATTAAAGGCTGTAACAAGAGATGAAGAAGGACATTATATAATAGTGACAGGGTCTATCCATCAGGAAGAGCTAACAATTATAAATGTCTATGCGCCGAATACCGGAGCGCCCAAATATATAAAACAATTACTCATAAACACAAGCAACCTTATTGATAAGAATGTGGTAATTGCAGGGGACTTTAACACCCCACTTACAGAAATGGATAGATCATCTAGACACACGATCAATAAAGAAACAAGGGCCCTGAATGAGACATTGGATCAGATGGACTTGACAGATATATTTAGAACTCTGCATCCCAAAGCAACAGAATATACTTTCTTCTCGAGTGCACATGGAACATTCTCCAAGATAGATCATATACTGGGTCACAAAACAGCCCTTCATAAGTTTACAAGAATTGAAATCATACCATGCATACTTTCAGACCACAACGCTATGAAGCTTGAAATCAACCACAGAAAAAAGTCTGGAAAACCTCCAAAAGCATGGAGGTTAAAGAACACCCTACTAACGAATGAGTGGGTCAACCAGGCAATTCGAGAAGAAATTAAAAAATATATGGAAACAAACGAAAATGAAAATACAACAATCCAAACGCTTTGGGACGCAGCGAAGGCAGTCCTGAGAGGAAAATACATTGCAATCCAGGCCTATCTCAAGAAACAAGAAAAATCCCAAATACAAAATCTAACAGCACACCTAAAGGAAATAGAAGCAGAACAGCAAAGGCAGCCTAAACCCAGCAGAAGAAGAGAAATAATAAAGATCAGAGCAGAAATAAACAATATAGAATCTAAAAAAACTGTAGAGCAGATCAATGAAACCAAGAGTTGGTTTTTTGAAAAAATAAACAAAATTGACAAACCTCTAGCCAGGCTTCTCAAAAAGAAAAGGGAGATGACCCAAATAGATAAAATCATGAATGAAAATGGAATTATTACAACCAATCCCTCAGAGATACAAACAATTATCAGGGAATACTATGAAAAATTATATGCCAACAAATTGGACAACCTAGAAGAAATGGACAAATTCCTGAACACCCACACTCTTCCAAAACTCAATCAGGAGGAAATAGAAAGCTTGAACAGACCCATCACCAGCGAAGAAATTGAATCGGTTATCAAAAATCTCCCAACAAATAAGAGTCCAGGACCAGATGGCTTCCCAGGGGAGTTCTACCAGACGTTTAAAGCAGAGATAATACCTATCCTTCTCAAGCTATTCCAAGAAATAGAAAGGGAAGGAAAACTTCCAGACTCATTCTATGAAGCCAGTATTACTTTGATTCCTAAACCAGACAGAGACCCAGTCAAAAAAGAGAACTACAGGCCAATATCCCTGATGAATATGGATGCAAAAATTCTCAATAAGATACTAGCAAATCGAATTCAACGGCATATAAAAAGAATTATTCACCATGATCAAGTGGGATTCATTCCTGGGATGCAGGGCTGGTTCAACATTCGCAAATCAATCAACGTGATACATCACATTAACAAAAAAAAAGAGAAGAACCATATGATCCTGTCAATCGATGCAGAAAAGGCCTTTGACAAAATCCAGCACCCTTTCTTAATAAAAACTCTTGAGAAAGTCGGGATAGAAGGAACATACTTAAAGATCATAAAAGCCATTTATGAAAAGCCCACAGCTAACATCATCCTCAATGGGGAAAAACTGAGAGCTTTTTCCCTGAGATCAGGAACACGACAGGGATGCCCACTCTCACCGCTGTTGTTTAACATAGTGCTGGAAGTTCTAGCATCAGCAATCAGACAACAAAAGGAAATCAAAGGCGTCAAAATTGGCAAAGATGAAGTCAAGCTTTCGCTCTTTGCAGATGACATGATATTATACATGGAAAATCCGATAGACTCCACCAAAAGTCTGCTAGAACTGATACATGAATTCAGCAAAGTTGCAGGATACAAAATCAATGTACAGAAATCAGTTGCATTCTTATACACTAACAATGAAGCAACAGAAAGACAAATAAAGAAACTGATCCCATTCACAATTGCACCAAGAAGCATAAAATACCTAGGAATCAATCTAACCAAAGATGTAAAGGATCTGTATGCTGAAAACTATAGAAAGCTTATGAAGGTAATTGAAGAAGATTTAAAGAAATGGAAAGACATTCCCTGCTCATGGATTGGAAGAATAAATATTGTCAAAATGTCAATACTACCCAAAGCTATCTACACATTCAATGCAATCCCAATCAAAATTGCACCAGCATTCTTCTCGAAACTAGAACAAGCAATCCTAAAATTCATATGGAACCACAAAAGGCCCCGAATAGCCAAAGGAATTTTGAAGAAGAAGACCAAAGCAGGAGGCATCACAATCCCAGACTTTAGCCTCTACTACAAAGCTGTCATCATCAAGACAGCATGGTATTGGCACCAAAACAGACACATAGACCAATGGAATAGAATAGAAACCCCGGAACTAGACCCACAAACGTACGGCCAACTCATCTTTGACAAAGCAGGAAAGAACATCCAATGGAAAAAAGACAGTCTCTTCAACAAATGGTGCTGGGAGAACTGGACAGCAGCATGCAGAAGGTTGAAACTAGACCACTTTCTCACACCATTCACAAAAATAAACTCAAAATGGATAAAGGACCTGAATGTGAGACAGGAAACCATCAAAACCTTAGAGGAGAAAGCAGGAAAAGACCTCTCTGACCTCAGCCGTAGCAATCTCTTACTCGACACATCCCCAAAGGCAAGGGAATTAAAAGCAAAAGTGAATTACTGGGACCTTATGAAGATAAAAAGCTTCTGCACAGCAAAGGAAACAACCAACAAAACTAAAAGGCAACCAACGGAATGGGAAAAGATATTTGCAAATGACATATCGGACAAAGGGCTAGTATCCAAAATCTATAAAGAGCTCACCAAACTCCACACCCGAAAAGCAAATAACCCAGTGAAGAAATGGGCAGAAAACATGAATAGACACTTCTCTAAAGAAGACATCCGGATGGCCAACAGGCACATGAAAAGATGTTCAGCGTCGCTCCTTATCAGGGAAATACAAATCAAAACCACACTCAGATATCACCTCACGCCAGTCAGAGTGGCCAAAATGAACAAATCAGGAGACTATAGATGCTGGAGAGGATGTGGAGAAACGGGAACCCTCTTGCACTGTTGGTGGGAATGCAAATTGGTGCAGCCGCTCTGGAAAGCAGTGTGGAGGTTCCTCAGAAAATTAAAAATAGACCTACCCTATGACCCAGCAATAGCACTGCTAGGAATTTATCCAAGGGACACAGGAGTACTGATGCATAGGGGCACTTGTACCCCAATGTTCATAGCAGCACTCTCAACAATAGCCAAATTATGGAAAGAGCCTAAATGTCCATCAACTGATGAATGGATAAAGAAATTGTGGTTTATATACACAATGGAGTACTACGTGGCAATGAGAAAAAATGAAATATGGCCTTTTGTAGCAACGTGGATGGAACTGGAGAGTGTGATGCTAAGTGAAATAAGCCATACAGAGAAAGACAGATACCATATGGTTTCACTCTTATGTGGATCCTGAGAAACTTAAGAAAAACCCATGGGGGAGGGGAACAAAAAAAAAAAAAAAAAAAAGAGGTTAGAGTGGGAGAGAGCCAAAGCATAAGAGACTGTTGAGAACTGAGAACAAACTAAGGGTCGATGGGGGGTGGGAGGGAGGAGAGGGTGGGTGATGGGTACTGAGGAGGGCACCTTTTGGGATGAGCACTGGGTGTTGTATGGAAACCAATTTGACAATAAATTTCATATATAAATAAAAAAAAAATAAAAAGAAAAAAAAAAAAAAATAAAAAAAAAAAAAAAAAAAAAAAAAAAAAAAAAACAAAAGAGGATATCCAAATAACTAATATGCACACCTGTTATCAGGGAAATGCTAATTAAAACCATAGCTCGATATGACCACATGCCTCAAGAAGAGCTGAAACTCACAGGCAGCCCTTCCATAGAAACAATGACATAATCACAGACTTGATCTTCATGTTAGGGGTTGCGGGGGGGGGGGGGGGGGGGGGGGGGTTGCCCACATGTGTGTGCCCTTAGTAATACAGCCTCAATTGGTCCTTAGGATTTGTGTGCTCTAAAGCCAAAGTATCACCTGCAGTTCAACCCCATGTCATTGGCGCTCAGCAAGTTAACATCATGATAGCGGATGGCTAGAGAATTGTATCCGATTCACTGATCTTCACAACACGTTCTTTTATTATTGAACCGTGATTGAATTACACTTCATGGAAACTGATACAACAGTTTAGTCACAAACTCAATCTTTAAGTTGTCCATATAGATGTCCATATAGAATAACAAAATTTAACTATATATCTGAAGTGAACAAGCCAATCAAACAAGTGCAACCATCTCTCTCCTATAGCTTCTGCAACAATGTTTAACTCATTACACCATGGTCTTGCTACCAAAAGGGACGTAAAATTGACCCAAGAGAAATTATTTTGACAAACATGTTGCTCAGCTGGAGGACAACCTTTATAAACATGAATTTGGACAGTTACTTTCACTTAGATGCTGCTTTGGCCACCCTCACACAGCCACAGAGACTGACTATGATGACAAAGTGACAATCTTCTGAAGCCTTGTAGAACTCACAGATCCAGATAGCACAGTGCCTGGCTCATTCAGAAAGGGGGGATGACAACTTTTGCTTGACTGGGTGTGGATATATGCAACTCAATTCTGACACTATCTACTCAGACAAAGCATCAGATTCCAAGGATAAGGGTTCAGTCCTACAAAACTTCCCCATTCACCCCACTTCAGATACCAGTCACAAGCCCAGGCTGTTATTTGTGCTTCTGACCTAAACAGCTACAAACTACAGGTTCCAATGGCCCCTTCCAACTCAGGGTGCCCACATCAGGTCCAGCTTGTTTTCTTACTTTTGAAAGACTGGCTATAAACCAAAGGTTCCCAAGACCCCTTCCTCAGGTTTGATTAATTTACTAGAGTGGCTCACAGAACTTAGTAAACCCCTAGATTATGTTTCTTATAAGGAAATAACTCAGGAACAGCCAAACAGTGAGATGCATAGGGCAAGTCATAGGGAAAGGGCTCAGAGTTTCCATGGCCTCTCCAGTGCACCATTCACCCCAATCGCCACATGCTCCTCAACCTGGGGGAGGTCCTCTGGGGGTTTTATGAAGGTTTCATTACATAGTCATGATTGATGAAGTCACTGACCATTGATGATTGGTTCAACTGCCAGGCCTCTCCTCGTTCCAGAGGTACTCAAAGTTCCAACCCTCTAATCACATGGTTGGTTCACCTGTGGCAGGTTGGCAACCTGCTCCTCACCTTAGGTGGAGTTAAAAAGTCACCTAATTAACATAGCAAGAGACACCTTTGTTGCTCTCATCACTTAGGAAAACCCAAGGGTGTTAGCAGCTCTGTGCCAGCAACTGGACAAAATCCAAATACACATCTCTTAGTCTAAATCACACTAGCCCCATGTAATATCCATAATATCCTGAGACAGAAGGTAGTACGATGAACTTCCCCCAAGGTTGGATAAGCCTCCCCCTGTTTGAGCTACAAACGGTCTCTTCAAATTCTTCACAGAATAGAATTCAAATTCCATTCTACATTTTAGAAAATGCTACAATCTGACAACAAATTAAGCCTTTGGAAAGAATCATAGTTAATGAGCTTCTAAAGAATAGGAGATGAAGCTGGAGAGACAATTCTGGATGTCCTGGAGTTTTCTTTCCTTCCTTTTTCAGGAAGTTAGCAAGTTGCAGGCTCTGCTTATCTGAGTTAGCTAGCTGGAAAAACAGGCTGATACCAGCTTCAGGGCTTCAGCCTCTCCTTTCTGAGATGTTTCATTGACTAGGGAGCTCTTTTATAACATAGTTACTAGATGTTGCCTGCCACCCTTTTTCTCTCTGTGGTGCTCTAAGTCAACTGTACCAAGCTTACCTTTTTTTTATGTTTCAAGTTTTTATTTAAATTCTAGTTAGTTAACGTATAGTGCAATATTGGTTTCAGGAGTAGAATCAGTGATTCATCACTTATATACAACACCCAGTACTCACACCAACAAGTGCCCTCCTTAATGCCCATCACCTCTTTCCCAACCTCCACCCACCTCCTCTCCAGCAACCCTCATTTTGTTCTCTATAGTTAAGAGTCTCTCATGGTTTGCCTCCCCGTCTTTTTTTTATTATTATTATTTCCTTCCCTTATGTTCATCTGTATTATTTCTTAAATTCCACATATGAAGGAAATTGTATGATATTTGTCTTTCTCAGACTGACTTATTTTGCTTCGCATAATACTCTCCAGTTCCAATCATGTTGTTGCAAATGTCAAGGTTTCATTCTTTGTGAGTGGTGAGTAATATTCGTGTGTGTGTGTGTGTGTGTGTGTGTGTGTGTGTGTGTGTGCATGTGTGTGCGTGTGTATTTCACATCTTCTTTACTCATTTATTGGTCGATGGACGTTTGGGCTCTTTCTATAATTTGGCTATTTCAGTTGTACCAATCTAAGCATGGTAGTCTGTGGGAAGACAGCCCAGAGGATGATGTGCTCTATGCTTGAAATTTTCCCTCACTAATGTTTATTTTATATTCATATCATATTGTGCTAGTGGTGGATATTCTTGTACTTAAAGGAAATATTAACCAGAAGTTCACCTCTTCTTTAAGTTGCTGAAAGAATGAAAAAGCGGGAATTCTGCATGCCTAAATTATTTGAACAATTACCAAAACTACCTATGACCTCCTGAGTACTAAACCTCACAAAATACTTTCCAGTTGTATCTTGATTAGCATCTCTATAGACTCTAAGATCATCTATCAATTTTCCCATTCAAAAAACTCACTTTTATGTTTGCTTCAAACTTTCTTTTGACATTTTGACATTTTTCCATCTTTCTACTTACCTATTTTAAGTCTCCTCGCCTGGATTTTCTCCTTCTGTTCACTCTTTGTACGCTGGCACAATGCAGCTAACTGTGCATCATCTCATTATAAATACCTCGATGCTGCTCCTTGCTTTTTTTCACTCAACAATATAGCCTTTTGATGATTACATTTCAATGTATCTGTATCTGCAATATTAGTTTCACCCCTAAATAGCATGGATATTTCATTATTTAAATAGCCATAAGTATAGCATTCAAAGCACTTTTTAAATAATGTTTTGCTATTTCAAAGAGCCCTAAATCTCCTGAGCACTCTTGAATATATGGGGCAGATCATTCCCTGGAAGTAGAATCAACTGGTTTAAAGGGATAAGGATTTTCCATCTTTGTGGATATTGCCACACTGTCTTGCAAAGAAATGAGGTCAGGAGTCCCTTACACCAGTCTCCTAGGTTATCTCTCTGCCTCCAGTACTGGTTCCTCTAATCCAATATTCACAATGCTGCAGGGTGACTATTTAACGTGTACATCTGACCATGCCATCTTTCAGTTTCTCATGGATTTTAGATTAAGTATCTACTACTCACCAAAGCAAGAAAGGGCCTACGTGGAAGGACTCCTACCTCCTTTCCAATCTCACTTCCTGCTAGCTTGCTTTTGCACTTGCTTCTTTTTCTGCCTGATATGTCCTGTTCCAGTCTCTCAGCACTCCCTCTTCACCAACTTTTACCTTTTCCAATCCTTCAATATTCATGTGTGCATTTTCAGCATCTGAACAATTCTCAGAACATTAAAAAAAACAGTCTATAATATTTTTGAATGAATGAATGAATGAGTCAGGATTACATCCCACCCACAAATTATTATAGCATCTTGGTGTGCACATCTCTTTCAATGCACTGATAACATTTCATTTTAATCAGCCTGTCTTCTATACTAGTTTTATGGTGATGAGGACTGTACCTAGCACGAAATCAAGTGTCAGGTGAATAAATAAACGATGGAATGAGGTCCATTTCTTCTTCATTTACAGAAGAAAAATTCTGAGGCCCATGGATGTAATGTGTCTTTCCCAGTGACATATACCTAACCTAAGTGGCAGAATCAGGCCTAGATGTCATATATACTAATTTTTATTTTAGAACTCTTTCTAGTAAGTATGCTGCAACTTTAAATAATTGCATTTTGCTTTCTGTTTCACAGTGTTTTATTTCAAATAGAATTTGGACTAAACTTTGGAGGGTGTTTTCTCCCCCCTCCAGTTATAGCTCTGCTCTTTAATAAATAGCAAAGCCAGTGCCTGCACTAAGTTCATTTAGCTTCAGTTACCTTGGCTATAATATCTCTGCTTCACCTGCCTGACTGCTTTATCGTGAAGGTTAAAAGAAACTGCAGGGGTGTGTCCTGAATGTGGGAAGCATTATACAAGTAATTTGTGGTGAACATTGCCTTACATAATCATATTCGCTAATTCCTTCATGCAAGAATGTTTGTGATCACACAAGCAAGCATCTGGGCTCTGCTGATTCCAGAGATAAAAACCACTGCTACTATAATCATATTACATGTGTGCCTACAGGAATTTCCATAAAGAACCTGTGACAAAGAAACAGGGGTTTGGGCTAATATATATTTTCATCAAGTTCAAATCAAAGAGCTGCACAATTCTGATCATGTCTACATTTCTCAATGGTTGAGATATGTAAGTTCATCATAAAGTTTGGGGAGGTTTGTCACAATTTATCCAATACCAGTAAACAGTATACCCATAGTGTTCACAGAAGAGAGTCTTCATCAAAAATTGCTAAATTATCAACTATTTGACAGGTGGGAAAACATGCTTTAAAATAAACCTGAAATAGAAGTTGAATGTGGAATCTAAAAACAAAAACAAAAACAAAACAAACTCTTAGAAACAGAGAACAGATGGGTGGTTGCCAATAACAGGAGTTGGGGAGGGGGCTGGGAGGGGAAGTAGCTGAAGAAGGTCAGAAGGTATAAACTTCTAGTTACAAGATGGAGATGTCCTGGGGATATAATGCATAGCATGGTGACTATAGTTAACAATGCTGTATTGCAGATTTGAAAGTTGCTAAGAGGGTAGATTTTAAAAGTTCTTACCTCAAAAGTTTGATGGATGTGTTAACTAATATTGTGGCAGTCATTTCACATTATTAACCCATATAAAATCATTACATTGTACAGTTTAAACTTACACATGTTATATATCAATTATATCTCAAAAAGCTGGAAAAATACTCTATGAGAGTTGAAAGACAAGTACTGTAACGTAATGTATCAAGGTTTGATTCCGGTCCCTATTTTAATCAAATCAAACTCCTTTCCAAGACCCACAAGGCTTGGTTGCACAGTCGCTAGCTCACTAGACTCCATCTTTGCTTTGAGGAGATCTCATGTCTCCCTAAAAGTCAAATGGTCACAAATCAAATGTCAACTAGCAATGTATTTCCTTATTACCTTAGCTTAAGTAGCCTTGTCCCAGTGACTTTCTCTGTTATACATATTTGCCTCTAGTATTTCTAGCACAAGGTCCACTATAGCTAGTGTTGATCTGATACATGTACTTGTTCATATGTGGCTGTGCTATCCCTACCTCATCCCACCCCTACCCAGATACTGCCCAAGGAAAATGGAACCTATACCCTCGGTGCCTGAGAGGCAGTCAGTAAATATTTGTACTATGAGTGAATTAGTGAGTAATCAAATGAAAGTTCAGAGCACAGTTACCATATGGTAATGGGATTGGAAAAAATTGTCAGAACATGCTGATGTGCTGTTATTGAAGATGGGTTTTTTTTAACTCATATATTTTGTACCTCAAAACAGAGATTAAGAAAAAGAGGTATCTACCCAAAAAGAGCATTTCTAAATTGCTCAATTATAATAGACTATTTTTATCCTTTTTTTCCAAGTTGAAGAAATATTTAGTACCGTGTACAATGTTTATTACTAAACACACATGCATGTATATTTATGTGTGCATGAAGTGATGAGTTACAAAGACAGTGTAAGATGTGGGATGTTCCACATAAATATCATATATGCTTTTATTCTGTTCAGAATCATGGAATATCTATTTATACACACACACACACACACACAAATATATATTTAAGGAAATAATGTCAGCACTGCAGGCCAGCTAATAGGTTAAAAACTAACAAAAAGTTAAAAACTTAAAGTAGGAAAAGGAGAAGAATAAGAGAAAGAAGAACATAAAAGGAAACAGGAAGATAAAGAGAAGGGGGAAAGGACAAATGTGGATCAGGAAGAGAGAAACAGGAGAGGGTGAAGAGCAGAAGGAAAAGGAAAATCAGGAAAAGAAGTGCTAGTGGTATAGTAGTGGTGAGACCGTGGAGCTGGCTCAACAAGGTGGTAACACATACTCCAAGGCTTCCGTTAGTACAAACATAAAGTACTGCTAAAAGAACATTTGCAAGGTTATTTTAATAAACGAACCTATATTCATATTGTTTCAAAAACATTATATTTGAGAGAGGGAAGATGGCGGCGTAGGAGGACGCTGGGCTCACCGCGCGTCCTGCTGATCACTTAGATTCCACCTACACCTGCCTAAATAACCCAGAAAACCGCCAGAGGATTAGCAGAACGGAGTCGCCGGAGCCAAGCGCAGACGAGAGGCCCACGGAAGAGGGTAGGAAGGGCGGCAAGGCGGTGCACCCTCCACGGACTGGCGGGAGGGAGCCGGGGCGGAGGGGCAGCTCGCCGGCCAAGCAGAGCCCCCGAGTCTGGCTTGCAAAAAGCGGAGGGGCCTGACGGACTGTGTTCCGACAGCAAGCGCGACTTAGCGGCTGGGAGGTCATAAGTTAACAGCTCTGCTCAGAAAGCGGGAAGGCTGGAGGACAAAGGGAAGGAGAGCTACTGAGCCCCCGGACGACAGAGCTCAGTTTGGTGGGGAACAAAGGCGCTCACCAGCGCCATCTCCCCTGCCCATCCCCCAGCCAAAATCCCAAAGAGAACCAGTTCCTGCCAGGGAACTTGCTCGCTCCGCGCAAACACCCAACTCTGCGCTTCTGCGGAGCCAAACCTCCGCAGCGGATCTGACTCCCTCCTGCTGCCACGGGGCCCCTCCTGAACTGGATCACCTAAGGAGAAGCAAGCTAAGCCTGCCCCTCCTGCCCCTGTGCACCTTGCCTACCCACCCCAGCCAAGACGCCAGATCCCCAGCATCACAAGCCTGGCAGTGAGCAAGTAGCCCAGACAGGCCACCCCACCCCATGGTGAATCCCGCCCCTAGGAGAGGGGAAGAGAAGGCACACACCAGTCTGACTGTGGACACAGCGGTGGGCTGGGGGCAGACATCAGGTCTGACTGCGGCTCCGCCCACCAACTCCAGTTATACACCACAGCACAGGGGAAGTGCCCTGCAGGTCCTCACCACGCCAGGGACTATCCAAAATGACCAAGCGGAAGAATTCCCCTCAGAAGAATCTCCAAGAAATAACAACAGCTAATGAGCTGATCAAAAAGGATTTAAATAATATAACAGAAAGTGAATTTAGAATAATAGTCATAAAATTAATCGCTGGGCTTGAAAACAGTATAGCTGACAGCAGAGAATCTCTTGCTACAGAGATCAAGGGACTAAGGAACAGTCACGAGGAGCTGAAAAACGCTTTAAACGAAATGCATAACAAAATGGAAACCACCACGGCTCAGATTGAAGAGGCAGAGGGGAGAATAGGTGAACTAGAAGATAAAGTTATGGAAAAAGAGGAAGCTGAGAAAAAGAGAGATAAAAAAATCCAGGAGTATGAGGGGAAAATTAGAGAACTAAGTGATACACTAAAAAGAAATAATATACGCATCATTGGTATCCCAGAGGAGGAAGAGAGAGGGAAAGGTGCTGAAGGGGTACTTGAAGAAATAATAGCTGAGAACTTCCCTGAAGTGGGGAAGGAAAAAGGCATTGAAATCCAAGAGGCACAGAGAACTCCCTTCAGATGTAACTTGAATCGATCTTCTGCACGACATATCATAGTGAAACTGGCAAAATACAAGGATAAAGAGAAAATTCTGAAAGCAGCAAGGGGTAAACGTGCCCTCACATATAAAGGGAGACCTATAAGACTCGTGACTGATCTCTCTTTTGAAACTTGGCAGGCCAGAAAGAATTGGCACGAGATTTTCAGTGTGCTAGACAGAAAAAATATGCAGCCGAGAATCCTTTATCCAGCAACTCTGTCATTTAGAATCGAAGGAGAGATAAAGGTCTTCCCAAACAAACAAAAACTGAAGGAATTTGTCACCACTAAACCAGCCCTACAAGAGATCCTAAGGGGGACCCTGTGAGACAAAGTACCAGAGACATCACTACAAGCATAAAACATACAGACATCACAATGACTCTAAACCCATATCTTTCTATAATAACACTGAATGTAAATGGACTAAATGCGCCAACCAAAAGACATAGGGTATCAGAATGGATAAAAAAACAAGACCCATCTATTTGCTGTCTACAAGAGACTCATTTTAGACCTGAGGACACCTTTAGATTGAGAGTGAGGGGATGGAGAACTATTTATCATGCTACTGGAAGCCAAAAGAAAGCTGGAGTAGCCATACTTATATCAGACAAACTAGACTTTAAATTAAAGGCTGTAACAAGAGATGAAGAAGGACATTATATAATAGTGACAGGGTCTATCCATCAGGAAGAGCTAACAATTATAAATGTCTATGCGCCGAATACCGGAGCGCCCAAATATATAAAACAATTACTCATAAACATAAGCAACCTTATTGATAAGAATGTGGTAATTGCAGGGGACTTTAACACCCCACTTACAGAAATGGATAGATCATCTAGACACACGGTCAATAAAGAAACAAGGGCCCTGAATGAGACATTGGATCAGATGGACTTGACAGATATATTTAGAACTCTGCATCCCAAAGCAACAGAATATACTTTCTTCTCGAGTGCACATGGAACATTCTCCAAGATAGATCATATACTGGGTCACAAAACAGCCCTTCATAAGTTTACAAGAATTGAAATCATACCATGCATACTTTCAGACCACAATGCTATGAAGCTTGAAATCAACCACAGGAAAAAGTCTGGAAAACCTCCAAAAGCATGGAGGTTAAAGAACACCCTACTAACGAATGAGTGGGTCAACCAGGCAATTAGAGAAGAAATTAAAAAATATATGGAAACAAACGAAAATGAAAATACAACAATCCAAACGCTTTGGGACGCAGCGAAGGCAGTCCTGAGAGGAAAATACATTGCAATCCAGGCCTATCTCAAGAAACAAGAAAAATCCCAAATACAAAATCTAACAGCACACCTAAAGGAAATAGAAGCAGAACAGCAAAGGCAGCCTAAACCCAGCAGAAGAAGAGAAATAATAAAGATCAGAGCAGAAATAAACAATATAGAATCTAAAAAAACGGTAGAGCAGATCAACGAAACCAAGAGTTGGTTTTTTGAAAAAATCAACAAAATTGACAAACCTCTAGCCAGGCTTCTCAAAAAGAAAAGGGAGATGACCCAAATAGATAAAATCATGAATGAAAATGGAATTATTACAACCAATCCCTCAGAGATACAAACAATTATCAGGGAATACTATGAAAAATTATATGCCAACAAATTGGACAACCTGGAAGAAATGGACAAATTCCTGAACACCCACACTCTTCCAAAACTCAATCAGGAGGAAATAGAAAGCTTGAACAGACCCATCACCAGCGAAGAAATTGAATCGGTTATCAAAAATCTCCCAACAAATAAGAGTCCAGGACCAGATGGCTTCCCAGGGGAGTTCTACCAGACGTTTAAAGCAGAGATAATACCTATCCTTCTCAAGCTATTCCAAGAAATAGAAAGGGAAGGAAAACTTCCAGACTCATTCTATGAAGCCAGTATTACTTTGATTCCTAAACCAGACAGAGACCCAGTCAAAAAAGAGAACTACAGGCCAATATCCCTGATGAATATGGATGCAAAAATTCTCAAGAAGATACTAGCAAATCGAATTCAACGGCATATAAAAAGAATTATTCACCATGATCAAGTGGGATTCATTCCTGGGATGCAGGGCTGGTTCAACATTCGCAAATCAATCAACGTGATACATCACATTAACAAAAAAAAAGAGAAGAACCATATGATCCTGTCAATCGATGCAGAAAAGGCCTTTGACAAAATCCAGCACCCTTTCTTAATAAAAACCCTTGAGAGAGTCGGGATAGAAGGAACATACTTAAAGATCATAAAAGCCATTTATGAAAAGCCCACAGCTAACATCATCCTCAACGGGGAAAAACTGAGAGCTTTTTCCCTGAGATCAGGAATACAACAGGGATGCCCACTCTCACCGCTGTTGTTTAACATAGTGCTGGAAGTTCTAGCATCAGCAATCAGACAACAAAAGGAAATCAAAGGCATCCAAATTGGCAAAGATGAAGTCAAGCTTTCGCTTTTTGCAGATGACATGATATTATACATGGAAAATCCGACAGACTCCACCAAAAGTCTGCTAGAACTGATACATGAATTCAGCAAAGTTGCAGGATACAAAATCAATGTACAGAAATCAGTTGCATTCTTATACACTAACAATGAAGCAACAGAAAGACAAGTAAAGAAACTGATCCCATTCACAATTGCACCAAGAAGCATAAAATACCTAGGAATCAATCTAACCAAAGATGTAAAGGATCTGTATGCTGAAAACTATAGAAAGCTTATGAAGGTAATTGAAGATTTAAAGAAATGGAAAGACATTCCCTGCTCATGGATTGGAAGAATAAATATTGTCAAAATGTCAATACTACCCAAAGCTATCTACACATTCAATGCAATCCCAATCAAAATTGCACCAGCATTCTTCTCGAAACTAGAACAAGCAATCCTAAAATTCATATGGAACCACAAAAGGCCCCGAATAGCCAAAGGAATTTTGAAGAAGAAGACCAAAGCAGGAGGCATCACAATCCCAGACTTTAGCCTCTACTACAAAGCTGTCATCATCAAGACAGCATGGTATTGGCACAAAAACAGACACATAGACCAATGGAATAGAATAGAAACCCCAGAACTAGACCCACAAACGTATGGCCAACTCATCTTTGACAAAGCAGGAAAGAACATCCAATGGAAAAAAGACAGTCTCTTTAACAAATGGTGCTGGGAGAACTGGACAGCAGCATGCAGAAGGTTGAAACTAGACCACTTTCTCACACCATTCACAAAAATAAACTCAAAATGGATAAAGGACCTGAATGTGAGACAGGAAACCATCAAAACCTTAGAGGAGAAAGCAGGAAAAGACCTCTCTGACCTCAGCCGTAGCAATCTCTTACTCGACACATCCCCAAAGGCAAGGGAATTAAAAGCAAAAGTGAATTCCTGGGACCTTATGAAGATAAAAAGCTTCTGCACAGCAAAGGAAACAACCAACAAAACTAAAAGGCAACCAACGGAATGGGAAAAGATATTTGCAAATGACATATCGGTCAAAGGGCTAGTATCCAAAATCTATAAAGAGCTCACCAAACTCCACACCCGAAAAGCAAATAACCCAGTGAAGAAATGGGCAGAAAACATGAATAGACACTTCTCTAAAGAAGACATCCGGATGGCCAACAGGCACATGAAAAGATGTTCAGCGTCGCTCCTTATCAGGGAAATACAAATCAAAACCACACTCAGGTATCACCTCACGCCAGTCAGAGTGGCCAAAATGAACAAATCAGGAGACTATAGATGCTGGAGAGGATGTGGAGAAACGGGAACCCTCTTGCACTGTTGGTGGGAATGCAAATTGGTGCAGCCGCTCTGGAAAACAGTGTGGAGGTTCCTCAGAAAATTAAAAATAGACCTACCCTATGACCCAGCAATAGCACTGCTAGGAATTTACCCAAGGGATACAGCAGTACTGATGCATAGGGGCACTTGTACCCCAATGTTTATAGCAGCACTCTCAACAATAGCCAAATTATGGAAAGAGCCTAAATGTCCATCAACTGATGAATGCATAAAGAAATTGTGGTTTATATACACAATGGAATGCTACGTGGCAATGAGAAAAAATGAAATATGGCCTTTTGTAGCAACGTGGATGGAACTGGAGAGTGTGATGCTAAGTGAAATAAGCCATACAGAGAAAGACAGATACCATATGGTTTCACTCTTATGTGGATCCTGAGAAACTTAACAGGAACCCATGGGGGAGGGGAAGGAAAAAAAAAAAAAAAAGAGGTTAGAGTGGGAGAGAGCCAAAGCATAAGAGACTGTTGAGAACTGAGAACAAACTAAGGGTTGATGGGGGTGGGAGGGAGGAGAGGGTGGGTGATGGGTATTGAGGAGGGCACCTTTTGGGATGAGCACTGGGTGTTGTATGGAAACCAATTTGACAATAAATTTCATATATAAAAATAATAATAATAATAATAAATGTTAAAAAAAACATTATATTTGTCTTAAAATTTAAATCTGTTGGTAAAAAAATAATACTCAGATAATACAATAAATATTTGGAGGGAAATCTTAGATGTTGTATCTCATATTATATACCACAATTATATCTATAAAACCTGAAGGATTATGTGTGTGTGTGTATATATATAAGTATATATACATACATGCATATATATTTACATATAAATATACATAAGTATATATATACATATATATTTACATATAAATATATATAAGTATATATATACATACATGTATGGGTATACACATATATATGAAAACTTTAAAACTGGAAAAAAAATAAGTGACTGTAATTCCGATTTTGGAAAGATTTTCTAAGTGTATGAGCAATCCAGATGAACTAAAAGAGGGGCGCCTGGGTGGCTCATTCAGTTAAGTGTCTGACTTCAGCTCAGGTCATGATCTCGAGGTCCAGGAGTTCCAGTCCCTCATCAGGCTCTGTGCTGACAGCTCAGAGCCTGGAGCCTAGTTTGGATTCTGCATCTCCCTCTCTCTCTGCCCCTCCCCTGCTCGCAGGCTGTCTCTCTTTCTCAAAAATAAATAAATATTAAAATAATTTTTAAAAAATATGAACTAAAAGATCATGTTATATAATTAATTAAAGGACAAATTCATAAAGGTAAAATACATCGTTAAAATAAAAGGCAAAAAGGTTAAAGACATATATTCTACAAAGGTAACAACAAAAATGTTAACATCATTAATATAGGGTATTCATTCAGATTAATTAGAATAAAAATATAAAGGCTTCGAAGAATACAGTCCAAAGCACTGGTAAGAGAAAATTTAGAAAAGGAATAATTATAACTAGTGAACATTTGGCCAAAATATTGAATTTCAACAGGAATTAGAGAAATACAAATGAAAACAATAAAAAATTAAAATAATGTTGGCAAGTATGCAAACAGACACTCAGTATGGACTTGCAAATTTATCAACTTTTGAAACCCTGTGCTAATAGATTTAGGAAACCTAAAAAGGTATGTCATTTATTCTAGAAATTTCCTTTGGAACGTTTCATATGCAAATGTTTACAAAACTGAAAACAATACAGATAATGCACTGTTAATGGTGAAAATATAGAATTCTCACACAAAAGAGTATTATACTTTTAGAAATCTCTCATGATTTTTTTGGAAATAGCAAGTGAGCTTACAGAGTATAATTTTAACTTAAATTTTAAAAATATAAACAAACAAGGGAGGAAAGACTGAAAAAATAAATGTGAAACCATTTTTTTAAATAATGGGTTATTTTAGTATTTTCCTTGATAATTCTAACCACTGCAACTTTTTTCCTAAATGAGCATATTTCACTTTTATAATATGAAAAATACAAATGTTTTTAAAAGGTAAAAATAACCAAGATAAACATGAAAAGTAAATGTGTTAATTTAACATACCAGAAATAGTGTTCCTTTCCAAAGATGTAATTTCAAGCTTTTATAACATGCTACAAAGCTATTCATTTTGTTGCAGTATTTTGTTCTTATCTACACTCTCATAGTAAACAGTGAGTTTCTACAGAAATGCATTGTTTCTTTGTTTTTTATTATTATTTTTTTAAATATTGGTATCAGTTTTTAAATGCATTAAGCGTTTTGTGACTCCCATAATAGTTTGGGTAATGACAAATGAGTACACTGTGTAAACTAAATTTGTGGCTGCTAGAGTTCCTGGGATATTAGGTTGTTGATCATTTTTGATTCATCAATATTGTGAAAAGTAATAAAATGAAACTTTATTTAAAATGGTGTTGAGAGGCTGGTAAGGGGAGTGCTCACCCCATACCACTGGTCCATTGCATACTCAACAAGAATTGAGGGACTTTGCATAACTACTTTGGCTAGTAGTTTACTATGCGTCACCAGGTGGAAGAATGGTTTCCTCCTCCACCAGCAACAGCCCAGCCAGTGACTGTCCCGACTCAGCCAATGAAAGGCACGGTACTTTAAAGTCTGTTTCCTCTAATGGATTTTTTTGTGTATTACACCCCTCCCAACTTCCCCCTCTCCTTTGTTCTCTGGACTTGCTATGGTTTTGCCTTAGCTTGCTTGTCCTAGATTGCAATTCTCTACGGGTCCCAAATAAACCATTTTTTTCCAGTAAAATAACTAGCAATTTTGTTGTTAAGGTTAACAGCATAAACAACAAATAATAAACATACCCAAGTTGCAAGGAAATATTTTAGAGAAAATATACTCTACAAATAGATATAATTCAAAAGTGAATACATACTCCTGTCTCAATGACTGTCTACAAATCTTTTCTTTAGCAGACTATAAGACTTCACAAAGGAGCAATGTATTATAGTCTGTCTCCCTCTTAATTTACTGAAATAAAACAAAATATTTCATCAACCCTCTTGATGAAACTCTGTCCTGTGAAAACTGACAATGAATCTCTTTTCTGATCATATACTACTCCAAATGTATGTTTTTGATTACATTAATAGAAGTTTATTACTTTTTTCTCTGCTTTTCCTCACTAACTCTAAAGGGAAACGTTAAAGTAAGTTGTTCTTTATTAATAATTCAGTGAATTTTTCAGTTCACTGATGTCAGGCAGCTGAGTGACCTGAAAATGAACCTTTCTAGAAGCATACTGCATAAGAAGGCTTTCACATGTCTCCATGAGGAATGCACCTTTAGTTGTCTAATTATTTCTATTTAGATGTTCAGGCAATTAGGAAGAAAACTTGTATTCTTCATTAATCCAATTCTACCTTGTACCAATAAATAGCAAAAAGAAAAAAAAAAAAAGAAGAAGAAGAAGAAGAAGAAGAAGAAGAAGGAAAAGAAAAAAGAAACCCAAAAACCAAAAACCAACCAAACAAACAAAAATCCCAAAAAAACTGCATTCCTCCTATATGGAAATCTACTTTATAAATGAAATTTATTTAATATTTAAATGAAATATTACAAGAATTGTAACTCAGTAGATATATTCAACTTAAATTTGCATTTCAGAGAAAAGTTCATGATAATTATATCAGGGGGAAAAAAGCAGGTCAATTTATCAAGAAGGGTGAAAATCCCACACAATAGCAACAGCTCAAGCTTAGAGGTACTGAATGGGACTCTATAACCACAGAGTGATTATTTTGACACATTCAGCTGTTTAATATCATGCCTCACTGCCCCTTTCTGGTTGATGATTTTCCTTTGTAGGATCTGACAGGTCTAAATGAATTTTCACCCTTGTGAATTAAAACCCTCTCATTCATTTACATTGGCCAAAATCCCTTATGCTCTAAGCAAATGTGTCTTTTCTTCTTTCAATGCATCTGAAGGTACATACAATTACGTGTAAGTATGTGAAAGTCTTATAGCTATAAGGAGAGAAAAACTGGTTATATGAAGATGTAAAAAGAAATAGGAAAGTTATAAATATTTAATCATTAACTTTTTATTGACATCGTGGTAAAACAGATAAACAAGCAATTTAAGGTTAAAATATGTTTCCAAACGAGCACTCTTTTATACCTGGCTTCACAACTAAAATTCCCTTTGGAACTAAGCAAGTTACATACATGAGTCAATAGCGAACATTACTGAGTATTTCTGAGCCAGGGAATAGGGAAGTGTGTTTTTAAGTATGAACTCACGCAATCCTTATCACGTCTTTTATGAGGAATTACTATCTGATTCATATTCCATTGAATTTCACTTAATGTCATTCCTCAGGTGCAAAAGAATGAGCTCAGAATCATCAAATTATGACATATCAACAACACTGTTATCATGTTTTATTTATTTATTCTTATTTATTCTTATACCCAGCCCCCCCCCACTAAGAGTTAAGATTCTAATGTGTTTAATCTATATTTTGGGGAGAAAACTTGAAAAAGGTGTATTTTTGTACATGTATTATTCATTCTTATCAAAGTTATGCTCTAGAATTCATTGTTTCTAAGTTTTATCAGTCAACACTAGACTAAATTCTGCCCATGTTGCTATGGGTGCCCGGATTTATTGTGTCTAACTGTTCAGAGTACACTGTGATGTGTACCTGATGCATTTTACCTATTCACTGTTCAAGCAACATTTAGGATGCCTCCTATTTCGACCAGCAAAACTAACGTTTCAGTATTTGTTCCATTTCTTCCCTTTGTTACAAACGTTCCAGTAAATGTCCTTCTGCATGTTCCCTTATGTTATGTGCCTGTGTGAAAATTTCTTTGGGATACACACACACACACGCATACATACACTTACATGTGCCCTATACACACAGACACACACACACACAGACACACACACACACACACACACACAGGCATAAGACTGAGTTCAAAGCATGTACATGTGTATAACTAGATTATGTTCTGCTTGCATTGCTTTCTAGATTGGATCACTTCTACCTAAAAGGCACAAAACTCTGTGCCTCATCAGTTTGAAGATGAGAAACCAGAGGTACAAATATATTAAGTAATGGCCCAAGGTCAAACCAAGCGGACTGGTTCCAAAGCCCACACTTGCAGTCACTATTCTGTACTTCCACCCTAGAGGGGAGAAATAATAAAGCACCAGGAATTGTGGCAATCTAGAGAGCATAGGTACTGCCTTATGACTTTATGACATTTAAATATGATAACCACAAACATAACTAAGAGTGTGACAAATGAAATTCATCAGCATGCTGAACTGACTCAAAAGCTACCATTATATAATCTGTCCTCTACGTAATGATTTCATTATCAGCAGAATCATTCCTAAACTGGCTTTCAGTAGCTCTAGCCAATGGTTAATAACAGGTCCCATTGAGATACTAGAGTCCACCTTATTTTTTTTTCACAATGGGAAATGTCTATTTAGCATCAGTTACAGCTATAGCTACTGAGAGCACATTTTATTTGCCCTGGCTGAATCATCATGGACATTTTCAAATGTATGTTTCAAGTCATGGGTGAGAATAGATAAATACATTAAACTACTACTAAGACTACACAAAAATTTTCCCCCAAACATTTACTAATTAAGTCTACTAGATAATGCCAAAAATGTATAAAAGCATTCTATTGTTTGCTGGTCAGTCTACTCCAGAGCTCACACAACCTGTACCAGGTAGAAATAATCATTTATTGTGATTATTGTCAGGAAAAAGTTACCTATTTCTCTAATGGTTTAAACAAGATGTTAGTTTTAGAAGAGAACAAGGCATTTAGAAAAACTCAGGGGTCTCCCCAATATAATTGTTTATGCCTTGACAAAAGATCCTAAAATTTCAAAAGGAACATATACCCTAACATTGCCATCTGATACATCCATTCTTTAGCAGACAGCAATCTGATTTCCACACCCACCATTCCATAGCAAATGCACATATGAAAAGGCTCCTACAAGTTTAGTATTCACCAATGACCTTCTACTTATGAAATTTAATAACTGTTTCTTAACGCTCATCTAAACTTAATTCTCAACTGAATTTGACCACATTAGTTACATTCTCCATAGTTTGCTAAGGTCATCTCTCTTCTTATTCACTGCCTACTTTAACTTGTCTTTGATGTAAAAATTTATTGACTTGTATACTCACAGAAAGTTAGAGCTTAATAGATTTTTACAAAGTGAACACACCTGAGCCCAGGGGAACTTTGTTGCACAGTGGAATACACTTTCATCAGATAAAAAAAAAAAAAATAGAACATCACCAGCAAATCTTAAGCTCGTTTCCAGACTCTCTTCTCACCATTAACAGCCTTCCTCCACAGACAAAAGCACTGTCCTGACTTCTCTTAATTTTGTCTTCCTTCAACTTTAAGGAACCACAAATAGTACCCCTGTGTTTGACTTCTTTGGCACAAAATTATGCTAGTAAGATCCATCTATGATATGTGGATTAACAGTTATCTTTTCTCATTGTTGTATAATATTTATGAATATTGCATCATTTATTTGCCTATGCCACTTGATGATCACAAAATGGTAGCTATCATTAAAAGTAAATAATCATAATAATAAGATTAGCTGTAGAAAAGACTCAAATATGGAGAACAAACTGAGGGGTTTGTGGGAGGGGGGATGGGCTAAATGGGTAAGGGACATTAAGGAATCTACTCCTGAAATCATTGTTTCACTATATGCTAACTAATTTGGATGCAAATTTTAAAAAATAAAAAACAAAATTAAAAAAAAAAAGACTAGCTGTTATACTGGTAATATCTAGTAGAGCACATACCATAGAGTAGATATTTGAGTGTTTATTATTTTCCATTGCATAATTGCCAAGTTATACCTAAAGTTATTCATATCAAACAATCCATTTAGCTTTAGCTTTTAATGAGGAGAAGCTCTCTTCTTCAAGAAAACCTTTCCTCGCTCACCTTCAAGCACTCCATTTCATAAATCTTCCACAGGAGAAGTAGTAAACATGTTAACAAAGATTTCTAGGTATAAAAATGAAATGTAGTATTGATGAGATGTGTAGCAATTCACTGAGCAAAATATATTTTTAGACCAAACTATTTATTCTTCACCATTACAACTATTTTTAATACTTTCCTTTTCTTTACTTTGGTCCTATGCTAGGGAACACTCCACAGGAACTAGGAAAATTCCCAATTGTTTACTGGGCTAGTGCAACTCTCATCATAGCATTTGAAAATGATAAGAGAAGAAGCTTAAAATTCAGCCTCCAATTTTGCCTCTTACTTCTACTTAGTCAACTGTATGGCAACCATATGAAAAATAGCCTTAATGTTTGTAAACATGTGGTTAGTTGGAAGAAAATTAATACCTGAAAGAATCATCTGCTTGTCTGTTATTAATGCTTTAGATATACCACCAAGACCCCATTTAGGTAGTCAGAAGGCTTGTTTTGTCTGACACAACTTTCAGACATGCCAAAACCATGTAACTTCACTTGGCTTAAAGAAATGAGACCATGAGTACTGATGAGTATCCTTCAACAGTGAAGACTCATTGGCATTTTCTATTTAGAATTCATCATCAAAAGACAGAACTAATAGGGCTTCTCTCTCTCTCTCTCTCTCTCTCTGTATATACATACCTACATATGCCTTTATGTATATAATGTGTATAATATACACATATACATATATCCACACATATACAAAATGTGTCCATTTTAGCGATACTTGTAATTTATAGATTCACAACATAAAACAGGTCTATAAAGTAGAAATCAGTACAGAGTCTTCTAGATCATTTATAACCTTAAAATGTTCTACTCTTTATCGGACTTCATTAATTCACTCTTCAGTAAATATTTAATGAGGTTTAGTATGGGCCAGGCAGGCTAGAAGGCCAGAAAAAGATAAATAAATCACCCTCAAGGAGCTCTTAAACTAGTTGTATGGCAATACATATAAAGTAATAAAGTATAAAGCAATGTGATACCCTACTGAAGCAGGTGTGAGTAGTCTTATTAGTAGTAGGAGGAGTAATGGTATGGCAGGTAGTAGTCATGAGAGGGAGCAAGGGAAGTGTGGCCTTTGGAGACACATCCCTTGGAGCAAATTCTATCTCTGCCATTTTCTGGCGTGGGACCTCGGGCAAGTTTTCAAGTGTCTATGCTCCAGTGTACATTTTTTACAATAGAGACGATAACCGTAACTATTAAACGAGTTGTTACACACAAAGTTCACTAGGAAGAATGTCTGACATACAGCAAGCACTGAAAGTATTCGTTAGCATCAGTACCACAAAACACTGCGTAGCACTTTGTGGGTTCAGATACTTCACTGGATACTTTATAAACATTATCTCATTTTACCCTGGTAACCCTGTGGGTTTTGTACTCTTATTCTAATTCAATAGAGGAAGAAATTCATGCTCAAACATATTAGCGACTTGTTCAAGGTCATACAATCGAGTAATTTGGAGAATTGGAATCCAATCCAAATTCTGCCAGTTACTCATATCCTGAACCAAGTGCTTTGACAGCACAGAAGATGGAGCAACAGATGTTTTCCTTGGTGTTTGCAAGCAACGTACTGGAGGTGGGTCATTTAGTTTGGAAACTGAAGCACAAATACGCATGAGCTGGCATAATTAAAGCAGAGAATTTCATCCCAGGCTCAAGGCATAGCATGGTAAGGACATTAATCCATGGAAAAGCTTGGCAGTTTCAGTAAAGACGGAAAAGTTCTGTGTCACTGGTGTGAGGGGAAATGGAGCATGAAAGTTACAGTGGCAGATCATAAACGAGTTTCAGTGAAAATCTACAGACTTGGTTAATCCCAACTTCTATGAAATTAATGGGGCCCAACTCTGAACCTGTTGTGACCAATTTTTGAGCTTCTCTCTAGATAGGCTGTTCATGCTAATACTGACAGATTAAGCATTTGTATATTTTCAATCAAAATGACTCTACTACTGAGTGACTATGCATGTAAGCATGTGATTTAAACAAAGGCTCTTCCCTCAGCTCTGTCCATTTCACATGGTATCAGATTCTCCAAAGGGCAAACCAAAGGGTTCCTGTTATCTGAAGGCAAGGTCAAATTTTTATAATGAGAATCTAGTACAGCAAAGAATGCACATGTACATCACAGAATAACTCATGAACTTTTTCTTTCCTAAACCAAAAGAACATATACTGCCTGCAATGCAGTTATACTAATTTTATATTAAGAATGTCATTAGGTTGACCTCTGGGGCTCCTGGGTGGCTCAGTCGGTTGAGCACCTGACTTGATTTCAGCTCAGGTCGTGATCTCAGGGTTCATGAGACTGAGCCCCATTGGGCTCTGGGCTGGCAGCGCAGGGAGCCTGCTTGGGATTCGCTCTCCTCTCTGCTCCTCCCCCACTTCTCTCCTTCCCTCTCTCTCTGTCCCTCCACTGATCGCGTGTGTGCTCTCTTTTTTTCTCAAAATAAATAAAATAGAGTCGACTGAGTGGCTCAGTTGTTTAAGAGTTAAGACTCTTAGTTTCATCCCAGGTCATGATCTCCTGGTTTTGTGGGTTTGAGCCCCTCATCGGGCTCTGTGCTGGCAGTGCAGAGCCTGCTTGGGATTCTCTCTCCTTCTCTCCACTCTTCCCCGACTTTCACTGTCTCTGTCTCTCTCAAAACAAAAATAAAAAAAACTTTTTAAAAAATTAATTAATTAATTAATTAATTAATTAAAAAAAAAAGAATATCATTAGGTTGACCTCTGATTTGTTACTTTTCTACCTGCAGTTAGCTATAAGGTTTTTCTGGCTTTTCTGTTTTCACAAATGTAACTTAATAGCTTAAGTGGTTGTGTTAAACATTTTTTTGTTTTCTATTATTCTTTGTCCACCGTCACATAATGGAGGTATTATTGATTTTATCCACATTAATTTCTCCTACCACACACTATGGCAGGCTACTAGTCTCAGTATAATTTCAGGTTGTTTGCTTTATACGAAGCTGCCTCTTAAATTGTACAGCATAGCCCTATTTTTTTTTTCTTTTACAACTCATTTACTGAACATTCCTATACGTAACTTTTTGAAGTAGATTTTTTTAGATTTTTTGCTTTCCTTTTTCTTCCTTTATCGTTGATTTTTATAAAGCTATGAATTAACCATTTTTATAATAATAATAAAGTATTTGTAACATTCATTTTTGAATGCACACATGTGAAGGGGAGCCCAAGGTTAAACTGGAAGGTGTCATCAGATTTTTTTTTCCTTAATTAGAATTCTAGAGACAAATGGAGATAGATGCCTTTTCTTTATACTTTAAATGGGTTGTTTTATGTTAGAGATAATAGGAGTAGTCAGTTAACACCAAACTAATGTACAGTAATATACAAAGAACTCTTCAAATATAATACATTGGTATTTTTTAAATGTTGCTTCTACAAGGACTATAAGTTATATATGGATATCAAGGAGAGGGGACAGTAGCAACTACCTGATAATAATTTGTGCTCTTATGGAGCTAAACACCATCTGGTGAACATTCTTAATATTTCCTCCTCAAACACCTTAATAAGCTGTACTATTGACATACCATATGTCTCTCCTGGATAGTAATAACTGTATAAAGAAGAAAAACCAAAACCTAGTCGACATGTATACTAACAAGGCATACTAAAATTACATTTGTGCCATAGCATAGATAATGCACTTTGACTGTGCCGCAGTTCAGTTTGCTGGTAGTGAAATATGTTAGATCTCCATTTATAACCCAGTTTGTTGCAGTACGGATCCACATGGAATACCTATCACATCACGTCTGCCCACACCTAACCACCAGAGAGAAATTATAAAGTGAGTAATGGTAATATTACCAAATTATATGGATTTTTGTCCCCTAAAATAAATTTTATTAATTTCTGGAGTATTTTTAATACTAAAAACGTGATCTATTTTGGAGAACGACTTTAGTTGATTGCTTTTTGTATTTTCAAAAAAGACCAAAACCATAAACGTAGTCACCAGATTATTTCCCAAATCAGATTGTGAGCTCCACAAGAGAGGGAATCATTGAAGTATCCTCAACCCTGAACAGTGCTTAGCAAATAGTAGATGTGCAATGAAAATTCATTCAATGAATGAGTAAATCTGTACCTTAATATCTCAATTAATCAATATCACTTTCTTTTTCAAATTTTCCTTTTGTTTCTTTCACATTATGAGCCTCAAAGTAGTAATGTCAGCAATAAGCAACTCAAGTATTTAATATCACCCCAATCATTCTTTCATTAGTTCCATAACTATTGAGTTTCTACTCTTGGCCAAGCATCGTGCTCAGTGCTATGGGGGGAGAAAGAAGATTCTACTCCTCCCTAACCCATTCCCAATGAGCAAAATGTAAACGCAGAATTGGGGTCAAAATAAATAGTGATAGAAATCCATTCAATAATTTTAACTGCAGCAGTCCCCGATGACAGACTGTGTCTTGCATAATCACTTTTTCTTGATCACTCTCTCAACCACTCACTATATAGGCACATTAGGCAGAGAGAATTATGTAAGCGTACCACTCAAGAAGTGACAAGAAAAGATGACAATGTCATGCTTCCATTGTTGTTTCTTCTATGAAGGGATGGCAAAACAAAATTAAAATAGTTGAATGGGGAAACCCAACTTAATTAATTAGCGACAGTATACTAGCTGGACATAAGGTGTAGTCCATATGAATTTCTGTTCCAAAAAGTAAGAAATTACTCAAAGATAAGCAGGTGGACATAGCAATGAGACAAAATACCTTAGAAACATCCAGGCAATGTTGTTATTTTCTTTTATCTTACAAAGAATAAATACTCTATCTGGAAACTGAAAATATCTAGATTTGAATCTTCAGTATGAATAAGGATTGAAATATAGGCACTTGCAATATGCAAGATTATAGAGTACAACATAGGAGAAGGAGAATTTTAAGGGATGGATAGACTAGAATAAAATACTCTGCCTTTGCTCAATTCTACATTTTAATACTAAATGGCTCTTCCGTGTGCCATGATTCCCAATGTCACATCAGTTTGAAAACCACTATGTGAACAGATGGAATACTGCAGTTAAACCTGCAGGTACATGTTGAAAAAAAAGGGGCAGGGGAAGAAGTGCACAAAGTAAGACACAAGAATTCAGAATTCTAATATCACAGATCATTTTCCACCATGCAAGAGTAAACTCTGAAAAAGTGTGCTTTAATTTTAAATGAAGAAGTTCAGTTAATTGCAAAGCTGGCTCACATCACATGCCCTAAGGTGCCAAGCCAAGTTATGAAACTGACTCAGGGTTCTGAGTTTAATTTTATTTTTCCTCTTTATCAGTAAACCCCAGGATTTTGGACCCTGGAAAGATACTTTCAGAACAGAAAGGATGGGATTCGTAGAATCAATGGCTCATTTCATTCAACAGTGACATCTGCTGTCCATTCACTAGATTTACCAAGCCTCCCATGTAAACATGTGATATCTGAGGGGTTAGGGATAATTTTGCATGTATGCAGGTAATTGAGTCAAGTATATAATACAGGGGAGTACTCAGAAATGATGAAACATTCCCCAGAAATCTTCTGATGATGTCGGGCTTCAGTACTTCCTTGCAAAGAATATAGATTATTTATAATTTATTTTTTTTGAAATTGCATTTCATATACAATCATGTTAAAGAATAAAACTGAAAAGAAGCTATATTTTCTGAAAAGAGGTAGAGTTGCAAGCATATGGAGTAAATTTAAATATTTCTATCATCTAAACGTGCAAAAGATTTGTACATTTCCACAGTAGCACCTTAGTTCTAAATCATCTTACTTCTCTTAGAAACAAGAAGGGAAAAAACAAAAATATAAACTACACACAGTATTTTCAGCAAGAGCATGAGACAAAGAAAGACCCCTAACTCCAACAAATCACATAGCATGCTGTCACAAACAGTTCTGAACTGAGTAAGAAGCACCCTAGGGAAGTCAGGCTTTGGTAGAAGAAATAATTGAGAGGATGAGGGATCTAGCAGTGGTAGATCACTAGAAATCCACAAGCAAATCTGTGAACCCATAGGAGAAGGTCCCAGTCAGTGTCAAAAATGCTGAGCGGAGTTAAGAGCTAACAGGATAGGAGTCCTCCGGGAAGTGGAGACAAAATAACGAACAAAACGCTCAATGGTAAATCTCAGAAAACAAATAAAAATATAACTTCTAACATGGAGTGAGTCATTCTTGGGCGGTGGTGGGGGGGGGGGGGGAGGAACAAAGTCTGTATCGCCTGTGGCAGGGAAGCAGGTAATAGAAGAGAATAAAGCTGGAAATGGAAACTGTTCCAAACCAGTTTGAGTTCCAGGAATTAGAACAGCAGTGGCTCTGTCATATCCCAAACATGAGGCAATAGTTTATCATTGTAGCTAACAATGAGAGAACCCTTGAGCTACAATGCTTGCACAAATTCTGTAACTTGTTTCCCCCTTTCTACAAGAAACTTTTGCTATTAGCTAGTCAAGGAAATTCAACATTCCTATATAAGGAACAATAAAGGAATTTGCTTAGCATCCATGAAAAATACTCTGAGAACCAAGAAAGGAACATGTCAACTCCCTTAATCATCAGAAACATGTTGCTATAAGACAGATGAAAAACCCTAATGAACAGTCATACGTGCCAACATAAATTTTAACAGTGTAAAACATACAAAGAGACTATGAAGTAAAATACAAGACCTTGGGGAAGAGATAGCCAGTGAGTGAAACTGAAACTAGGAGGACTCATGGAAGAAATGGGATTAAAAATGAAATCATTTTAGAAAAAACTAAATTACAAAGAAAACAAGATTGGACCCCAAAGAGAGTAAAAGTCATGAATAAATAGTGAAAGAAGAAAACAAAATGAATCTTCTTTTTCCCTCTGAAGAAGCAGAAATATGGAAATTAGAATTAGGAAAAAAAACCGTGTATGTTGGGCCAAAGTATATAATAAATATTATGTATGGTATTAAATACATTATATTTAATATATATCATATTATATTAAATGTTAAGTATATTAAAATATTATGTTAAATATTATATATTACACATTTTATGAGAATATTCAACTCCAAGATAAATCCTTGTATGATAATTGGACTTTCATGATTAAGAAAGCATTGTTTGGGAGGTTCAATACAAAGATCAAGACACTTATAAGAAAAGAAAATCAGTGGAATATTAGAATTTTCCACAGCAAAAGATGATACCAGAATATGGGAGGAACTATCCCCAAATTAATAAGAGAAGAAAGTTAATGGCTTTTTCTTTATCCTCCCAAGATATCCACCAACAAATAAAGCTTACAGTTATGATCACCCATAAATTCAGAGTATATTGTTTATAGTAAGACCTTATAGAGGAATAAAATATGCCACCCCAAATGTATCTCTTTGCATGTAGATTATTTCCATCTGATTCTTTTTAAGACACATAAGACTCCAGTTTTTCTTTTTGTTCTTTCTGCTAATTGCCAAAAAGCATTTAGATACAGGACCTTTTCTGGAGAGGGAATGATCACCATACATAACTACAGTGAATTAGGTGTGGTTGACAGGAAGGTATTAGCAAGCCCTATTCGATCAAAGTCCTCTCTATGCCCCAACATTTCTGCATTGCCCAGCAAATACTTGTTTGCCAAGCATTTACTCCTTCCATTCTTCTTGTGAACTGCCTTTCTTCCCTTTAAAGATGCAGACCTCTATCCCCTGCTCCTTAGTTGAGGATGATATATTTACCTCATTTTGCCTGTCTTGGAAATCTCTTAGGTTTATGCAGATTCCCCATACATATCTAATTAAATGTGATTTTCTCCTGTTAATCTGTCTCATGTCAAGTTAATTTTTAGACAAGCCAGAAGAATGCTGAAGGATAAATTAAAAATTTCCACTCCCCAACAATCTTCTTGAGGAATCTTCTGGAGAAGACACTCAGCCAACTTAATGCTGATTAGGAGAAATACTGTCATGAAGAATAGAAGTGAGTGTGGAATGCATTCATCTGTAGATTTAAGGGGGAAACGAAGGGGCGCCTGGGTGGCTCAGTCAGTTGAGCGTCCGACTTCGGCTCAGGTCATGATCTCACAGTTCATGAGTTCGAGTCCCGCGTTGGGCTCTGTGCTGATGGCTCAGAGCCTGGACCCTGCTTCAGATTCTGTGTCTCCCTCTCTCTCTGCCCCTTCCCCACTCATGCTCTGTCTCTCTCTGTCTCTGTCTCTCAAAAATGAATAAATGTTAAAAAAGGGGGGGGGGACGGTGTGGAAAACATAAAACCACTTATTGACAGTTCTGACAATGTACAAATGATCCAACTTTAAGCATTAGGGAGAGAGAGAGAAAGGGGGAGGGAGGGAAGGAAAGAGAAAGAGAGAGAGCACATACTCACACAAGAATGTAGAAAGTGAAATGAGCTCCCTGGTTGTCTCATGTATTATAGCTGAGAGTAATAGAGTATTTTTAAAGCACACGATTCACCCCTAATGATATAAACATATTAAACTGTACAAAAGAAAGTATTAATAAATGTTCAATTACAAAAACTGAACACAGCAAGAGTCATAGAGAAATTAAGAAATAGTACCTAGCCTAATTTTTTTGCCACTCATAGTGAGGAGCCATTAGATATTGTCTAAAGAATGGGGAAGGACGCCTGGCTGGCCCAATCTGCTAAGCGTCCAACTCTTGATTTCATCTCAGGTCACGATCTCAGGGTTCATGAGTTCCAGCCCTGTGTCAGATTCTGCGGTGACAGAGCAGAGCCTGCTTAGGATTCTCTCTCTCGCTCTCCCTCTGCCCCTCTCTCGCTCATGCTTGCTCTCTCTCCCTCTCAAAATAAACAAATAAATTCTAAAAAAAGAAATGGTGGAAATTTTAGATAACAGTAAAATTGTAAAAGTAATGACTAGAAAAATGTATCTGCACTATCAACAAAAATAAATGATCATTTATTTTTAAAAATACTTTCTAATAATATTATAAAGCAATACTCAATTTAATAGTATGCCAAAAAATATGCCAAAAAAGAGATCAAAAAATTTTGAGGAAGAGTCCATAGATATAAACACAGCAAATGCAAACAAATGAATTATCAGACTATTTTTATAGTCTGTTTATACTCTGTTCCTTGCTTGTGTTTTCATTCCTTTTTAAAATTTGGTTATTTAAATTTAATTGTTTGTTTATTCTTTTCCTGCTAATTCTAATCTGTTTCTTGTTATTTTGCTCTTTCCCTCATAACATCTATTTTCCTTGAGTGTTTCTTTGCTGTTTTGTTCTGTTCTGTCTTTTGATTGAGAAAAAGACAACAAGAAACACCAGTAAAGGCTGCCTCTCCAATTTCTGACTACATTTCATAATTCCCTCACTTTTGTTTACTTTTCAGAGACCTCAGTTAGTTGTGTGTTGTAGTTGAAATCAATGTGAAGGACGGGCTATAGGGAGCTTACTCTACATAGAGAGCCAGAAAAACACCTTTTTTTTTTTTTTTTTTAAAGTTATTTCCCACTTGTAACTTGTGGGAAGAATGCAGATTTGGAGACATAAATTTTCCATGACATGGGAAAAATCATTTCACAACATAAAGCTCTATTTCAGCTAATACAGAAGAGATATGGTTGAGAGAACAACAAAGTTGACAGTAAAGAACTCACATGGACAAGCATCTCGACAGATAATATAATCCATCCTACTCCCAAGTGGAGAAATTTTGTGTTAGTGAAACTTCAAACAGGTATCACTTTCACCTCAGTTATTCCACAAAAATTGAGTCAGCAACATCTTGTGATCAACCATATTAAAAGTAGCTGATAGATGGAATGCCATTAACAGAATGAGCACTTATCCATCACTCAGTAAAACTTCATCCATCACCCTTATACCAAATCCAATTCTATCTTATACTGAGCACACATACTACATTGAAAACTGTCAACTTCTTATGATCTAAAAAGTTTTCTTCCATGACTATGTGATCATATTCACAGAAAGAATACAGAAAGTTCATGGATAGCCAGTAAAAAAAAAAAGTTACAGTAATACAATAATAAATATACTACATATCAAATTAATAAATTATATTACATAATATAATGCTCACGATACTGACATTATCTGATATTAAGGTTTTCTGTTAAGCAAGTAATCTGTTATAAAAATGATTGTATAATCTCATGCCAGATTACACATTTTCAAGTGAAATAAATAACAAAGGATAAAAGAATCTTACATGTAAATTGACTTCAATCATGGTCTTTATTATAAACATACATAATTACTAATGAAGTACAGATGAATGGTTAGTGATGCATATCAGAAAATAGATATTCCTAGGGGTGCTTGGGTGGCTCAGTCTGTTAAGCATCCTACTCTTGATTGCAAGCTCATGGTTAGTGGGATCAAGGCCCACATTGGGCTCTGCATTGACAGTGTGGAGCCTGTTTGGGATTCTCTCTCTCTCTCTCTCTCTCTCTCTCTCTCTCTCTCCCTCTCCCTCTCTCTCTCTCTCCCTCTCTCTCTCTCTCTCTCCCTCTCCCTCTCTCTCTCTCTCTCTCTCCCTCTCTCTCTCTCTCTCTCCCTCTCCCTCTCTCTCTCTCTCTCTCTCCCTCTCTCTCTCTCTCCCTCCCTCCCTCCCCTGCTCATGCTCTCAGTCTCTCTCAAAATAGATACTTAAAAAAAAGAAAATAAATATTCCTAAATACAGATGGACAATCTAATTGTTCTCAAATAGAAGCCAGAGATTCTTGTTCCTTATTAGTGAATGATATGATTATCAATTATGCAGCTGTTTTCAACGTCCCCATGAAGAATTTCACACACTTTCTGGCAGAGGTCTCTGTGGATGGGTCATGTAAGTTTTAAATATAGAATTATCTATTGTGGCCACAGCTTTAAAGAAGATGCTGATTCATTCTGTGCCTATGATTCAGATGCATAAGTTGTGAGCAACAATTCACCATAAAGCAAACCACAGTTTCTTTTAAATCATATCATGTACACACATATATACATACAAAAAGTTAATAGTGATGAAAATCTTAAGTGAAATGAAATACACAGCCTGTGATGAAGAAAAATATATACACATATACATACAGCCAACAAGATTTCCAACAACCATACATTTTTTTCATAAATTTCCACCTCAAGTAAATGGGAATTTTCACTTTTGTAATATATTGCATATTAAAAATGAACTGTGTTTTTATTGATTTTGAAAGCAACACTTCCAAGTATGAAAGTAATAGCTTTTTGATTGATTCAGTCAGGATGAGTTAGACGTTGAGAAGAAAGGGAGAATTAATCAGAAAGGGTTGATATAGGACCCGTTCTTGGTATAGATTTCCATTTTTTTGTGTCATTGTTCTCTTGTTAGAAACCTGATGGACTGTTTGCACCAAGTTAAATGATAAAATGACTATGGCAAGATAGGGAGCAAGTAAAGATATATAAGAATTAAGTCTGTTTTGAAATTAAAGGTAGAGACCAAATTTTAGAATAGTGACAGTATTCTGAGTAGAAGGGTGTTTTGAAAAGCCAGGTACATAATGAAATCAATCTTCATAGGAAAGAGGAAGTTGAAAACACACCTAAATGAGATTAAGAATATAACTTTGCCTTGCTTTACCAAGTAGATGTTCTAGAATATATGCATGCAAATCACGTCTGTTGTCAATCAAACTGCAAATGAATATGACTCTTGGGCTTTAGCACTGAAATTTATTTATTTTCTTTACTCAAGTGATTCAGGAAACATATATCAAGTTCCCACTCTGAGCCAGGCACTGGACACTAGACAGAAACCTGGATAAACATAAACCCTCCCCACACACTGACATTGAAGGGAATGTGAGAATTCTATAGTGGCTACACTCATCCTTCTGAGGCACCAGTGTAGACATGTAAAGTTCTCAATCCATCTGGGAGGCCGCAGGGAGGAGAATGTTATCCAGAAATGCCAAATAGACTGAGAAGAGAGAGGACCTAGGACGTAATCTTGAAAGAAAATATCATAACCAAGGTGATTCAACAGCTTGGCTGGAGGGAGAAGACGGAGGCAGGCTTGCAACTGAAGGGAAATAAAGAGCTGAGGGAAGACTGCATTAGGGCATGAGAGACTGTAATGCGTCCAAAAAGAAAAAATAAAACAAAAGTCCAGTATAAAAAAATGTTGACGGCAAGTAACAGTTAATGCATAAGGTGAGTCCATGTGGAGATGGATGAATTGGCCCCAGAGAAGAGGGGCCCATTTAGTGTTCTTACACGAAGAAGAGAGAAAAAGACATGGGATGCAAACATTTATATGAGCTCCAATTTGCATCGCTTCATGATTATCTCCAGGACTTCTCAGCAGCCCAGGTTTAGATGGTTGTATTAATCCAGAAGGGTTTGTCAGGTGGGAACCAACAGGATAGTGGAACTGAAAATGTTGCCAACAATTGATGAGTGACAGACAATGGCATCTAGACTGAATGGATAAAGAAACAATATGAGGCCGTATGAGCATTCAGCAATGGGAGGTATAAATAGGACCAAAAATCAGATGTAGCAGAACAAGTAGGGTGAAAGGCCTATAATGAGAAAAGAGAGGTTGAGAATTTCTGATTTCATAGGTGGAGCATTTCTGGCTTCCTTACCTTATGTGTCCCATAAATCACTAATTTCTGTCATTTATATCTCCATCTACCCCCTTTTCAGCTCCAGTGACAAAGCCCTGCTTAATGCCCTCACACACCATGGGTTTCTTCGGCTGGAGTCTTTGAAAGAGCCTCTGTCTCTAATCTCACTTCCCCCTCAAACCAATGGGCCCTTTAAAATCTCAGAGAAAAAAAAAATTTAAGTGGAAATCCAATAAGGTCATTTGCTTGCCTAAACTCATGTTAAAAATAACAAACATGGGGTCACCTGGGTGGCTCAGTCAGTTGAGCGTCCAACTTCAGCTCAGGGCATGATCTCACAGCTCATGAGCCCGAGCCCCACGTTGGGCTCTGTGCTGACTGCTCAAAGCCTGGAACCTGCTTCAGATTCTGTGTCTCCCTCTCTCTCTGCCCCTAACCCACTCACGTTCTGTCTCTGTCTCTCTCAAAAATAAATCAACATTAAAAAAATTAATTAAAAAAGTGAATATGAATGACCCTATGCCAGGAACAATGAAAAATAGCTAACTCAAAGGTTTGTTTAGGGAATGAAAAGAATTAATATTGGTAAGTTATGCAGTGGTCTCTGGCACACAGATTCACTCATTGGTATTATATACGACAGAAAGAGAATTCAACCCAGAGGTCTGACCTCTGGCTTTGACCATCTCGTGAAATGACCAACACACTCAGAGTAAGTGAAACATCTTTTCTGAGTCTTGGCTTCTTTGTATGTAGAGAGTTAAAATAAGTTACTTCTCAAGCAGTCTCTAGTCCATAAACACTGTGGTTTCTTAATTCACTGTTAGAATCATAGCCAGATGTATGTAGATAAAATCCCCTAGCAAGGTAGTCTGCATAAAAGATGAACATGGGCAAATTTCTTCTCTATGAGATAGAAGCATTCCTTAATAGAATTTCTTTTTTTTTTTTGTATTGGAATAATAATGATATACAGAATTAGTAAATCACTGTATTGTACACCTGAAACATAACACTGTATGTTAACTGTATTTGGAATTAAAATAAAAAACTTAATTTAAAAATTGCAAAGATGTACAAGATCCCATACATCCCATGTCAATATTAACATTTTATATATAACTACAGTATATTTGACCAAACTGAGAATTTAATATTAGTGTCATACTATTGACCAACCTACAGACTTCACTCAAATTTCACCATTTTTTCCACTACAGTCCTTTAGTTATCTAGGATTTAATGCAAACCCAGGATAATGCATTGCGTTTAGTCCTTATATCTTTTTTGTTTTACGATTTTGATAGTTTTGGTGAGTAATGGAAATGATCCAGATTTTGTAGAATTTTCTGCAATTTGAGTTTGTGTAATTGATTTCATGATTAGACTAGAATTATGGGTTCAGGGTAAGAATAACACATAATAACAATATCATTACATCATATCAAAAGGTACAGGGTATCAACATGACTTACACTAATGATACTAACCTTGATCACTTAATTAAAGTGGTGCCTACCAGGTTTCTCCACTAAGATACTATTTTTACATTTTTATTGTTTGAAGCAACTTTCTAAGTTTCCATCATGAATAATCATGGAGATATTTATTGGTAAACATTACCAGAAGGGCAAGGACAAAAATAAGGGGTTTTTCTAACCTAAGTAAAAATGTAACTAGATTACAGTTAATGTCTTTTTAAAATGTAACCTAGTTACACTTTTACTTAATTCCTAAAATGTAACATCTAATGGTGACAGTCATTTAAAAAATTCAGAGTTCAGGGGCACCTGTGTGGCTCAGTTAAGCGTCCAACTCTTGATTTTGGCTCAGGTTACGATCTCATGGTTGTGAGATCAAGCTCCCTGTCAGGCTCCACAGTGAGCATGGAGCCTGGTTGGGTTTCTCTCTATGCCCCTCCCTGCTCGCTCTCTTTCTCTCTCTTGAAATAAATAAGTAAACATTTACATAAAATTCAGAGTTCAATTACTACAGGCACTACATTTTTGTGTATTTATATATTTATAACAAATTGAAAACTGAGTAGAGTAATATTCTTTTTAATCATTGATCAGAACACTGGAAACTTGCATTGCAAAGGTACTTTGTGTAATTTTTAAGCATCTTTCATTTTTTGGTCAATGCAATGCATAGCAATATTAAATTATTTAAATGTTATTTGAACATTTTACATGTTTACAATAGTCAATTTTTTATAGCAAACTGAAGGATTAAGAGGCAAGTATTACATAAACAGACAAAATATACTCTGGAAAGATTAAGTGCCTTTCTTTAAAAAAAAAAAAAAAGAACTGAAATGCTTACGTATTTTCTTTCCAACCCTGAACCTTCTATGTACACGATACTCCTTTAACATTGACCAGAAGGCAATGGCCATGACCCCTATTCTGTAAACTGGCACCATATCACTAGAACCCTTAGCTGGAAGGCACTTAGTATAGATCCTAAGCCCTGGGCTGCTGCGAAATCCAGACTGAACTTGCTCCAGATGTTTCCAAAGATTCTCACTGTATTTCAAAGTGGTCTCAAGGATTCTCAGTTCATAAAATAACCCCAAATAAGTGTCAGATATATAGCCAATGTAATGGAGTTGGATTATGGCTAAGTACTGATGTGTCTTCATCCACTCATACTGTATAAGAGAGGAAGGTGCTTAGACTCTGGGGTTGCCTGGATAACACAATGCCCTAGGTCTTTCGAGTAACGGCTACCCACCCTTGCCCCCAGATTTATCTAACTTCCACTTACATTTGTTTCTCTTGTTGAGTCTAAATAAACCTACATACAATTTAAAAACAAAGTCAGTAACTGAACCTGTTTCTGTATATCAAGTCTTAGAAAATATACTTTCTGTCTCCTAATGTATCTTTCAAAACAAGGCCAGCAATATTTTTGTAAAACCTTGTGTGGAGAAATACAATCTAGAAAAAGTATCTGTAATCTTCATCACAAGCCACAGAAGTCAATAGATCTTCATGACAGATCTTCAAACCCAAACAAAAAATCAATATTAAGGCATTTACCTGTGAGGATTTCAACATTGTGCCATAGATTTTGACTTGCTTGCCCCTTTCTGAACTTGATCTTCTGTAGAAACAGAGCTAAATCTAATAATAAACTTCACATAAAGATAGATCTTTATTTTTCAAAATATTTTAACATTTTGAAAAAATTTACTTGCACTACTTTTTCACTCTCATCAAACAAAATGTATTATGTTAATCAAAGTAAAGATATTTGAATGAAAATAATTTAGGAGAAAGAGGGACTCCCAAACCAATGGATCACCTTTAGTTGATGGGGTTGTCACATGATTGTTGACCCAACTGTCCAAGTTTGGTAAGGGTTATAATCATGGAGAAGCAGTGATAACCAAAAATTTGTAATTTAGTTAAGGGAAGATAAGATGTATTGTGTTGGTTTTGTTGTGGATACATGAGCAACAGAGAAGCCAGAATGCATTCACATCTGCTTAATGAAACACTGTGTGGTGCAGTTCTCTACTACTGTGCTTAGCACATAAGTTATCAGCAGTAGAGAAGATGCTCTTGCTTCTAGTGGTTGAATTTGCATAATTTTGAGAGTCCTGGTGGTAGGCAGAGTAGAATGGACTATTGGTTTGGAAAATGTCAAAGTTGCAATGGATTCATCCCCAGGCTGCTGAGTAGATGGCTCCCAAGGCCCCATAAGGACAGCATGTAGATTTCCAAATAAATTGACTTCCATGACTTAAGTGTGTTTCTCTTCCTTCTGTCTCATTTCTAAGAAACCTGGGCCAATTAGAGGAGAGACATCTATGGTATTATTTGAGATCCTGGATCCAAGAAAGTCCTAGAGTAATGAGATGAATATTTGTTTTCTATTTTCTATAGACAATGGAACATGCTGGGTGCATCCCCTTATGCAATGAACTGATTTCTGTAATAAGACTGCATGGTTTAAGAAAAATAAAAATAAGTAAACATACTTTTGTTACAGGGTTTTTCAACTTGGGCTAGATTTCTGTGGCAAAAAAAATAATGTTTTGTGGACTTTAAAACCTATTTTTCCCTCCTAGACACATAGACCACTTTTCCCAGTCTCCTTTGAAGTTAAGTAGCCATGTTGTTGAGTTTTAGTTAATGGGAAATGGGGAGAATTGCTGAAGGTAACTTCCAAACTGATCCCACTAAAACCTTCTGTGTGAGTAAGCTTGCCTATTCCAGGGGCACCTGGGTGGCTCAATTGGTTTAGCGTGTGACTTTGGCTCAGGCCATCATCTTGTGGTTCGTGGGTTTGAGCCCCACATTGGGCTCTGTGCTGATAGCTCAGAGCCTAGAGCCTGCTTCAGATTCTATGTCACCCTCTCTCTCTGCCCCTCCCCTACTCGTGCTCTGTCTCTCTGTTTCTCTCAAAAATAAATAAACATGAAAAATTTTTTTTAAAAAGCTTGCCCATTCCCTACCCAATATCTGAATGGAAAGAATTCCATCAACATAGAGAAGGGGGAGCCATGTGCCATGGAGAGAAGAAGCCTACATCCTGCATGGCTCTTCAGTGCAAACCCCTATGAGCTACCTTTAATGAATATTATAGTGAGACATAAACATAATGATAAGCCACAGAGATGTGAATATTGTTTATTATACCAGTCTGAAAATCCTAGTTAATATAATTTCCATTACATTTAAAACTTTTATACCTAGATGACTAAAATCTTTTGGCATAGGGAGGGAGAGACAGGGGTAGGAAATAGGGAGAATGTTACTTCAAATGAAGTAACATAACGTTTGCCAATATTTAGAACAGCACATGGAACACTGTGGTCATGACATGAATATTTGTTTAGATAGATTGATAAGTAGACAGATAGATAGGTCAGACCATTTTTTGTTCTTTCTTTTTTTCTGGCAGAGAAATTCTAAATTCACCTTGAATCTTTGGCTGATGTTTCTGCTTCTCTGCGGAGGCTCATCCTTCTCTAGTTAGCCATATTACATGTTGGGTTTCTTCCTCCGCACTCAGTCCTACACCCAATTCTCTTATCACTTCATGTTATTTCTTTGGAAATTTTATCCACAACTATGAAATCTAGCATCTACATAGGTTGATAATGACAGTCTGTATCTCTAACTCAGATGTATCCTTTGAAACTTAAGCAAGCAAAATCAATTTTCTACTTGATGCCAACTCTAAAAACCTTTCCAAACTTCACATAGTCAACAGTAAACATGGGGCACATGGGTGGCTCAGTCAGTTAAGCATCTGACTTCGGCTCAGGTCACAATCTCACAGTTCATGGATTTGAGCCCCGTGTCACGCTCTTTGCTGACAGCTCAGAGCCTGGAGCCTGCTTTGGATTCTATGTCTCCCTCTCTCTCTGCCCCTCCCGCACTCACGCTCTGTCTCTCAAAAATAAATAAACATTAACAAAATTTTTTTTAAAGTAAACGAATGCTCCTTTACATGTATTAGTTTTGTTCCATTGATTCGTATTTTGGAAAACTCTACCACCATCATTCTAGTTGGTAGGCCAAATACCTAGGAGCTACACCTGTCACACCATCCCACCCTTCTCAGGACCAAATGGTCAATTTAGACAAGTTTATCTCTGACACGGCTTTCATGACCACCTATCTCTGTCCGCAACCCACCCCCCCCCCACTATCCTACTCCACAATACTGTTATGAATGGCTGCCAGTCCATCATACTGTTACAATGGCTGCCAGAATCCACTAAATTCTCAGGTTTCCTCAGCTTCCATGTAATCTACTCTACCTACTGCCTGCTGGTTTTTTTTTTCCAATTCAAATCTAGTTAACATATGTCTCAACTTAAAACCTCGTATGAGACAATAAACTTCAGATATTGAAAAAACAAACAAAAAAAACCTCGTATGACTTTTATTCTTCGATACACATAAGCCATTTATCATCTACTACCAGGCCCTGTGTGGCTCCACTCCCGCCTGCTTCCACTACCATCCTGCCCATTCCTCACCATGTGCTCTGAGCTCATTTCATGCTGCTTTGCCCTCAGTCATTATTGCCCCACACTTACCACACACTACATGCACTTACTGTCTGTCTGTCTCCTCCCTCTCCTTCTCTCCCATTTTTTTTTTTTTTTGGTGCTTTCATTCTATGCCACTTTATTTTTTGCCTAATAAACCACTACTTATTTTTCAGGCCAGATGACTTCCTCAGTGAGTGCTAGCACCTTATAATACCATGTCCCCTTTCATCATAGTACACAACCTAGCTGTAATCATATGTGTTATCACTTGATTCCTATCCATCACTCCTCCTACACTGAATTTTCAACAATCTTTGTCAAAGAAGAGTAAAATATATTTTGTTCTTGATAAAATGAATTAATCTGATGGGAAGAGGTGACAATTTGTTTCTTTGGGAAAAACACACATCAATGAGACTTTTGAATGAAGAAGGGTAAATGACCATCTCGTCCTAAAATGAAAAGATTTGAGACAGGCAGGTGATAATCCTCTCTGTCTAATAACAGAAAAGGTAACTATTATTTTAGTGCTTAAAGTTGCTTTTGTACAGGTTATTGTAACTATAGAAGAGGATGACCTTAATACCTTTATTCTTTGGAATGGGAAATGGAACACATCATCTAAAGTATTCCCATGGGTGTAGTTAAACCTTGGAGAATATAATACCAATATTAGAGCATGGCATTAAATCTGCTTTGAGGAACTAAGAGAAAAGCCTGTGTTTTTACTTGGGACAAAGGCACAAACGCAGAGTAATATTATTCTAGAAAAGTCTGATCAGAGATGACAAAAGTTGCCCTACAGAATGAAGTACTCTTCTATTGCCAAGATCACTGTGATGAGTTAAAAGCAGTAAGAAGAACAGAATTTAATCCACTGATACATTTCTCAAGAATTTCCATAAATTGTCTGGAGACAAGAACCTTATAGACCTCTGGTCAACAGTGGTGGCTTCTGGAATAGTGCCCCTGATAGCAGCTTGAAGTGACGTGTGATCCCTGAAACTTTAAGGAGTTGAGGGATAGTGTATTCTTCTACAAAGAATATGGGGCCTCTCAACATTCGATCCTTATTTTTCCTAGTGAGTGAAGAGGATCAAGCACATCATTTAATAACCTAAATCATTTCTTGGACACCCTTAGTGTTTATGGACCAAAAAGGGGATAGTGCTTGCCCAGGAGTCTGTGTAAATTCCTCAGCTGCCATCTAGTCTGTTTTGAAATAAAACTTAAATCCCAAGTTTGACCTTGGAAGACACCCAGTTTTTAAGATAAAAATGAAGCACTCTTATTTTCAGTGACTCTCAAACAGTGAACATCAGTCACAGAATACAGTTACATTAAAATATGTATTTAAAAGCAAATATTACTCTCAAGATGATAATTGAGAGAGCAATCTGCAATGCATAACTGCTCAGGGTCATGCCTGAGCCTATAAAAGAAAAGTACTTTTGAGCCTTTCTTGATACCTAACACATTCTTTATAGTACTAACTTCTGCTCCCAGAGCAAGGCACATGTAAAAATGCCTTCAATTAACTATTTTTAAAGTTCTGCCTCTGGATTACTGCTGACCTCTCCTATAACCTCTGTCTGATTTTGTTCACTTTGGTACAGACCTAGAAAATCTCCTACTTGTTGGTAAACTGACATAGGCTGGGAGGTGATTTTTGTTAGTTTTTAAAATAAATTCCTTCATAAACTTGAAATCCTAAAGCTTATCCCTAGAGCAAGAGTGTCAAGAAGAGAGTCTATGGGAAGCCCAATACAGGCATTTGGAGGCCATAGATACAACTAGTGACATAATATAACCTTGTTCCCAGAGATATTTTAACATGAAAAAAATGGTACATCATACAGAAGCAAATAAAACATCACAAGGGCAGTTAATGTAACAGAATTAACCAAATTCAAATTACTATGTATTCAGCTATGTAACAACAATTATAGTTATACATCTAATGAGACATAGTATCTGTCTTCATATAGCTTGCATTCTAATGGGAATGGCCTCTAGCTATAAATTACTGTGATACATGGTAGAACACATTAGGAGCTACAAAAGAAATAAACACAAAGTGATATGGAATATAGTGTAAACAACTCAAGGAAGTTTAGGCGGTATTTCTATATCCTTTAAAGTGCAGCTTCCCTAGCTAATAGCTGAGAAAACTTGCATACATGGCATTAACTGTGTATGTCTCAGTATTTTTCAATCCATACAATGGGTTGATTCATATTTCTTATATAAATGAATGAGATGATTAAAATGCCGCATGTAAATACCTGGTAATTTATTGCATACATGGTAAATATTCCATTAAAGTAGAACTCTTACATGGAAACACTCTTTGTAGATATTACTTCTGACTAGGATATGTAAGGACAGGGAGGTTTCAATAAATCTCAGCAGAGATGGGGATGATTTATTCATGAGAAATGAATTTTGGATTTTTTTTTGTTTATTTATTTTGAAAGAGAGAGAGCAAGCAGGGGAGAGGCAGAGGGAGAGGAAGAGAGAAAGAATCTTAAGCAGGTTCCAAGCTATCAGTGCAAAGCCTAATGTGGGGCTCGAACTCCCAAACTGTGAGATCATGATGTGAGCAGAAACCAAAAGTTGGACACTTAACCAACTGAGCCACCCAGGAGCCCCAAGTTTCAGATTTTCAAAAGACAAACTGTGAAGTGGGTTGCAGGGGATTCCACATAAAACCAACAGTAAGAACCGAAACATAGAATAGAAGATACACAAGTTGAGTGCAGCAAACAGGTCTGAGCAAAAAGGACCTGTGAAGAAATGATGAGAGAACAGAATAGAAAAGTCCTCTAAGCCTGGATGTGATTCTATTGATAATGGGGAATCTCTGAAAGTTTGGTCAATGTAACTCTGAAAGAATACTTCTAAGAAAATGGCTTCTTTTGTTAAATATATTATAGAAGTTCTGCATATGCAAAGCATTTTTAGAGATTTCTGGTATATATTAACATAGCAATGCAAAAAAGCAAACTCTATCCAACTGTATTTAACATAAATTTTATGAAGTTATTTACTAAACAAATTTCTATCTCTGTTTGTTTCCCCATGGGCAGCATCTACTAAAAACTTTTATTTTGGGTATTACAGGAACTTACTTAGAGAAATGTGGTCTAAAGTCTGCTTTAAGAAGACACAGTTCTAGCCGACCTATCAGTTGGAAGAGAAGAGTTTGGAGGCTAGGAGACCATTATAAAAGGTGAGTTGTGAGTTAGTATGTGAATGGCTTAGTTTGCAGATATAAAATTGAGAGAAAGGCATAAATCAGAAGCAACAATCCTTGCCATATGATTACTGAAAGACAAAAGAATATGCACAACCCAACAGAGACTCCAAAATGTTAAGCCCAAATGATTGTGTCATCTGTAATAAAAACTGGAAATGCCGAAGGAAGAATGAGATTCAGAGAAAAGGGACAAATTCTGGAAGTGTTGAGTTTTGGGGCCTTCTCTGAAACTTTCAACCAGGCAGCTGAAGATTTTGTTTCAAGTGAACCAAACTTAGTTTAAAACACAGGAGGTGTCAGATTCAGGACAACATGTGAAAGAGTCAAAGCTGAATAGGGCACTATCTCTGCTCTTGAGGTTTAACTTTTCTGGACACACTCCTTCATTAGAGAAGACCCAGAAATCTTTCAGAGGAAATCTTGGACATGCTCATATTTCTCCTGAGTCTGCCATCCATTCAGTCATATCCTTGAAAGACCCAACTTTCAAAAAGAGAACATCATCCCTCCCTCACACTAGGCAATGTGTCAAAGCACACAACTCTCTCATTTTGTTGTTACACAAAATTTTTGTATTCCACTCTCTTTCAAAAAATAAAACACTGGATTCTTTGCAGCCAATATCTTAAGGAAAGTCTGGTATTAGGGAATAATATTTCCTTGAGAACTGCTTGCAGCATAGGGACACCATTCCTTGAGATCAGTGTTTTTAAACATATCAAGCTATGTACAGCATTCAGAGTTCCTGTGGAGAAGAGTCAGGGGGCATCTGAGAAAGCAGGAGAGAGTCCATGACAGGCATTTCATGCTCACCAAATATTCGTGCACTTCCACATATTTCAAGGACTTCCAGTTATGTTGGGATCATGTGAAAATATCTGACAAACAGACTATGCATTAAAGTGACATGTACCCCATTGGGACTGAGGCTGGAAAAAATCTCTACCTCATTTCTATACTCTCTCTTCTTCTGCCTCAAAGTTTTGTGTCATGAGTGCTAGTTACAGATGGAAGAGGGTAGCCTGACCAATGTTGAACTTTATATGAGCAACAAATAAACAATGATTCATTTAAGCCACTGAGAATTCAGATTTAATGCATTTTGTTTTGTTTTTTTTAGTTTTGGGGTTTTTTTTTGGCGGGGGGGGGGGGGGGGAGACGTGGGAAGGGGTATTGGAGCCAACACAGTGGGATTAATACAGAGCTCAAATGAAGAGAACAGCTCCATGTCAGCTAGAGTTTTTTCGTGTTGGACTTCCAAATAAAACTTACTGGTAGAAATCTTTAGCAGATCTAATGCTCTACATCACATCAATGTTATTTTTGTCTCAGTTGAAATCATCAGAAAATTACATATTTAGTTACATGGTCTGTAACAGAATTTTTTTTACTGATTTGCTTTTTGATGGTATACACGAACTTAACAGAAGTTAAGAGAACTCAATAGAACTCAACACTGTAATCATTATACTGATAATATTGAGTTTATTGCCCACCATGTCAAATAGGTTTATGAGAGCCCATTTAAAGAATGTCTCTCACATCTCAGAAGTGGGAAGAACTAGAATTCTCCACAGAAACTTCTCTATTTTTAATTCAAAAATTAATGGGAGAGAATACGTTAGAAAATGGAAGATAGGACATTATCAGAAGGATTCCTTAGTCACATTTGACGCATTCCTTTCAATAAAGAATGTCAAACTGTAAGAGGAAAATTAATAAACCTAATTGTTAGAGTCACTCAACCAACATGTTAAAGGGTCTAGAAATTTTCTCATATGAATAATAGTGAAGAGTCAAAGAGTGATTAGTCTGAGGCAGAGAGGACTTGCTAGGGTTTTTGAAAAGGGTATGTATATGGGTTTGGTAACGGGGGATGGTGGCCGTACGGTCCCTGCTTTCACATATTTAGTGAGCTGCTATGTCTTAGGTGAAAACACATAAAACTACCTTTTTTAGAGGCCAAAAAAGGCTCAATATTGACAATTTCATATGGTTCTACCTAATGGAATAGAAAATATAGTTATCTGAATTGTTTATTAGGGAAGAACTTGGGACAGTATTTAGACTTTACAAAAGTTAGATTTTAGGCTAAAATAAGATAGAAATTTTATCTAGAATCATTCAAAAGTGGACCCATGGATGGAATATTAGGTCCAAAAGGCAAGTAATATCAGAGAGTTCATGTAAGAATTCCATGCTTTGAATTTAGGTTGGATATGTGATCTTGATGTCTTTCATTTCTACAGTTCTAATATTATTATGTAACTTTTAAAACATTCTTGTAAAAATGTTCTTCAGTGTTGGTTTTCTCAATTTAAAGATTTGCTTGCAAACCAAATGTTGAGCCTAAAAAAACACACTCAGGGCTGGCTTCATGGGCATGTGACCTGCTTATTAAAGCCTGTGCACCTGCTATTGTAGGATCTCTTCGGAATCCTTAGTAACTTTTGAAATAAGAGATTTCAATTTCCTACATTTTCATTTCACACTGAGGCTTGGAAATTATGTAACTAATCCTGAATACATAGTCTTCTTAAACTTTTATGCAGATTAAAATGATAAATGCACATTAATTCTAGGTCATTAAAGACTAGTTTATCACCTTTAAGTTTCATTTGGGAATTGTCCTTACATATCAAAATTTATTGCCCCAAAAGATCATTTTGTAATAACTATTAAATAACGTATGTCAGCATGCTTTGGAAACTGAAGAAGTTCTAATGGAATTTGGGTGTTTTATATAAAATTAAATCATAAAATGTTTCCAAAGGTATAAATAAAAATAATTATGGAAAAGACTTTTGGAGAGGCAAAAAGCAAATCTATGACAATATGCCAATTCCACTTCTTGAAAATAAATAGACATGAAACAAAGAATAAAGGGATAGCAGGAAGGCAGGGAAATGCATAACTATTTTGGTCACAGCTTCTAGCAACCCATTAAAATGACAACCAAACAGAGGTAGCAACAGATGTATCCACCATCGAAAAAAGTTAAATTAAATCAAGCGATAAATTTCAAATGAAGTAACTGTTCAATGAAAAGGAAAAAAATAAAAATCACATCTGCTTACACAGCGATAAAGCATGAAAGATTCTGTTGAAAGTTTATGTCGAAAATTAAGATATAGATAAAGCAATCTATGTGCACTCATCCAATAAAGAGAAAAGAATGAATTGGTGGATTAGTGCCAATTTTAATTTTGAAATCCTCAAAAAAAAAGAAAGAAAATTAAGATTATTGTTGATAGACTCTCTCTACTATAGCAGACAATCCAGCTGAAACTCTAGAAGGAGACAAAGTAAATTCATTTTTAAAAACAAATAGTACAGTTCTGATCTTTGAAAGACATATGCATCATACGGGTTTTTTTCCCCTACTTTAGAGACCATTTGACTTGAAATTCTTACATTCTTATAAATATTTTAGATAAGGAAATAAAACTCATAATTATTTAACACTAAAAGTTGAAATTACTCACTATATCATTGTTGCTAAAATAATAGCACATGCAGTCCACTAACACCAAAAAAGTCCAGGTGAGTATGGAAGAGTAAGGTTGGAGGGAATCAGATCTAAGTTGAGATTGCCAGAGCCGTAAGAAAAACTCTGAAGCCTACTGAACTCAAGAAGGATTTCTGGACCCTTTGGAAAAGGACTGAATGAGTGTGATAGTGGAAACTGAATTCCAGCTGCCCTCCTCTGGACTTACCTGTAGTGGAAAAGGACTGAGAAGAAAAATTTCAAGTATTTACATTTCTGAAATTGGTGTTGAGAAGACAATCTGTGAAATATTACTATTTCTTTGTAGTAAAATTTAAGAAATTAGTTAGCATTATGCCCCTTGTCCTTCATTCTAGCCTTCACTATGTTTCCTCTTTGTATCTCTCCTCCTTGCTCCTCAGATCTCAAGCATGCTATGACTATGAGGCCTTCCATTTAGCCAATGTTGACTGTCTTTCCAAATTCTTTTTTGATATTGCTGTGACCATGAGTGATATTTCACTAAAGGAGAATAGGATGTAGGTTCCTGGAAGTTCAGGGATATGGGGACTGAGGAGAGATTTCTGGATTCCCTGGGTGCCTACTTCCACAGGTTGCCTTCCTGATATCCTTAACTTCTGGAATTCCTGCTCTGGCCTCCTTTTAAGGCCTAGAGCACAATTAAGTGTCTCCTCTTGTCCTGCATTTGCACCACCATGAGGATCCTTTGGAACCCTGAAACATGCGATGTGACCATTTGTTGGCTGCCAAAACGAACAAACAAGCAAACAAACTTTTAGAACTCCTCACTCCAGCCCTCCTATACTGAAACATAATTCATGGCCCTTGGTCAGTTGAGGGACACTATCAACTTGATCACTTTCCAAATACAACTTTCCTTTCTTTACTCTATGATGTCATATAGAGATATTCCATGTAACTCCTACTGCTTGATCCAATGGGACTATGATATGAAAATTACATTAGGATAAAAATAGGTAAAATAAATGCTTATTGAAGTCCTTTACAACAACAATATCAACTAGTGTCTCTGAGTGGGACAGATCTTTAGAGACCAGTTTAGTGGGGGACATCATGGGGAAGAAAGTAGGTGACACGCTATGTAAGGAAGTATTAAGAACAAGCAAGTCGTTTGCTATTCTTCTTATTAAGACAGTCTGTGTGCCAGGTTAACATGTTTCTTAAAAACATTAGAATGATCATTCAGTTCAGCTTAACAGTTTAGTAACTGAAAGCTGATTGAGAGTATACAGATATGTGTGTGTGTACACATAACTTATATATGCACTTATGTGCAAAATCAGTTTGAGCTTGTCTCACTTAAATGGATCTACCTATCGAGTTTGCTAGGGATATGCTTTAGATATGCTTTAGATAACTCAAGATAACTCAAGTATTTCTCTGCATGCTTTCATATTCTTGCCCATTGAGGAATCTTCTTAAAAGAAGATATATAATCATTAGCAAAGAATCCATAGTCCAACTGGATGTATTTCCATCTCCTCATTCCAGTGACAGATTTCACGGGTTGGGAAGAATGAGGAGATCCCAACTGCTTCTCTATACTACTAATTTATGTATGTATTTATTTTTAAGACTTTTTAATTGTACTATAACTAACATACAGTGTTATATTAGTTTCAAGTGTACAATATAATGATTCCACAATTCTATGCATTACTCAGTGTCCTATATTATTAGTTTTAATATCTGGCTTGGTTGAACAAATTCTAAGCATGGAACGCAAGAAACAAAAATTATGTTTGAAAGCACTGGTATCCTGTAACATAACAGCAGTATAAAAGTAGTTCTTCCTAGATTGAACCTGGAACTTTTACATTTCCAAAATCCTCTCTATTTTACAAAAGACAGAAAAGGAATTCTACTACTGATAACTGCAAAGGCAAACAGGTTGCAAATGTTCTGATCATCCTATATTTCTGTCCTGTTTCACGTTTTATAGATAAACATAATGCATCAATATCAGAATGGCATCTTGTTAACAATGTTAAGGCAGAATTCTAAATTTTCAAGCATTTCTAGAAAAGCAAACTATCGATAATAAATTGTATTTACAGAGAACTCTTATCCACTTGAATGAATTGAGAAATCTAGAATATTAAGTCATCAAGAAATGATTAGTTAAATGATTTAATTATAGCACAGCATGTTTTTCTGCTGATAATGTTACTAATTATACTTTAATAAACCAATCCCAACAAAACAATTACAATCCAAATGTTTAACATAAAAATCCAATCTCCTTTGGAGCTAAGACTAGTATTTCAAGTGTAATTTCTCTGTTAGAAATTTATTCTGATTTTTGTAGTTCATCAAAATAAATCAGTATCTAACTTAGCAATAAATTCTATCAGTTCAAGTTTTCTCTACAAAACATTAACAATAGCACAAAACATTCAAAATACGGAGAAATATTTTATATGATGATTTAAGTTGATGTGCCTTTCCTGATCAAATTGAAATACAAAGTTTTCAGATTGGTGCAAAGAAGCCTTATAAAAATACACTCAAAGTGGAAAATATGTAGCAATGTTATGAATATAGAGGAAGAGTTTAAATAGTATTTTTATATTGCACTGTGCTTATGCAAAGCCTTATTCACACAAATGAAAACAATGTCATGATATTATTATTTTTAACTCTTCAAGAAGATTTTGGCAGATAAGATCATTTTTGAGCAATTGTTTACTCTCTCCCCATCTGTATCCCTGGAGGAGGATATACGTTTCCTCTGCTTGGCTTTAGTATTTCCTGTCTGACTTTGCTTTGGCCAAACGGATATCTTAGAGGAACAAACACAGAAAAAGGTGGCATGTTTTTGCACAGATGGGCTTGTGCTTTTGACTTCTACCATAAAAACATGCTTTTGGTTCTGTGATCTCAGCAGGATGACCAACATGTACATCAGATCTGGACTTTAAGCAAATACCAACCAAGCATGGCCTGTATCAGGTGACTTGTAGCTGACCACAGGTTCATTAACAAGAAAAAAAATGCTTATTGGTATATCTCAGTAAGTTTTGCATGGTTTCTTAACACAAAATTATTGTGACAATAGCCTAACTGCTACGAAGGTGTTGTTGAGCATTTCTGTTATTCAGTCATTACATCTACTATGTGCAAGTTATAATATCTTTAAAATAAACTAGAACTATGTTCTAATTGAAAAAAGTTGTACCACAGTATTTCATTAAATGTCCTCTGGTAATTTGCTTTATATTCACTCTCAATTAAATGCCTTCTAGGTTCTTAAAATTGTGACTAATTCTGCGAAGCTAGATCAGAAATCTTAGTATAAAACCTACAAAGTGAATCCCTTTATCTTTTTATTATGGAAATAAATGTTTTACTATAAGCAAATGTGGTCTTACTCAATTTTGTGAACCTACTATTTCGGAAATTTCCTGATCCATAATAAAACTTCAGTAACATTAGTTGAATAAAGTAAAGAGATAGTATCAGTCTTCTGTCAGCCTTCTCTCACCTACTTACTCAGAAGCATACCACATCATAATTGCTATAGGTATTGTTTCTATAATATATTCACTCTCATCAATGCCCTCATTTAATCATATTTTTTTACTCCCTGTATTATTAACATACCTGGAACCGAGTGAGGAAATTGGTGTTTGTTCAGTGAATGAATGAATATATGGATGAATAAAATAGAAGAAGAATTTTAAAGTTATAATTTAAGATTGAAAGCATAGTATTTGTAATTAGGTTGATTTTAAATAGTCTCTATTAAAACTTGATAATTGGGAAGATGCATTTTCCTGTTCCATTTAAATTTTACACATAGTGATCAACTTAATTATAAATTTCATTTATTTATTCAGTAGATATATATTAAACATTTCTTATCTTTCCCTGCACTCTGCTAGTCACAATGAGAAAAATAACAGGTATATCCCATGACATGATGGAGATTTTAGTCAAAGGCATCATAAATGATGATCTACATAAAGGCTTGTTTTAAATGGATAATATTCTCGGGGCGCCTGGGTGGCGCAGTCGGTTAAGCGTCCGACTTCAGCCAGGTCACGATCTCGCGGTCCGTGAGTTCGAGCCCCGCGTCGGGCTCTGGGCTGATGGCTCAGAGCCTGGAGCCTGTTTCCGATTCTGTGTCTCCCTCTCTCTCTGCCCCTCCCCCGTTCATGCTCTGTCTCTCTCTGTCCCAAAAAAAATAAAATAAACATTGAAAAAAAAATTTTTAAAAAAAATAAATGGATAATATTCTCAATATTTTTGTTATTACAAACCCAAGAAATGCATTTATAGGTTTGCAATACATTTTAAAGTGTCAGATAAAAAGGTATTTTAAGAATGGGTGAAACATGACACTTTAATGAATTAGCATAGAAACATGACAAATACTCTAGTTATGAGTATATTTGTGAAACAGACATGGAAAATGAGTTTTGTAATAAGACTACTGTGTCCTTGGATGAAATATGATAATTTTGCTACTCAATATTTATCAATTAAAATAAAAAACACAATATTGTTGCTTACATCAGAATTTAGGTATATAAATAACTCACTTTGATAGGCTTGAGGCATGTTTCCACATTTTCTAAGATGCGGAATTATGAAATTTAAACTCTATACATTTTAATGGGTGCAAATCAAATATTTAAAAATTTCTAAAAATTAGGTCTTCAAGCTTTATTAAGGGCCTTAAGAACATATTTATTTTCTAGAAATGTAAACTTTTCTGCTAATGTGATTCTTTTACAAAAACCTTGCAAAGATCTTCTTATCATTAACTTAAAAATGAATGCGTACAACAGAAAGTCACTAGGATCGAGTAAATTTAGCAACTATCTTGTTTTGTTACATATATATCTAATAGATTCAGATTTGACTTTTATAATTAACAGACGACAAGCTCATTTGCTTTTATAAGATAGAAAGAAAAGGAATGTTAAAGGAACTTAAATTAGATTTCACCATCTGTTTAATGAGTTTCAGGCCTTGTTTGATAATAAATTTGCAGATATAAAATTTCAAAATGATCATTTTCAGAAAGAGTAACTGACCTGACTTGTAAAAGGTATATAAATGCCTATTCACACTCATTCCTATAAAACTCATGATTTGTTTTATTTCTAATGAAACTCATTAAGCTTCCATTATAGCAATGTGAAATACATAATAAATGCAGAACTTATATTCATAAGAGTTATCATAGTTCTTAAGGTTATTATAATTCATATTTTAATTTTACAAATAGGACTTTTACTTAGTTTAGTTTTTAATAAATCTCTTTGGAGTATTTATTTCACTACTGCAATATCCTGTGCCTAAGAGACTTTCCCGTCAATCCCCCATGACCATATTCTGCTACTGTCAGCCTACTTTCAAGGTGCATTAACTGCTCCAAAACTATAGGGGGCCATCTGGTTAAGTGCTTCTGAACTGCAAGAAATATATCCTGAAACTCCGCTGCACTGATGGATTACATCTTCAAACCACATTCATAAAATGATAGTTAAGTAATTACAGAGTACAGTTATTGAGTCTGCCACTACAGACTCTTAACATACCTGCAGAAAGCTGAGAGTACACATAAGCCAGTTAAAATTTATGTGTGGCCTAAGAGTGCTTCAGAAAATCAGGTGAATTATTTTCTGCATGCTAAACTTTGGGGTATTTGGAGTCAATTTCTGGCCATTGCCAGGAGAGGACTGTACATGGCCCAGAAAACTGTGAATAATAAGAGGAGAAAAGCTGGGCTGTTTGGGAAGCCTTATAAACTATTATGACCCTAGGAATTCAGAGTTCAGTGAGGGTGTTTGAACTATGAACTTGAGTTAACATGCAGAAAAGGTAGAGGAAATGTTTCTCATTTTACCGGCACGAAGATCAGCCTAGTTTAAGCTAAAAAATTAGCAATGTTTGTGTGATAAGCCCAAAACACTAGAGTCAGAATAGGAAGACAAAGGTTAGGGTCAGAAATAATAAAAAATAGCAGACTAACCAAGATATTTGGATACAGAGAATGAGGCCACAGTCAATACCATCCAATACCCCAGTTTTTTAATTCCTTGATTTTTCTTTTCTAAACAAGTATTCTCGTAAGTCAGAGAGTGCCAAGGAGAACACAGGAGCACACAAGTTCTTTGTCAGAAAAAAAACTGACACATGAAGGATAACCAGGAGTTACAAAGAAAAAAAATAGGTACAATTGTTTTGTTGCAATTAAAAACTACAACAATTTGTTTTGTTTTCTCTTGTTTTTAAGACAGGATGAAACACCTAGAAGTAACAGTTGAAAAAAACTGAAACATTAAGGAGTACATCTGTGGGGAGATTAGATGTCAGGTTTGTGTAGAACAAGGGAGTAACTAGCTAATGAGGCTTGAGACATGGAAGATGAGATCAAGCAGGTCCATATAAATTCTGATGTAGAGTTTCTCTTTCATTTGTAAAATCATGTTTATATTTATCAGAGTAATAAACACATCTAATAGAAAACTGAGTAGTACCAAAAGGTCTATGTTAAGAAAAAATAGCATTCCTAAGCCCAAGCACTTTATATGCCATGTTTCCTGCTCCTGTAAGCAGTAGTAACCAACCTGATGGATTTTTCTGGTATTAACCTTACATATCTACATAACTTGTAGTAAATAGGCAGTTTTTCTGTTTCTTGAATGTCAATTCTTGGCAATATTTATCGATTTTCTATGTTATACCACCAACTCCCCATTTCTTTTTCCCATCCAACTAATATAGTTTTAGCAAGGTTTTTATTAATGTAATAGTTGTATCTACAAATCTACTATTTACTTCAGAGCAATATCTTATTATGATTATATTTTTTCTGTAAAATTTTTCCCCTATAATCTATAATTGTCATGGTATCTATCAATTGCCTTGAATCTATCACATCTTTCTATGTATCTACCCTGTTTTTTTCTCAAATGCTTTAGCAGATCTGTCAAACACTTAGTAATATCTTTTCCATACATTCCAACATCTCACCTTTTTACATTTATTTATTTTTGATAGACAGAGAGAGACAAAGCACAAGTTGGGGAGGAGCAAAGAGAGAAGGAGACACAGAATCTGAAGCAGACTCCAGGCTCCGAGCTGTCAGCACAGAGCCTGACATGCGGCTCGAACTCACAAACCACGAGATCATGACCTGAGCCGAAGTCGGACACTTAACTGACTGAGCCACCCAGGTGACCCCAATATATCACTTTAAGTTACTATTTTTTTCCTTTTTAGATTATAAAATTCCCTTCCACAGCCACCTTTTTCCCTGTTCTGATGTTTTCAATCTGATGTTTAGTTTCCTAAACCCCATATATTCTTATTTTTTTTTATTACTCCCATTGCCAAGAGCTTTCTACAAAAAGCATAATAAAATATGTATATGTGCATCCTTACCTATCTGAAAATCTTTTTATCTTCATGGTTGACTGCTAGTTTAGCTGGGTATAGAATTTCAGGCCAGAAATCAGTTGCTTTATAATTAGAAAGTATTGCTTTTGCATTTTTGTCTAGGATTCCTGTTGATAAGCAACTATAAATCTAACCCCATCTTTGTATGCATTACACACACATATATAAATATATATACACATATATATATGTGTGTGTGTCTATATGTATATATACATATAGACACACACACATATATATTTATTTGTTTCACTGGAAGATTTTGATATCTTCTCTTCAATATTCAGAAGTTTCACAATTATTTGTGTGTGGTGTATGTTTCATTGATTGTGATGGATCCTTGGTGGGTTCCATGTGGAGTCATGATTCCTTACTTTTGAAAAAAAATGGTATTTGATAAATTTCTTCTATTAGTTTGGTTATTTTCTCTGAAATTCTTATTACTTGGATCTTCTGGAATGAAATTCTAATGTCTCATCATTTTTCTATTTCCTTCTCTTTTGTGTGTTATTTTTTTTTATATTTCCTTAACTTTATCTATAAAACCCTTCCATTGGATTCAATTTAAAGAAATTAAAGAAAGGCACAAAGATTCTGGGATAGAGTGATCAGAAAGCTTGAAAGGAAATCAAAGGAGTGAGAACAAAGAAAATATAGTCAATAGCACAGATAAGTGATATCAAATGTTCAAGAGAGATAACAACCTATAAAAGGCTATTAGATTCTGAACAACAACAACAAAAGATAATCAGTGACCTTAGCAAGAGAATTTCAGTGGAGTGATGGAGGCAGCAATCAGACTGAGTGGATCAGGAAGTAAAAGAGGAAAATTGATAAAACTTTACAGACATTCCGATATTAAAGTTAAAAAGGAATTACGTATTTTATTTAGCACAGTATTTGCAAAACTGTTAGGATTACGTAGGATAAGCCTTCAGTAAACCATACAATTATTCCAGTATAAAATAATGTTCTATATAGAAATGAAAATTGATGTCAAAATATTGAAATATCCTTATTAATATTTATTATATAAATGGATTCATACAATATGTGATCTTTTGTGACTGTCTTCTTTACTTATCATGTTTTCAAGGTTCTTCTATGTTGTAGCATTTATCCATAGTAATCCCTTTTAACTGCTGAACAAAGTTTCATTTTATAGATATATAATATTTTATTTATCCATTCATCAGTTGATGAACATTTGAATTGTTTCTACTTTCTGTATATTATGAGTGAATTACACTACTATCAACATTCATGTACAGGTTTTTGTGTAAACACATGTTTTCTTTTCTCTTAGGTATACAGCTAGGAGTAATATTTCTGGCTCGTATGGTAACTCTATGTTTAACCTTTAATAGAACTATCTAATTCTCAAAGTAGTTGCATGATTTTACATTCGACCAGTGGTGTTTGAGAGTTTCACTTTCTCTACATCCTACCACACTTGTGATTTTTTTATTTTTTGGATTATATAACAAAATATGTTAATTAAGGTGACTATAGACATACAGCTAGTATCTACAAGAGCTGGAATCTAGTCATATGCCTTGTGGCAACTCAAAAGTCATGCTCTTTAGCATACTGCAATATTGTGGCCAGTGAATTTTATTGAAATAAAAGGGACTTTGCTATTTATTTATTTATTAATTATTATTATTATTATTATTATTATTATGGTTCTTTGACATTTTGTAGTTCCTGAAAAAATTCAAATTCTGGTAATTTCAATTTTTTGCAATAAATATAAATTTTTATGGGAGATGGTTATAATTTGGAATCTCGTTTTGTGAAATTATATTTCATGTTATATTTCAAACAGAAAGATTAAAGATCTTAGCCTGTAAATAGTTCTAGTTTTACCTAATCACCAAAATATAAAGTATAAAAGTTCTAGTGTTCAAAATTCTCGCAATATGTTTGAGAAATGGAAAACCTGGTAGATAAATGGCTCAAATTTTAATAGGTAATAATAATATCCAATACATATTCTCTTATGTATTGAATCAGCAGCATCCAAGCAAATATAAAGTAAAACTTTATCCAACATAAAACAATTACATACACTTTAAGTAAAAAAAAAAAAAAATCAATGGCCAACCCAAATCCTTTCATTTCCAGTTGATTGTACACTAATTGAAATGGTTGGTTTTATGCTGACAGTTGATTTTTTTTAATGAAATGGCCAATATTAAAGTTAGCGCATTATACCACACACTCTAGAAAAGCAACCTTCCATTGAATTTATTCAGACCAGCTAATTGCTAAATTAGATGACCATTCCAAGTTATTGAGTACATTTCAAATACTTTCATCTGAACCCAAAGATAACTAGATGTGTTTTGGTTACTACTGCACAGTTAAGTAAAATCAAAAGGTGTTTATCTTTCTGGAATATCAATATGATTAAGCCTGACACTGGTGCGTAATACAGATAAGTCAAAGTGCTGTGGTGAATTCTCAGAGCAAGAAAAGAAGTTTGTAGAAGTGAAAGAAATTCACAGAATCACCTGATACCACTGACCAATCAGTGGTGATTAACTGGTTCTGCATCACTATTATAAGCTATTATCAGTAAGAAAAAGTTTCTAAATGTGTATTAGAGTCAGTATTTTAATGAAAAAACCTTAGGCAGTTTTCAGAATTCACAAACTTCAACATATTAATGTTTTTAAAAATCTCATATATATTTTTTGTATATATAAACACTAACCTCCTAACTGCCACTAAGTTTTAAGTTAGAACTTCTCACTCTATTACAGCTCTAAAGTTACTATTTATCATATTGGTATTCTAGGAACAGAATGGGAAAAAAGAAAAAAAGGCAATTTAGCACAGTCTTTTCCTACATGAAATAAAAAAGACTTCATCTCTGCTTGAACCCAGTACGTTATGAGTATTGAAAAACATATTATAAAATGTCTATATATTTTGTAGTTTTAAGCAAATGGTTATGATTATTGCTTTTTCTCACATTTAAAAATCAAATTTATTTTACACATGAAGACATATTTCCAAGGAAGTTTTAGTCTCTCTATAAAAATGAATATTTAATAGAAACTGATAATATTCTCTTATGTATTGGAATTAGGAGGTTTGAAGAAGTAAAATGTTACTTAAATCCACTACTTTTAACAACACTGTAGCATTTATTGGTTTTGCAATAAAAGAATTATAGAAAATTATTGTTATATTACTTTTTATGTTTCACATTGAAAGTAGGTAAAGTAATTTCTAAGCTATGGGTCATTATTGTTTCTAACTAACCATGCTCAACAGTTAGGTTTTTAACTGCTGACATCACTTTTTTTTCTTTTTTGGAAAAATGATAGATATTATTTAATATTTAAAGATAAATTGCTGCAAAACTGTGATTTTTTGGCTGACAACTCTGCCCTAAACAAGCTTAGTCAATATGAACAACAAGAAGTTTTAAAATAAATTTGCTAGGGGCGCCTGGGTGGCGCAGTCGGTTAAGCGTCCGACTTCAGCCAGGTCACGATCTCGCGGTCCGTGAGTTCGAGCCCCGCGTCGGGCTCTGGGCTGATGGCTCAGAGCCTGGAGCCTGTTTCCGATTCTGTGTCTCCCTCTCTCTCTGCCCCTCCCCCGTTCATGCTCTGTCTCTCTCTGTCCCCAAAATAAATAAACGTTGAAAAAAAAATTAAAAAAAAAAATTTGCTAAGAGAAGAAATCTGAATTAAAATTTTCATACATTTCCGCAGCCACTATAAGAGGAATCAAGTATTGTTTACAGTCTATTATCAAAGGGCAATTTCATATGATGCAAACATCTAAGAAAGTTCATGTTAACCCTTTAGAACTTCTCCTTTTATAAAATTCCTCACCATACTCATCACAGGTAATTTTCAAAGGTATAAACTTGTCTACCTCAAGCAGCACAGGCTTTAAAATGTAAGAAACCCCTGGGAAGCATGTTAGCACAATGGCTTCTCCAGAGAAAGGGGTCAGAATCACAGATGGCAGAAGGCCAAGCATGATTGTCCTCTTTTCTCCAAGATTGTTGTTCCCAATTCAGAAGGATTTACAGAGGAGGAAGGGACTTTGAAGTGTCTGAGATCCCTAAGGTCCAACCTACAATCTGTAAGTCTCCATGTATATGAGATCTTGTGAGCAACTTATTTTTTGTCTTGTAGGTTTTAAAAATAGAGGGCTTGTCCTAAACAAAATAAAATTAAAGTTGTGTCTGCTAGGATCTTTCTCTAGGAAGCCTTGAAACTTTTTATAAACTATTTTCTAAAATTTTTTAATGTTATGTATTTTTGAGAGAGAGAGAAAGAGACAGGGCATGAATGGGGGAGGAGCAGAGAGAGAGGGAGACACAGAATGTGAGACAGGCTCCAGGCTCTGAGCTGTCAGCACAGAGCAGGACACGGGCTCAAACCCACAAACCATGAGATCATGACCTGAGCCAAATTGGATGCTTAACTGAGCTATCCAGGTGCCTCTAAACTATTTTCTAGTTAAAATATTTATTTTGGCCATACTTGGAGTACCCACAGGTGACACCAGTTCAAGCCAACACATCTAAAGGATTGTTGCTACTTTGGTCTCTAGAACTCCATGTGATTTTCCCACCACCCATGCGTAATCACTGCCAAATTCCCAATTACACCTTCAACATGCTGAGAAAGTTGACATATATCCTGTGCTTCACTTCATGTATAAATTCTTAGAATTTTCCTGAATAAAAATTTAGCAATATTTATTAAAATACTTAAAATTATGAATGAATAGATTCTTGGTTATAACATCTAGAAATATACCACAAGGGGAAACAGTTATAAAACAATTTATATCTGAAACATTCCTATTAGCAGTATTTATTACAGTGAAAAATTGGTGACAACCTAAATATCCAACTTCAGTTTTAGATTAAATAAAATTATAGTCCTTCCATATGATAGAATATTATACAGGCACCAGCAACCACATTGCAGAGCATTTTATTTTATGGAGACAAATATGTTACGTGTTGTTAGATGAGTACTTTGTGACACAAAACCAAATAAATGTACTCTTGAATCTCACTCGGTTATACCAAAAATGTAAGAGTATTGATCTAATTATATGTATAATTAAGTCTAGCAAGAGCCTAGAAGTCTTGCTTATTTCCTGATCCTGCTTATTGTTTTACAAGTATAAGTTGTTTATTTTCCACTCATTTTGAAAATTTTCTAAAATAACGCATTTCAATTTCTTATAATGGACATTGATCATCCTTCAGTAAAAGAAAAGTTAATGTTACTAAATACCTTGTCTGTCCTAGATCAACTCTCTATCTACGTGGTATCACATACATTTAATAAATGCTTTCTCCTTTCCTAGACTTTCAGACTATACATCTCTCATATGATTCTGCTATTTTATATTATCCTCTAACAGTTTTTGTTGAGAATTTATTCTCTAACAAGAAGGTGGCCACCTCGCAGTCCCACGACTTACATATTATCTAACGCTGATGCTCCCAACAGGCACTTCTTGCTGTGTGGTTGCCACTGAATCCTGGACGTTCCCCTTGAGAGTCTGATGTATTTCAAATGTGACAGAGCCATAATTTCCAATTAACTCCAACAACTAAGCCCCAGACTTGTTCCACTTTCAGAATTCCTTGTTTCACTTAATCACACTATCATCCCACCCAACGTAGTTTTCATCCTTGCTCTCTCCCTCTCAATCCCATTTCCAATCCATCAACAAATCCTGAGTAACTCTCCTTCTCCTATTTATCTAAATCTCCCTGCTTCTCATATTAGCCATTCTTCCTATTCTAGTCCCAATCGCCACAATCTTTTGTTTTGTTACTTTCTTCCTCTATGTTTGTTCTTCTACTTTTGGTCCATTTCCAAAGTGAAGCCAAAACTACCCTTATAAAACATTAATTATATTATATCATCCTCTGCCTACAGTCTTTGGCTTCCCATCCCACTTAGGATAAAATCTGAACTCCCTGCTGGAACTATCAAATCTTAATTCAGAATCTCTATCTCTTACCCGTTCACTCACTCTGTTCTGGCCACATGGGCTTCTGTTTGTTCTTTGAATACAATAAACCTATTTCTCCCATAGGTCCTTTGTATGTGCTATTCCTTTTGCGCCAAACACAGTTCCTCAGATTTTCCTGATTCTTTTCTTTTCCTTCTTTAACACCAACCCAAATATCCTCCTTTTAATGGCCTCCCAAAACACATGCTTCTGAAGTACCTTTTCCTACCTCATCCTGTTTTGTTTTCTTTATAACATTTGTCAGCTATAGTTATTGTACTTGCTATTAAGACGTTTAAAAAGTACCACTTCTTAAAGTAAAATTCCTACCCACTTGTCTAGTTAGTGACTCTAATTATAGAGGTTACAGGGCAGGAAAGGCGGTACAGTTCAATGACAGGCCAAAAGAAAGGTGTTTGGAGGCTAATTGTATGGAGCCAATTTACTAATAAATATGGCTGGTTTATTTCCACATACTTACATAGAAGGAAAAGGACAAGAGGAACATTTACTTATCCATATGATGAGAGATGTCATTTTAACTGTTAAATGCACTTAATATCGGGGCACCTGGGTGGCTCAGTCGGTTAAGCGTCCGACTTCGGCTCAGGTCATGATCTCACGGTCTGTGAGTTCAAGCCCCGCGTCGGGCTCTGTGCTGACAGCTCAGAGCCTGGAGCCTGCTTCGGATTCTGTGTCTCCCTCTCTCTCTGACCCTCCCCCCATTCATGCTCTGTCTCTCTCTGTCTCAAAAGTAAATAAACGTTAAAAAAAATAAAAAAATAATAATAAATGCACTTAATATCCATCGCAATAACAAAGAGATTGAGTTCTAGCCAAACAGAAATAAATGATGATCTAAATCCATAGATTAGATTTTGAAATATATTCCTACTTCTACTTCCTCCCTTTGTCTCACACTATTCCAAAATTAAGAAGTTATCACTTATAGAAGACAATGTTCTGAAACTCTTCAGACCTGACACTTTGTCAGGTCTGTATAACTGTCCCTTGATAGTTGCCAGGGCACACACATATTATCAATAGTCATAAGTCTAGCGAAAACAAAAATGTTCCTTCATCTCCAGGAGAGCTGCCTTAGGAAAGAACGTGTTCTAAGACATTAAGTGCGAATATGTTCATGCCACCTGTACAAAATATGACTTTCTGCTATCTTCAATAAAAATCTAAATTTCAATCATCATCCTAGTAGACTTTAAAAAGACAGACCTCAAAAAGAGCATTTTATATGATATTCTCTTCTAGTTCTAGAACAAAACTTAAGTATGAATAACTGGAGATGTTCACAAATGTAAAGATGAAAGAATGGGACTCAATTTAACACAGGAGATAAAAAAAAGTGGGATTATTTCCCTCTGCCATCTTGAAAAGGATATGGCTTTAAACCTATGAAACAAGAATATGGTGATGTTAGGCTGAATGGACAACATATCCGTGAACCGGTTTCCTAAGAGTTTTTATAAACCTTTATATTTTGAATATCTACTTATTTCCTCGAGAATATGGTTACTTATGTCTGTATACTCTTTCCTATATAGCAGCTCCGTCCCTTTTACTTATAACAGGTTTTCATCATGTTATGTATTGAATGCACACCTACTTGACATATATATCTACATACTTCTACACTATAGCCATGTGCCATTGCCCTCTTACATATGTTACCCGCCTTCCTACGACCAAATAAATTAACATAATGAGGCAGAATAAATATACACTGAAGTTTTATTTTTCCTTCCTGCCCCCCAGTGGCGTATCCTGTACACTCTCTGGAGACTGCTTACCCCACTGCGGAGACCGCTAAAATTTTGCTATATCCCAAGGAGAGAAACCAACTCATCTTAAAGCTCTTTTGATTTTATGACCAGTGAACACTCGAATTTCTGAATAATCTAGATCTGCACACCTTATTACGGTTCATGATGCTAGGAAGTGCTGGCTAGACCAAGGCATTCGTTCCTTCAGCCACAGGTTATATTGTTGGCCGCTGGTGATTCAGAGCTGAGTTAACATACCACCCACCTCCACCCTCGCAGCCTTCATCTAATTACTGGTCCAATGATCCAATTCCTCATCCAACGCAGGCCAAACTGAAAGGCTGAAAGTCTCCAGAATTCCTACTGGATTCAGATGAGGCTTCCATTACAACCACAATAAAGTTCAACTGCTCTCTTTTTAAGGCACCACTTCTTCTGGTCTTTTTACTGATTATAACGTCATGCTGCCAGAAACCTCCTGCACAGATATCTCTGTCCCAGCGTCTCTTTCCTGGGAAACCTCAACAATTATGTGTCGAGTTCCTAATAAATTGTTTATGGAGCCACTGGAAATTCAAGAATTAAAATAATACCCTAAATTTTCCTGAATCCCCATTTGGTTCTCACTGAGTCAGGACTAATTTCACCTGGAGGTCTTCTTTGTTTTTTTTTATGAAAAATCAAGTTTCCAAAAATTCCTCCTTTTGAATGCCTGAGCGACATTTACTATTGGGCTTAATATCACTGCTTCTGAGGACAACAGGGTTTGTCCATCTTGATCTCAGCCATTCTGCCTCAGGCTATGGTCTAGTTGATACTGCTCACTACAATACCTCCTTCAGTGTCACTTTAGCTCCTGACACAATCCCACGACCACTGAGGTCCAAGAAATGTCTGAACACTTGGCATAATAACAGCATAAAGGACTTACTTTATCTGGGAAGTGTCTCTCTGAGGGAAGGCTGTGAGGTTTAACTCACTAGTAGATGTGACACCACTTTTCTCTTACACTTTTCTCAATGGAACTTAACTTTCAGTTCTGCCATCCAGGCTGAGAGCTCTGTTTCCCCAAAGCACCAGTCATAGAGTAAGCAAAATACCATTATTGCCTCCTGGACGGGATAAATGTTGGACACAGACCCTGATATCCTCCTTGAATTTCCTTTGATGAAGACACAGACTTTGATAAAAATGCAATCCTAAGAACAGACCCTACATAAACTTAGGTTTTGCAGAGCAACTATGAAAAGCATACCAGTGACTCTAGAATATTTGAATATTAATAGAGTCAGTACTTTAAGTTTGTTATGTTAGTTATTAGAAATAAGAATCAACTATCCATCCAAGGTTCTACTTAGGAAAAATGAAAATATATGTACAGATTGTTATAAAAAGACTAATAACTAGAAAATAGTCCTTCTTACCCCAAACTCCAACAAATGAAGAATGGAGGGTGGCCTTCACAGCATGTAACATAATATTTGATTCTAACTAAAAGATTAGTTCAGTGAAGTGTTCTTTTGATAGAAATTCTCATGCTTCATATATGTTAAAAACAGCAGTATATACTCACTTGATGACATATTATTAAAGATAAAACAGAAGTATTTCATAAACCACCAGATTATAGATTATAAGTAGATTATAAGGTAACATGTAAAACGTGATACAGAAAATAAATACAAAAAATGCATATTATTCATTTACGATAACTTTTATAGAAAATGGAACAAAAATCTTCACAGCAAGTCTCAGAGAGTTGCCTGCAAATGACTTACTTGTTCTTTGTTTCCTCTAATTGTCACAGTAGACTCCATGTCTAAAGCTTATTCACTGGGATGAAGGTTATCCTGAGATTTTCATCACATATTAAAATGCTGAGGCTATGTCTCCTTTTCACAGATACAGACTGCCCTCCATTGAAATACTACTCTACATTGATTCTTTATGAAAATCGCTCGAATATTTCTAAAACTCTAGATACAAATAATTTATTCCAATACTCACTCTTAAATAGGACTATTAGGATTAACAGATTTATCACATTTAATGGAAAGTGGCCACTTATTATTTACCATTGATTCTACCAATAAATAGAGTTTCAGTCACTTACCTGAATAACGTGCTTTAGTTTATCAATAATTTGATTTATCACAGGATCAGTTCCTCTGACTTTGACTTCGGGATTTCCAGATTGGGCTTTGATTCCATTTCCAACCACACGCTGAGTATAGCTAACAAAATGAAAAGTGGAAGATATATGAGTTAGTAACCTGGTCACAATATGATCTGCCATAACTATTTGAACATATTTGAGTTCAGAATATTGTTCCTTTAAGGGTACATGACAATATACCCTGGCACAGCTACAGTATTTTTGTTTTGGTAAATGCTTAGCAATGTAAATATAGACTACTCTAATGTTTTTTCTCTCAAAAGACCCAACCAAAGATTGTGTTTTAACATCACTTATCAATATACTAAAGAAAGCTAATACACATTTCACTTTGTTACCAAGTCTTGCTGAATGACACATATGTCTGCATCCATATTATTTGAGTCAACTTACTTCATTTTATATAATATACAAATGAGTCCCAACAATATCTTTTACATATTGGATCAGGAAATTATATATATAATTAAATGTAATTAAATACGTATTTACATAAAACATATATATATGTATATATAAATATGTATTTACATTAAATATGTATTCATATACAAATATATTTATATAAAATACACATACATATATTTTACCACACAAGTCAAAATTACAAACATTATAAACAACTAAACTGACAAAATATTTTGCAAGTAGACAAAACACAATCAGCTTTCACCAACGTATACCTAAACGAGGGTCTAGTAAATTGTGTTGTATGTAATGGGGTGATTGTATAGGTGGTTAAAGTCATTGCAAATTACTATCTTCCCAAAATGATAATCACACAGTATCAACTTAGTAAGCATACACATGTTTAGATTCATCAGTCACGATCCTAGGAATGAAGGAGAGGTTTAGCATGCTATGGGGATAGCTAGAAGGAACTGTGTATGTCAAGTGAGAGGTAGGAATAACACAGGTAGTAAACACTGAGCATTCAGAAAAGTCCATCTTGACTAAGACACTTGGGGAAACACTAAAGAAGTTAGAGGTTGTGTTAGCCCTTGAAGTATTACGGAAAGAATAGGTCCTAGATGACATAGTTAACGCAAACTCCAGAGCAAAGGATGACATCCCAGCAGGAGAAATGGCAAAGGCATATGAATGACACACACAGTGAAGAATAACTAGGTTTCTATTTGCAAAGAGCACAAATGGGGAAAAGTAAGAGATAGGAGGTCACACCCTGAACATTCCATACTCTCTCCACTTAAGACTTTCCTCTGAGCAATTTGTTTAAATAAAAGTCATAATAAAGTGGTCTCAGAGACTTTTCAACAAACATTTTCATATGTTTAATATAATTTTTCTTCCCTCTATTTGAGCAGACTATCACAACTATCCATATGAACCATCTGTATTTTTCTACAGCAATGGAATCTCTTTGAAAAGATGAAAAGAGAGTCCACTGTTGACAATATGGCGACACAAAAGAATTTTCTTTTTTTTTTTTTTTTAATTTTTTTTTTTTCAACGTTTATTTATTTTTGGGACAGAGAGAGACAGAGCATGAACGGGGGAGTGGCAGAGAGAGAGGGAGACACAGAATCGGAAACAGGCTCCAGGCTCTGAGCCATCAGCCCAGAGCCCGACGCGGGGCTCAAACTCAAGGACCGCGAGATCGTGACCTGGCTGAAGTCGGACGCTTAACCGACTGCGCCACGCAGGCGCCCCGAATTTTCTTTTTTTATTTTATTTTTTTTTAACGTTTATTTATTTTTGAGACAGAGAGAGACAGAGCATGAACGGGGGAGGGGCAGAGAGAGAGGGAGACACAGAATCGGAAACAGGCTCCAGGCTCTGAGCCATCAGCCCAGAGCCCGACGCGGGGCTCGAACTCACGGACCGCGAGATCGTGATCTGAGCTGAAGTCGGATGCTTAACCGACTGCGCCACCCAGGCGCCCCAAGAATTTTCAAGGAATATCCAGCTTCATCCCAAATTTTGCATACACAATGACCAGTTCATAAAAGTGGATCAAACAATTCTTAACTAGATCCTTCCAATTAAATGATGGAACTGTGGGGGGCACCTGGGTGGTACAGTCAGTTGAGTGTCCGACTCTTGATCTCTGCTCAGGAGATGGTGTGCATTGATGGTGCAGAGCCTGCTTGGGATTCTGTCTCTCTTCCTGTCTGCCCCTACCCTGCTGTACACATGCTCACCCTTGCTCTCTCTCTCAAAATAAATAAATAGACTTTAAAAAAAAATGTAAACAAAGGGGCGCCTGGGTGGCGCAGTCGGTTAAGCGTCCGACTTCAGCCAGGTCACGATCTCGCGGTCCGTGAGTTCGAGCCCCGCGTCGGGCTCTGGGCTGATGGCTCGGAGCCTGGAGCCTGTTTCCGATTCTGTGTCTCCCTCTCTCTCTGCCCCTCGCCCGTTCATGCTCTGTCTCTCTCTGTCCCAAAAATAAATAAACGTTGAAAAAAAAAATTAAAAAAAAAATGTAAACAAAAATGATGGAACTTTTTCATATTGATAATATCAATTGGACATGACAAAAATAATGATATTAATAAATCTTTTTTATTTTAAAACAACCTTGAACCCACTTCTTCAGGCAGAAATAGAAGGTACAGAGTTATGCATTCCAGTATACATTAGACACTGTCAATATGTGCCAATAACCAGTGGTAGAAGGAAACCAAGCCCACAAATCTATTAATGTGTAATAATATTTTTTACTTAGGAGGAATCGAGTAAAATCTAAATATTAAGCTTTTCTTAACTCCTCTATAGCACTATTATATTTTTCTTCAAAATATTTCAAGCAGATTGCACATGTGGCTCCTTTATTAATGTACTACTAACAATAATGAGTAATATGAACACATAAATAGACAAATGCATGTTTATCATTCAGGCATTGTTTTAAATACTTCCTTTGTAGTTTGTCACTTTATTCACATGATAATCATTTGTCGTGGTCATGAGAATGTGCCTATAGACCTCAAACTACTGGAAGTTTAATTGCCTAAAAGTACATGGGCTTTGCTCTGAAATCTATTTCTGCATCTGCCCCCAACCAGTGACTGAGTGCAGCAGAGCTAATAAGCAGGGCCATCACTAGAAGACACAGGGCTCCTCTGGTGACCAAGTTTGTCTCAGGATTCCCTGAAACCCTTGCTAACCTTTCTTAGGCTGCACTACATGGTAGAATGCTTTCACTCAACCTTTTTACCATCCCCTTCACTCTGGGTCATACGTGCTTCATGACTAACAGCTTTTCCAGCTTTACTCAGTGTCCACCCCATTTACTCCGATAGATATTTCCTTTAATAAATCCTCTTGTGTTTTATCCCTTTTTGGCATCTGCTTCCTAGAGAACCCAGATTAATACATCATATAATTTTTATACTGTAAGTATTCCTACTCTATAGATTGAGGATCTAGGATCTGAATAGGTTAAGTAACTTTCCCAAAGGCAACATTTTGTTAAGTGTGCAGCAAGGGTATGAATCCAGGGAACATGAGGTCCAAAATACAATCACTCAAAAATTATTAATGAAAACTCCTGAAATCAACTAAGATAAATTGGGATACAATTAGCTTGGTGCAAAGTGTTTGTTTGTTTGTTTGTTTTAATCATTTCTTCTTTTTTTCTGTAACTACAGCATTTTCAAAAGTTTTACTATTTATAATTAGGAAAGAATGTACTATTTTCCTCAAAGATCCCAAAGAACAGTTGTATATTACCAGCTGGTGGGGTGAAAAGAAACTAATAGACTTCAAGTGTGCTCTAAGATTTTCCTGTTTGGGGCACCTGGCTGGCTCAGTCAGTTAAGCATCTGACTTCGGCTCAGGTCATGATCTCACAGTTTGTGAGTTCGAGCCCTGCATCGGGCTCTGTGTTAACAGCTTGGAGCCTGGAGCCTGCTTCAGGATCTCTGTCTCCTCTCTCTCTCTCTCCCCTTCCTCTGCTCATGCTCTATCTGTCTCTCTCTCTCTCTCTCTCAAAAATAAAAAAAAAATTTTTTTAATTAAAAAAAATATTTTCCTATTTCTCTAGAAACACAGACAAAGTGAGTAATGGAAAGTTAGTCTTGTATCTTAATTTTAAATACAGTAAATTCTTGAACAACACACGTTTGGACTTCCCTCAGTCCACTAATACATAAATTTTGTTTTTCAATAAATACAATATTATAAATATATTTTTGCTTCCTAATTATTTTCTTAATAACATTTTTATTTTCTTTTCTCTAGCTTACTTTACTATAAGTATAGTTAGTATGTAATACATATAATATACAAAATATGTGTTAACTGACTGCTTATGTTATTGGTAAGGCTTCTGGTCGACAGTAGGCTATTTGTAGTTTGGGGAAAGTCAAAAGTCATATGTTGATTTTTGATTATGCTCATAACCTCCACATTCTTCAATGATCAACTGTAAACTGTTACTTGGTTTATGGTTCGTGGGTTCGAGCCGTGCATCAGGCTCTGGACTGATGGCTTGGAGCCTGGAGCCTGCTTTATAATCTGTGTCTCCCTCTCTCTCTGCCTCTCTCCCACTTATGCTCTGTCTCTCTCTCAAAAATAACATTAAAAAAAAGATGTAGGAATGTCATGTTACTTAAATCTGAAGAATATCTCATTTTTTATTCTTAACTGTCACTGTTGATAACACAGATAAATGTTATCACAAATACAATTGATCAAGAATCTCATTCCAAACTAGTGTCTTATAGAATAGTTCAGGATCACTATTCTTATTTATTGTTTAAATAAGGAAAAAGTCTGCAGCAGGCCATTTAAGATACTTCAAGTGAAATATAAGTTTTAAAAATAAGTTCTTCTTTTCTGTTTTTGTAAGGTTAAGGAGAACCACAATGCAATAGCTGTTCATACATACCAGAATGGTTTAAATGAAAAAGATAGATGATACCAGGAGGAACTGGAGCCTCTTCTGGTGGGTGAGAGTATAAACCAATGTAAACCACTACTTGACATGTATTTTAAAGCTAACATATCCCGTGGCCCAGAGGATATACTCAACAATGTTTACCAAAAGACAGGTATAAAAACACTCAGGGAAGTACTACTCAAAATAGCCCCAAACTGGACACAATCTCAATGTTCATAAACATTAACATGGGAAAATAAATGGTCATATATTTATATAATGATATATGATACAGCAATGAGAATGAATGAATCACAACTATACTCAAAATCTTATATAAGCTAAATGTGGCATGAAAAAAGCAAGATATGGAACATATTCTATTACCCCATCTATAAAAGTTTAAAAATGAGTCAATAATGTTCTAAATCACCATAACTGCTACTCTAGAAGATACGGTCTAGAAGGTTGAAGGGGCTCCCTGGAGTTCTAGTAATATGTTTCTTGATTTGGGACCTGGTTACATAACAATGCTCATTTTGTATAAATAAAAAAAACAAAAACAAAAAACGCTGAATTGTAGAGTTAAGGTTTGAATATTTTACTATATGTGTGTATTTTCAACCTAAAGAAAACACATTAAAAACCTCCTTGCTCTTTTTTCCTTAATATGTATACAATAGACAAATTGTCTCTGAACCATGTATAAATAAAAGATCCACGCAGGTATTTTTAACATGGTCTAAATGGTGGTGTCATCACTAAATTAGTAATTTAGGAGCCTAGATGATATAAAAACTTACTCCCTGCAGCCTTGCCTTTGTATGCAAAAATATGGTTTCTAAATAAATAAATATTTTTCTAACAAAGAGTTTGAGTTTTTTATTATGAAATTTTAATAAATCATTAACCACATTTTCCTTCTAATGTACAAGTAATGGATAAAACATTTCAAGGATCCCTATAGAGGTTTCTCAACTTGAAAAATTGCTTGCATTTCAACTAGAAAAAGGGAATAAAACACACACCCACCAAAAAGGCCAATTTTTTGTTAGAGAAGTAGCAGACCCACCATCTGTACTGATTTCTTCTAAGCAGGTCTGGTAATGGATGACAGCAACTTAATAGGGATACTCACTCCCCAAGTAAAACTTGCTTTTCATTAAAATGGAAAAAAGGCAAGCACTGACGTTATTTACATTCTATAAAGATGTTTTAAAATGATGATTAACAAGATTCCAATTCTCTATGTGTTCAACATATGAAATATTAAAAAGAAGTGTTATTAAATCTACACAGGGTATGTCATTAGGAAATCATTTCTCCAGACTCTACCAACATTTCTTATTTGAAATTCATGTCATGCCCTACTAGTTGGTATTAATTTTACTTTATTTAGAACACAGAATTTGTTTCAGATGCACATCAAAAGTATGGTATTTTGGGGGAAGATGGCGGCGTAGGAGGACGCTGGGCTCACCGCGCGTCCTGCTGATCACTTAGATTCCACCTACACCTGCCTAAATAACCCAGAAAACCGCCAGAGGATTAGCAGAACGGAGTCGCCGGAGCCAAACGCAGACGAGAGGCCCTCGGAAGAGGGTAGGAAGGGCGGCGAGGCGGTGCGCGCTCCACGGACTGGCGGGAGGGAGCCGGGGCGGAGGGGCAGCTCGCCGGCCAAGCAGAGCCCCCGAGTCTGGCTTGCAAAAAGCGGAGGGGCCTGACGGACTGTGTTCCGACAGCAAGCGCGACTTAGCGTCTGGGAGGTCATAAGTTAACAGCTCTGCTCAGAAAGCGGGAAGGCTGGAGGACAAAGGGAAGGAGAGCTGCTGAGCCCCCTGACGACAGAGCTCAGTTTGGTGGGGAACAAAGGTGCTCGCCAGCGCCATCTCCCCCGCCCATCCCCCAGCCAAAATCCCAAAGAGAACCAGTTCCTGCCAGGGAACTTGCTCGCTCCCTGCAAACACCCAACTCTGCCCTTCTGCAGAGCCAAACCTCCGCAGCGGATCTGACTCCCTCCTGCTGCCACGGGGCCCCTCCTGAAGTGGATCACCTAAGGAGAAGCAAGCTAAGCCTGCCCCTCCTGCCCCCGTGCACCTTCCCTACCCACCCCAGCTAAGACGCCAGATCCCCAGCATCACAAGCCTGGCAGTGTGCAAGTAGCCCAGACAGGCTACCCCACCCCACAGTGAATCCCGCCCCTAGGAGAGGGGAAGAGAAGGCACACACCAGTCTGACTGTGGCCCCAGCGGTGGGCTGGGGGCAGACATCAGGTCTGACTGCGGCTCCGCCCACCAACTCCAGTTATACACCACAGCACAGGGGAAGTGCCCTGCAGGTCCTCACCACGCCAGGGACTATCCAAAATGACCAAGCGGAAGAATTCCCCTCAGAAGAATCTCCAGGAAATAACAACAGCTAATGAGCTGATCAAAAAGGATGTAAATAATATAACAGAAAGTGAATTTAGAATAATAGTCATAAAATTAATCGCTGGGCTTGAAAACAGTATAGCTGACAGCAGAGAATCTCTTGCTACAGAGATCAAGGGACTAAGGAACAGTCACGAGGAGCTGAAAAACGCTTTAAACGAAATGCATAACAAAATGGAAACCACCACGGCTCGGATTGAAGAGGCAGAGGAGAGAATAGGTGAACTAGAAGATAAAGTTATGGAAAAAGAGGAAGCTGAGAAAAAGAGAGATAAAAAAATCCAGGAGCATGAGGGGAAAATTAGAGAACTAAGTGATACACTAAAAAGAAATAATATACGCATCATTGGTATCCCAGAGGAGGAAGAGAGAGGGAAAGGTGCTGAAGGGGTACTTGAAGAAATCATAGCTGAGAACTTCCCTGAACTGGGGAAGGAAAAAGGCATTGAAATCCAAGAGGCACAGAGAACTCCCTTCAGACGTAACTTGAATCGATCTTCTGCACGACATATCATAGTGAAACTGGCAAAATACAAGGATAAAGAGAAAATTCTGAAAGCAGCAAGGGGTAAACGTGCCCTCACATATAAAGGGAGACCTATAAGACTCCTGACTGATCTCTCTTTTGAAACTTGGCAGGCCAGAAAGAATTGGCACGAGATTTTCAGTGTGCTAGACAGAAAAAATATGCAGCCGAGAATCCTTTATCCAGCAAGTCTGTCATTTAGAATAGAAGGAGAGATAAAGGTCTTCCCAAACAAAAACTGAAGGAATTTGTCACCACTAAACCAGCCCTACAAGAGATCCTAAGGGGGACCCTGTGAGACAAAGTACCAGAGACATCACTACAAGCATAAAACATACAGACATCACAATGAGTCTAAACCCGTATCTTTCTATAACACTGAATGTAAATGGACTAAATGCACCAACCAAAAGACATAGGGTATCAGAATGGATAAAAAAAACAAGACTCATCTATTTGTTGTCTACAAGAGACTCATTTTAGACCTGAGGACACCTTTAGATTGAGAGTGAAGGGATGGAGAACTATTTATCATGCTACTGGAAGCCAAAAGAAAGCTGGAGTAGCCATACTTATATCAGACAAACTAGACTTTAAATTAAAGGCTGTAACAAGAGATGAAGAAGGACATTATATAATAGTGACAGGGTCTATCCATCAGGAAGAGCTAACAATTATAAATGTCTATGCGCCGAATACCGGAGCGCCCAAATATATAAAACAATTACTCATAAACATAAGCAACCTTATTGATAAGAATGTGGTAATTGCAGGGGACTTTAACACCCCACTTACAGAAATGGATAGATCATCTAGACACACGGTCAATAAAGAAACAAGGGCCCTGAATGAGACATTGGATCAGATGGACTTGACAGATATATTTAGAACTCTGCATCCCAAAGCAACAGAATATACTTTCTTCTCGAGTGCACATGGAACATTCTCCAAGATAGATCATATACTGGGTCACAAAACAGCCCTTCATAAGTTTACAAGAATTGAAATCATACCATGCATACTTTCAGACCACAATGCTATGAAGCTTGAAATCAACCACAGAAAAAAGTCTGGAAAACCTCCAAAAGCATGGAGGTTAAAGAACACCCTACTAATGAATGAGTGGGTCAACCAGGCAATTAGAGAAGAAATTAAAAAATATATGGAAACAAACGAAAATGAAAAGACAACAATCCAAACGCTTTGGGACACAGCGAAGGCAGTCCTGAGAGGAAAATACATTGCAATCCAGGCCTATCTCAAGAAACAAGAAAAATCCCAAATACAAAATCTAACAGCACACCTAAAGGAAATAGAAGAAGAACAGCAAACGCAGCCTAAACCCAGCAGAAGAAGAGAAATAATAAAGATCAGAGCAGAAATAAACAATATAGAATCTAAAAAAACTGTAGAGCAGATCAACGAAACCAAGAGTTGGTTTTTTGAAAAAATAAACAAAATTGACAAACCTCTAGCCAGGCTTCTCAAAAAGAAAAGGGAGACGACCCAAATAGATAAAATCATGAATGAAAATGGAATTATTACAACCAATCCCTCAGAGATACAAACAATTATCAGGGAATACTATGAAAAATTATATGCCAACAAATTGGACAACCTGGAAGAAATGGACAAATTCCTGAACACCCACACTCTTCCAAAACTCAATCAGGAGGAAATAGAAAGCTTCAACAGACCCATCACCAGCAAAGAAATTGAATCGGTTATCAAAAATCTCCCAACAAATAAGAGTCCAGGACCAGATGGCTTCCCAGGGGAGTTCTACCAGACGTTTAAAGCAGAGATAATACCTATCCTTCTCAAGCTATTCCAAGAAATAGAAAGGGAAGGGAAACTTCCAGACTCATTCTATGAAGCCAGTATTACTTTGATTCCTAAACCAGACAGAGACCCAGTAAAAAAAGCGAACTACAGGCCAATATCCCTGATGAATATGGATGCAAAAATTCTCAATAAGATACTAGCAAATCGAATTCAACGGCATATAAAAAGAATTATTCACCATGATCAAGTGGGATTCATTCCTGGGATGCAGGGCTGGTTCAACATTCCCAAATCAATCAACGTGATACATCACATTAACAAAAAAAAAGAGAAAAACCATATGATCCTGTCAATCGATGCAGAAAAGGCCTTTGACAAAATCCAGCACCCTTTCTTAATAAAAACCCTTGAGAAAGTCAGGATAGAAGGAACATCCTTAAAGATCATAAAAGCCATTTATGAAAAGCCCACAGCTAACATCATCCTCAACGGGGAAAAACTGAGAGCTTTTTCCCTGAGATCAGGAACACGACAGGGATGCCCACTCTCACCGCTCTTGTTTAACATAGTGCTGGAAGTTCTAGCATCAGCAATCAGACAACAAAAGGAAATCAAAGGCGTCAAAATTGGCAAAGATGAAGTCAAGCTTTCGCTTTTTGCAGATGACATGATATTATACATGGAAAATCCGACAGACTCCACCAAAAGTCTGCTAGAACTGATACATGAATTCAGCAAAGTTGCAGGATACAAAATCAATGTACAGAAATCAGTTGCATTCTTATACACTAACAATGAAGCAACAGAAAGACAAATAAAGAAACTGATCCCATTCACAATTGCACCAAGAAGCATAAAATACCTAGGAATAAATCTAACCAAAGATGTAAAGGATCTGTATGCTGAAAACTATAGAAAGCTCGTGAAGGTAATTGAAGAAGATTTAAAGAAATGGAAAGACATTCCCTGCTCATGGATTGGAAGAATAAATATTGTCAAAATGTCAATACTACCCAAAGCTATCTACACATTCAATGCAATCCCAATCAAAATTGCAGCAGCATTCTTCTCGAAACTAGAACAAGCAATCCTAAAATTCCTATGGAACCACAAAAGGCCCCGAATAGCCAAAGGAATTTTGAAGAAGAAGACCAAAGCAGGAGGCATCACAATCCCAGACTTTAGCCTCTACTACAAAGCTGTCATCATCAAGACTGCATGGTATTGGCACAAAAACAGACACATAGACCAATGGAATAGAATAGAAACCCCAGAACTAGACCCACAAACGTATGGCCAACTCATCTTTGACAAAGCAGGAAAGAACATCCAATGGAAAAAAGACAGTCTCTTTAACAAATGGTGCTGGGAGAACTGGACAGCAACATGCAGAAGGTTGAAACTAGACCACTTTCTCACACCATTCACAAAAATAAACTCAAAATGGATAAAGGACCTGAATGTGAGACAGGAAACCATCAAAACCTTAGAGGAGAAAGCAGGAAAAGACCTCTCTGACCTCAGCCGTAGCAATCTCTTACTCGACACATCCCCAAAGGCAAGGGAATTAAAAGCAAAAGTGAATTACTGGGACCTTATGAAGATAAAAAGCTTCTGCACAGCAAAGGAAACAACCAACCAAACGAAAAGGCAACCAACGGAATGGGAAAAGATATTTGCAAATGACATATCGGACAAAGGGCTAGTATCCAAAATCTATAAAGAGCTCACCAAACTCCACACCCGCAAAGCAAATAACCCAGTGAAGAAATGGGCAGAAAACATGAATAGACACTTCTCTAAAGAAGACATCCGGATGGCCAACAGGCACATGAAAAGATGTTCAGCGTCGCTCCTTATCAGGGAAATACAAATCAAAACCTCACGCCAGTCAGAGTGGCCAAAATGAACAAATCAGGAGACTATAGATGCTGGAGAGGATGTGGAGAAACGGGAACCCTCTTGCACTGTTGGTGGGAATGCAAATTGGTGCAGCCGCTCTGGAAAACAGTGTGGAGGTTCCTCAGAAAATTAAAAATAGACCTACCCTATGACCCAGCAATAGCACTGCTAGGAATTTATCCAAGGGACACAGGAGTACTGATGCATAGGGGCACTTGTACCCCAATGTTCATAGCAGCACTCTCAACAATAGCCAAATTATGGAAAGAGCCTAAATGTCCATCAACTGATGAACGGATAAAGAAATTGTGGTTTATATACACAATGGAGTACTACGTGGCAATGAGAAAGAACGAAATATGGCCCTTTGTAGCAATGTGGATGGAACTGGAGAGTGTGATGCTAAGTGAAATAAGCCACACAGAGAAAGACAGATACCATATGTTTTCACTCTTATGTGGATCCTGAGAAACTTAACAGAAACCCATGGGGGAGGGGAAGGAAAAAAAAAAAAAAAGAGGTTAGAGTGGGAGAGAGCCAAAGCATAAGAGACTCTTAAAAACTGAGAACAAACTGAGGGTTGATGGGGGGTGGGAGGGAGGGGAGGGTGGGTGATGGGTATTGAGGAGGGCACCTTTTGGGATGAGCACTGGGTGTTGTATGGAAACCAGTTTGACAATAAATTTCATATATAAATAAAAAAAAAAGTATGGTATTTTGATGTGTGCTCACATAATTTTTGGGGGACAAATATTTGGAATCTGACCCTGGAATGCATTACAAATCACTTCAAGTGGTCTGAGAAGTCTTTGATAACTTCACTGGGTCAAGACATAAGAACTTCAAAATTTATACGAAATGAGAAAAACACTTGATCAGGGACTTTCTCTTTTTAACATGTCACCATCTTTGTTAGAGTTTTAAGACCGAGAATGGGGACCATGTTGGTGGTGGTGGTTTAGCAATAACAGTAGTAATAGGTGTTTTGTTTGTTTGCTTGTTTGCTACTTTTTTTGTATGATCTGGTTAGGTGATTGTATATTAAAATTCCTTCAATTTCCAGAGTTTTGAGTCTCCTAAAATCTAGGAGGCAAAACACTGTGTGTTTTTGGCTCTGGTAAATATGTTGCCATCCTGGGTAAAAAAGTCTGGGAAGGACATTACATGTATTCATCAATGAACCTCTTTTTTGACAACAAATTGTCCTTTCAAATAATTTCTGGGCCTCCCTTCCTGGTTCTGGCAGCAAATGTGAAAGTAAGTAGCACTGGTATTTTTGTGTGTAAATTTTCATCAAATATTTGGGTGACACTGAATACCACTGCTGACTGCTGCTTTATGTACAGGCAGCTTCTGTATAGCACTTTTCCTCTACAGTGAAGGTCTTAATCTTTGAAATCTCAGAACGAAAAGAAGTCATATGATTGATTTTATGTGCCAGGTTTATGGGGCTAACCTTTCATGGTAGGTAAGAAGCTTACAGGGGATTTAGAAAATAGAGACATCTGTAGAATCAATTCAAAATGATTAAACCTTTTGTGATTGCACTATCTCATTTCAATTGCTGAGCCACAAACTATAAGTTAATCTCTACCATTTATTTGGCTTTATAATTATAGATAATGTCTAAATTTGAGATCTATGTTTCTGAACCTAAATAATGAAGTCAAAATAAATATATATCTTAGAGACCTTATTGTGTTATCATTACTTATAGGTAATTAATTTCCTGATGCAGATATTGTATTTCTGATACCTTATGGATAACAATCGTTAACATTATTTTAATAAGGCAACGTCATGCTTTGTATGGTACCAACGAAGAATGTTTATCAGATCCCTGCCATAAATAAAATATGAACATGTTTAGAAAAAGCAAGAAAGCAAGAACTCATTAAAGAATGGATATCAATCAATCTTCCGCCTAACTTCAGTCGGCAAGGCATGTATTTGTGCTTGTCAGTTTAGCCAGGTAATCACAGGTTTCAAGATATTTTATAAGATAAGCAGCTGTGTGAACCTGCAAAATATTTGCACATGAGAAACTAGTGACTATACATGCAAAACCAGTGGTGTTCTGAAGGCTATCACTTTGACAAACGTTGATTACCTGATAAAAATTGTATTAAAAGTAAACTTCCCCCCATGTAAAAAAAAAAAAAATAGTACATTCCTTACATGATTTCTTTTCTCCTAACCCCTCCCTAATCTTACCAAGAAAAGATCAATATCTTAATTATAGCAAAAGCTCTGTTTTTATGGTTTAAAATTTTTGAATTAAAAATTCAAAGCAAGTAATAATAAACCTTTGGTTTGTTTAATTAATTATCCTCATTTTCTTCAAGGTAACTGTCAAATTTAAAATGATCACTTCCAACTACCATCAACTGCACATACTGTTATATGAATTATGAAATGTTATACTAACTTCTGTTTCCCAGGCACACATTTCAAAATTAAATTCTTCTTAGTAAGAGACAAGCTATCTTTCATGGATTTATGATAGCTGATAATCATCATTTTGTACTGATTTTCTGTCTCCCTTCACTGTTTGCTATCAATATATGAAAGTAAAATGTTATTGTCTGAGTACTAATAAATTAAATACTATTAGAGCCAAAAAAATGACGTGAAATTGTTTAGGGTATAAATTTCATTTAACCAAACTTGTATTAGACATCACTAAATCCTAAAAGTTCCCAGAATCTTATACAGCCTGTTTTGGTATTTTTTAAATGTAATTGACACCAACATTAATTAAATTTCAGATATAAAACTATCAACTGCATCATAAATACTTTAAAATTAGGCTCAAGATACAATAATCTAAGACTACCAACATATCATCCAAATGAAACACTTAGGTACTTCTTACTAATAGATACCATAATAAAATCAGAGAGAAAGAACCTCTGAATTTGAGACTATACTAGGTTACTAGTACCACCACTAGGTTCCTAGGGCCACCATATTCACCCCACTACACAGAGTATTCTAAAGAAACTGGAAGCTACCTGCATGAAAACAAATTTCCCCTTGAACTTTAATTAATCAATAGACTTTACATATAAACCTCTATCCTTGAAGTCATAATCTATTTTATTCTAGGGAAATTTTATTTACTACAAAATAATATTTATATTTCTCAAATACAGCTCTCAAATTATAGCTTGGGTTTTTTTCATTACAATTCAGTTATCCTTAAGGAAAATAATCACCTTTGGAAATTTTCAGTACCTAGTATCTAGCATTTCCTGTAATCTAAATAATTTTCATCTTACTAGCAAAAGTAAACAATGCTATTGATAATTTCCTGTGTTCCAAATTCATACAAACAGGAAATAGAATCTTAAAATATGATTTGTTCTCCTCTTAAGCAGCAGCCCAACCACCTGCCCTGAATGTAAACTTTCCCTGAAAGCTATGAAGGGCTAGTTTATCATGAAGGTGTTGACGGTTGATTCTTTGGGGACCCATATAAGCACACAGAATAAATTTTAATCATACTTAATGCTAATGTGGTAGCAAGGCTGTGACAATATTCAAATGTGACTAATTTCATTGAATTAGCTGTACTCAGTAAGCTAAACTTCATTGCTTAAATCTATATAAATGCCTCAAAAGAAATAATTAAGCTCATCTCCTTTCTATTTATTTTTTTGTTGATGCTTAAGAGTGAAAAGATTTTAACCGAGATCTTTTGTCTGCTTGGTTTTTGTTTTTATTTAGCAATCAGTTCTCCTGTTTTATCACCATAAGACTATGTGGGTACTTAGCAGGTTGCTGAAGACAGCACTCTGCTTTCAAAAAGAAATACACCTATTCCAGGAATATAGTACTTGGCATTCAGCTCTTGGCCTATAGCCTAATAGATCTGTTGTCTGTCTTTAGTGACAGTCACATAAATTTAAAGCTGGAGAGGACCTTAGAGGTCATCTAGTCCAACTGAACCATGTTTTAAAACAAATGAAGAGGTATGTTTATTTCATCATTTTGCACCTATGTACTGTATATTTCTAGAAAAGCCTTTGAGACAGCTTAAAATAAAAGGCATAGACACTATAAAACAAGGGCACAATGACAGAATAATGAAGAGAGGCAGATGACAATTATAAAAGAAGACCTAGTAAAGAGACACTACACTTCAGCCTAAAACTTAGCCCTAAGCCTCTTGATGGTAAAGGCTAAAAGGAAACCCAGAATTCAAATAGCTCTTATTAGTTAATGAAAGTGGTATTTGCAAATGTCAACAGTCACTTTTGTTTTGTTTTGTTTTGTTTTGTTTTGTTTTGCTTTTGGTATCCCTAAACTCTCAAGCACAGCACTTGAGTCCTTAAGTAACAGACAATGAACAATACAACCAAAATGATCTTCAATAGCAATTTCAAAGGTTCCAAAGATATAAGTACACATGATCCTTTTTTATATGAATCTTTGTTAAGAGCTGTCTGTGTGATATTAGATTTTAGTTCTGAACAAGCATTTCTCCTGGGACTTGGTTATCTGACTTGGTGAAAAATGTAGCCTTGGAGAACTTAGAAGAGCAGATGGTTAATATTTCCCTGAATTTACTTTTGTTTTTAATTGATATTTCATTTCACCACTCACAAGGAATATATTCTCTGGATAATGTATTGAAGCACCATAAACAAAGACTCTCAAGGTCAAAGGGACTTGAGATAGATCAGAAAGCAGAGGTCTGGCCTGAGGAGCTGAATGCATGGTCTCTACTGTACTACACGGCAAATAGGAACACGACAAGCAATTTACCAATAAATAAACACCAATGAGAGGGGAAGAGTGGGTGTAATGGCACGACACATTTTAACTGACAGTTAAATGTTTTCTAATAGATTTATACATCCTACATTTAATGGGATCATTTTCTTTTCTCTTCCATCACTTTTCAAAACATGTAGCTTGTTGCTTTGTAGAGGAAATTATTTGGTAGATTCAATTTCCAAAGTTTAAAACAGGCCCATCATCAATGTTCTATGAATTCGATGGTCTTGATGTTTTGATGGTCTTGAATGTATTGGACGGTTCATATATTTTTGGATAGGGATGGGAGCCTGTCAAGGAGGTCAAAAAGTCTGCATTTTGTAGCTCTTATTATGAACACTTCTCGTCTGCTCTTATCTTAGGCATAATCACACAAATTAGTTAGGAATTAATAAAAGCCAGGCATAATCACAAGAACTAAATGGATAAAAATGTTTATATATATTTTATTTGTATTTTCAATAGCAAGAACTTGGAGTTCTGGGCCCATGGAAGAGATTTCAAGTTTTGAAGATTTGTAAATAGCCATTCTTAACAAAAATAACCCAGCAATAATTAGTATTTAGAAAGCAATTAGAATTGGAGCTTAACACGTCAGTTTTAATCTCCAGTTTCAATCTTGTCTCTGATGCCAACTTGAAGTTCTGTCCAGCTATTCTATTTTGTGGTCTGTTGAATCTCAAAATACAAATCGATAGGTTTCAAATCATAGTTATTATGAAGAGCAAGGAGGAGGTGAAGGTGGGGAAATAACTAAGCTTTTTGTCCATACTTCATCTTAACTAGACCATAGCCAACTTTCTGTTATCACACAGTCCTGAGAAAACAGTCCACTTGCATAACAGAATTTAATGTGTCCACTTGCATATATGAGAAAATTTCTCCTCCAGCTATTTTTTGGCAAACTCAGTTGTGCTGTGCAGAAAACAGCTGGACTTAGTTCCACAGACAGAACTATACATGCCCAGGGACTTTTAGATCCCCAACAACTGTATATACCCCAGAAACACATTTGGCTGACTCACTATATGAAAAATATGCATACACAGAATACAGGACATTTCTGATAGCCTCCAGAGTCCAAATAGAAGGGGTATTTGTGGCCCAGATGACTTAGAGATTCCACACCTTTGGGAAAATGTGGCCAATCTCTCCCTCACTCTCTTTACTTCCCTTCTTCTTATCTTTTCTCAGTCACTTAAATGATTTCTGCCACATCTCTCAGGGTTTACACACTCCATCCTCCCTGCCTGGAAAGTTCTGTACCTTTAGACCCTTTCCTCAGTCAGCTGCACTAAACATCAAAAAGATTTTTGCAGTAATGATTCATTTAAGGATTTTGAGATTACCCTAAATTATCTGGGTGAGCCCCAAATGCAGTCACCTATATCTCCTTAAATGGCAGACAGAGGGAGATTTCTTTCTAAAGGAAGGGAGAGAAGATGACAGTGGGATCACAAGTCAGGGGTCACAGTGATGCAGCCACAAGCCTAGAAACTCCAGAAGTTGGAAGAGGCAAGGGATGGATTCTCCCTAGAGCCATTAGAGGGAGTTTGGTCTGGCCAATAATTTGATTTTGGCCCAGTGATATGAATTTCAGACTTCTGAACTATTAGAGAATACGTTTTTGTGGTTTTAAGTTTCTCAGTGGTAATCTGTTACAGCAGCCACAGGAAACTAATACAACCACCAACTTGGGTATCTCCTGTGTTATTTGCTCTCACTTCAGCTATTGCTTGCTAATACCTTGTTTTCTGGGATGCATGTATCATCACTGTAATTAAGTAATTAATTCACAAGGATGTGTTTAATGTCTGTAACTCCCTTCTAGACTGTAAATTCTTAAGGTCAACTAGCATGTCTGTCCTAATCATCCTCTAGTTCCAGGGCTTGGCAACATGTTTGTAATATGAGAGCTCATATCTGTATCAGAGTGAATGTAGGACAGATACAAAAGTAAACTAAAAAATCATTTTCAGGCAGTAGTTTATCTTTCCCAGAATTGTTCCTTATAAAAGTGATGAGTCATTTCTAAACATTCCTGAATTTGGTAACAAATTCTAGGAATATGAAGTTCATTTTAATGCTGATTTGATCAAGCTTTAAATAGCTTCTGATAGTCTATAATGGTGTCTGACCCAAGACCCCATTAGTAAAGAAAAAGAAAGAAATTAGGAAAACAGAACAAACAACATGAACAACACCAAACGTTAAAACTGATACTCAATATATGGATTATAAGAACAATTAAGTCATCCTATCCATATTTTATTTCATAAGACAGAAGAATTTCCTCCTTATAAAAACCATATAAGATGGTAGTTGGCTCTCCATAGCCTATTCTCTGAGTCACTCTTGCAGCATCCCAGAGAATGTTCCTCTATTGTCCCAGTCCTGTTTCTTGAGGGGCCAGAGACTAGCCACTCCCACATAATTCATAATGTGAAGCCTCCTTAGGAGACAGTAGCTATAATAAAAGAACATGATGCATTAGGGGCCTGCTGGGCCTTGTTCCCTCAAGAAAGCCTTGTTGGGGGGGAGGCAGTATGACACAGGTGCTAGAAGCAAATCATTACCTGAGTGATGAGAGCTTAATCACATAAGTTTCCCAGAATCCTTCTCTCCCTCTGCTGCTTCCCCCACTACCCTAACATGAAATCAGCCTCTTTTTCTTTTCCCTTCTCTTCCACATGTTACAAATTGCTATTTATTAGTACAATGGAATTTGAATGAAGTTTAGGGAAAAATGGAGAGAGATTATAAAGCAAAACAGGGAACTACTGATAAACAAGTGGCCTGCACTATACCAACAGGCTATTTAAAATTAATGCCCATTCTGATAAAGGGTTAGTATCCAAAATCTATAAAGAACTTATCAAACCCAACACCCCAAAACCAAATAATCCAGCTAAGAAATGGGCAAAACACATGGATAAACAGTTTTCCAAAGAAGACATCCAGATGGCTAATAGACACATGAAAAATGCTCAATATCAATCATCATCAGGGAAATACAAATCAAAACCATGATGAGATACCATCCCACATCTGTCAGAATGGCTAACATTAACACAAGAAACAACAGGTGTTGACTAGTGTATGGAGAAAGAGGAACCCTCTTACACTGTTGATGGGAATGCAAACTGGTGCAGCTATCCTAGAGAACATTATGAAAGTTCCTCACAAGTTTAAAAACAGAACGACCCTATGATCTAGCAATTGTACTACTAGGTATTTACCCAAAGGATACAAAAATACAGATTCAAAGGGGTACATGCACCCTGACTGTTGTAGCAGCATTATCAACAATATGTAAATTAGGAGAGAGACAAATGTACATCAACTGATGAATGGATAAAAAGAGATGGTGTATATATAATTTGTGTGTGTGTATGTGTATATATATGTATATATACATATACACAGATATATATACACACACACACGTATATATATAGTGTGGTGTATACATATACTATATAATGGAATATATAAATATGTTATATATGTGTATATGTATGGATATATGATATATTTACACAGATGGTATATATACATATATATAATGTGTATATACATATAAACTGTGATATATGTAAATATATATAATATATATAATGGAATATTACTCAGCCATCAAAAAGAATGAAATTGTGCCATTTGCAACAACATGGATGGAACTTGAGTGTATTATGCTAAGTGAAATAAGCCAGTAAGAGAAAGACAAATAGCATATGATTTCACTCATATGTGGAATTTAAGAAACTAAACAGATGAACATAGGAGAAGGGGAAAAAAAAAGAGAGGGAAGAAAACCTAAGAGACTCTTAATGATAGAGAACAAACTGAGAGTTGATGGAGGGAGGTGGATAGGGAATGGGCTGGATGGGTGATGGGCACTTGTTATAATGAGTTCTGGCTGTTGAATATAAGTGATGAGTCACTGAATTCTACTCCTGAAACCAATATTGCACTGAATGTTAACTAACTAGGATTTATATAAAAAACTGAAATAAAAAATTAATATCCAAATAAATACAGCCCTCCTTTAGAATTCCTCATCAGAAAGCAGTAACACGTATAACCTGTAATAAGTACTCATTCTTATATGAGTACCCCAGTCCCCACTATATGTCCATGCTGAGTACGATAACATGTTTGGTACCTTGAAGCAGAAAGATTAAACAGGTTTCAACTTAGCCTAGTTGAGCTGTTCCAATAAATGCTTGCTGGCCATTGGGAGGAGTTATGTCTATCAACTTGCTCTCCAGTTTACGGCAAAAAGTAGCTCATCTCAAAGGTAAACAAATTAATGGAAAAATGGTTATTATTTTTTGATGTTAGACCCTGATTTTGGATAAACATCACTACCTTCTAGATAAAGAGAGTGGGGAAAATAAAACAGAAAGCGCGCACGCGCGCGCGCACACACACACACACACACACACACACACAATTAAAAATCATGCTCTAGAAAAGGGAAAGGGAACATCATGTTCTCATAATAAAGACTCAGGGAGAAGGAATATCCCTTAAAAAGATTTAACTGTGGAACCAGAAGGAATATTTAGAAAATTGCTTTGAAGTACTTAAACTATGAAGAATGTGTAGAAAGGCAAGTCATTTATGAAATAGAACAAAGTTAAAATGACAAAATGGCAAAATGAGAGATGCCTGAGATTAGGAGGTTTATAGGAAAACTAACATGCAGTAGCAGAATTTCCAACCACAAAGAAATACATGGGCAAGAAAACTGATACAGTGAAAAGTTCAAGTGGTAATGGAATCACAGCCCTGGGGGGAAAAGAGAAAGATAAAACAATGACAGAGAAATGGTAGGTGGGAATGCCAGAGACTGGAGTTTCAACTCAAAAACAATTTGTGTACCTGAGAAACAAGACCAACTCATTCTGAAACAATAATCAAAACTATAACTGAAACATGAAGACTAAAATGACTAATCAGTTAGTAGAGGCAGTGGTAGGAAAACAATGAAGCGTGACCCATATTTAGATAGAAACTAGCCAAACTCCAGAAATTAAAAAAAAATGTCCAGGGGCACCTGGGTGGCTCAGTCAGTTAAGCGTCTGACTTTGGCTCAGGTCATGATCTCACAGTTTGTGAGTTCGAGCCCCACATCGGGCTCTGTGCTGACAGCTCAGAGCCTGGAGCCTCTTCAGATTCTGTCTTTCTCTCTCTCTCTCTGCCTCTCTCTGGCTCTCAAAAATAAATAAACATTAAAAAAATTTTTTAAAATACATAAAAATTTTTAAAATGTCCATCTTATATATAGACAGAAAACAACAACATTAGCCACAGCAAAAACAACAGCAACAAAGAGTCCTTTAAAAATAATTATGTCAGGCTTGCTTTGGACCTTTCTTTTGCTGCATTAACATATTCAAAGACATGGCACTTTTAAAAGGATAAGACTACCAAGAATATACCTATTAGGTTGTCTTTCTCCAGGCTGACTGAGAGATATTCTATACATATTCTACTGATTTATCTTTCTAATAATTACTCAAGGGCATATGGGTATATACTGGGGAAAAACAATAAAAATTAAAGTTTTAAGAGCCAGGAAATTGTAAATCCAAAATCCTGAGACAATTGACTCAATTAATTATAAATCTAGGGTGTCTTGGTGGCTCAGTCCATTAAGCATCTGACTATTGATGTTGGCTCAGGTCATGATCTCATGGTACATGGGATCAAGCACTGAATCAGGCTCTGCAAAGTCAGTGCGTAGCCTGCTTGGGATTCTCTCTCTTCATCTCTCTCTGCTCCTCCCCTGCTCACCCTCTCTCTCTCAAAATAAATAAAATAAACTTAAAATATATATTTAAAGTTAATTTTACATATCTTATAATTGTTTGCCACCATAATATTCTTAAAGTAACACTGGAAGAGAACATAAAATATTTTATAAATGCAATTATATTTCACATTCCAATAGTAGATATTAAGAATTTTAGGGTCAAAGAGAAGGAAAAGCTTTCTATACCCCTCATCTAACACTGTGAGCTCAAGAGATACCACTAAAAATTCTTTTAGGCTCTAATCAGTGTCCAGACTCACACCACAGATAACCTCTTCCAACCTGATCACTGTAGTCTGGTCCATGCCTATTCCCTCATCTGATGATTACAAAAAACTCTTAACCAGTCTCCCAGCTTCTGCCATGAACTCCCTTCAGCTATTCCTAACACAAGGCCAGAAAGATATTATTAAACATAATTCATATCATGTTACTCCTCTGCTTAAAACCTTTCAATGGAGGCCATCTCAGTTATAAGAAAAGACAGTCTTTACAATGGTCTACGAGACCCTTTCTCCATAATCTGCCTCATCTCCTTTATTTTTCTATCAGCTACTGATACTCTTCCCTCATTAGGCTCCAACCACACTGGTTTCAAAGATGGTACTCTCAGCCAAGTCCACATGCTTCCGATTCAGGGTCTTGGTACAAGCTACCTTCTCCCCAGAATGCTCTTTCCTCAGAAGAGCATGATCCCTCCTCATCTCTTTCAAGTCTCTCCTTAAATGCCTGGCACCTGATATACAATCACCATGTCTGGCAGTTTTAAAAATGGCCTCAAAATACGTTGACACCAAGTGATGGGTCTGTGTCCCCTTACCTTGAACCGGAGCATGCTTGTGACTGCTACAACCAATAGATTACGGCAAATAATTTTGTGTGACTTCTAAGGCTAGACAGTAAAAACCCACAAAACTTCTCCCTGGTTCCCTCAGAATTCTCAATCCATGGGAACCCAGTTACCATATAAGAAGTTCAACTACCCTGATACCTCCAGGGTGGCAAAGTCATGTGTAGGCTCTCCAATGAAGAGTGCCTCCCAACTGACCCCATCCTTCTAGCCACCCTCACTGATTTATAAGACATAGGAAAAAGCCCCTTGGACCCTCCAGACTGATTTATTTGACAGTAGAGTAGTACTGAGTCACTTTAATCACACAAAAGCAGAAGAATCATCCAGGTGAACCCTGCTGTAATATTCCTGACCTATAGTATCCATGAAATATAATAAAATGTTTGTTGTTTTAAGTTATTAAATTGTGGGGATAGTTTCTTAAGCAGCAATAGTAACTATAACACCACCCTATCTCTACAGGCATCAGTTATCCTCTTTTCTTTTTCATTTGTTTTTTTAAAATTTTTAACATTTATTTACTTTTGAGATAGAGACAGATCATGAGCAGGAGAGAGGCAGAGAGAGAATCCAAAGCATGCTCCAGGCTCCAAGCTGTCAGCAGAGAGCCTGATGTGGGGCCTGAATTCATAAACCATGAGATCAAGACCTGAGCCAAAGTCATATGCTCAACAGACTGAGCCACCCAGGCGCCCCTCTATCCTCTTTTCTTGATTTATTTTTTGGTTGGTATGTAACATTTTAAAACAAATCAAGGAATTATCCTATTTTGTGATAACTTCTATTACAGAGAGATTTCTGTATGTTTTATTCACAGATACATAAAAACCTACCTATAAATAGTTATTATTCTATAAATATGTTGAATGCTGAATGACTAATATGAAATGGTAATAAAGTTTACATATGTTAAGTTTTTAACATTAAAAAAATACGAAGTAAAAAACACATTCCATGCAGGAGGAAACAAACACAGAATGCTGTTTACAAAGATAAATGAGTTCACTGAAGTAAATCCAAATAATCAGGTATGGTAAACTGAGATAAATTATATCACTTACTATTGAAAACAGACTCTCAGGTTGAATTTATAAAAATAAATGAATAAAACTCTATTCTATTTCCAGGAAGTGTAAAAATCATTCCTGGAAGTTTAACAATCTAGAATACCTAGATTAATATAGAGATTACTATGGAATATAAAAATCAAAAGTTTTTGAGTAGCAACATTGACTTCAGACAAAGTGGAATTTAAGGGGAAAGATTTTACATGGAAAATAAGAAAGCAACTTAATGGTAAAAGGCAAAATAGTCAATGAATATATAGCAACAATAACCTTTATTCAATAAGTTACATAGCAAACATTTACAAAGCAAAATATATTCCCAACAATGAATACATAATTAAATATAAAACTATATTTAGAAGAGATTTAATGATGGTAGAATTAGTATGGCTCTCAGTTATGATTGATTACATAAAAAGTTTAAAGAATATAATTTTGTCACTATAATGTATATTTTTAACACATGCATATTATAATCTGTGGACCACAAAAATATTTTTCTTTCATGTCTCCTTTGAAAATGAAAAATGGATTATATCTAGGACTACCAAAAAAGTTACAATATGTTTTTAAAAGTAAAAATTATGTCGGGCACCTGGGTGGCTCAGTTGGTTAAGCATCCTATTTCAGCTCAGGTCATGATCTCACGATTGTAAGATTCGATTGTACATTCGATTGTAAATTCGAGCCTAGCATCAGGCTCTGTGCTGACAGCTCAGAGGCTGGAGCCTGCTTCAGATTCTGTGTCTCCCTCTCTCTGCCCCTCCCCCATTCATGCTCTGTCTCTCTCAAAAATAAATAAATGTTAAAAAAAAATTTTAAAGTGCAAATTATGTGATTTACATTATCTGCATTGAACTCAAAAAAACTAAAAATTAAGGGAAAGCTGAAACAAGACAACCACCACCAATCCTGTTCTTATAATATTTAAAAATAGACACCTCGAGATTAGTCCTTTTTTAACAGAAACCCAGCCAATTACAATAGAAATAATCCCACATTTAATTCAAAATGCATAGCTATAAATATTCTCATTTATGTTTAAAAATTTTAAATAATTTAGTATTTAACTCAAAAATTTTTAATGGTAAAACAAAACATATATTAGTCAATTTAGGGTATATTAAATTAAATATTAAACGCAATGAATTATAAATTTAACAAGTAGAACTGATAAAGATATGATTCATTCTTTAACAAGAATCCCATAATACACAAAAATATGACAAAATATACAAAAAAATACAAGATTATACTAAAAAAAATTAAAAATTAAAACTTTGAAGTGGAACAATAAATACAGGAAATGAGGAAATCATTTTAAATACAGAGAATATGATTCTAGAAAATGGATTACATGTTTCATTTAGATGAACTGGGTAAATGAATCTTGTATTAACTTAAAAATGGTAAATCTGGTAAACATACCAAATCTTTGCAAGAAACTCAAAAGTATTATTGAAAATGAAATTTCTATTAAAGCTTCAATAACCAAACAGTTTTATTAGTATCTTTTTTAAAAATCTGAGTTGGAGGCACCTGGGTGGCTCAGTTGGTTAAGTGTCTGACTCTTGGTTTCCACTCAGGTTATGATCTCACTGTTTGGTGAGTTCAAGTCCCACACTGGGCTCCTTGCTGACAGTGTGGAGCCTGCTTGAGATTCTCTGTCTCCCTCTCTCTGCTTCCCTCCCTCACTTGAGCTGTCTCTGTCTCTCTCAAAATAAATACATTTTAAAAATAAAGTTAAATTAAAATTAAAATCTGAGTTGAAGCAATAAAATATATATAAAACCATAGAAAAACAAGTAGCTTCTATTCCAGTAATTATACAAAGCAAATATAACTCTGATACTAACTCTTGAAAAAGTTAGAATGAAATATTTAAACAGTATCTCCCATGAACACAGTTAAAATATCCCTAACTAGGGGCGCCTGGGTGGCTCAGTCGGTTAAGCCTTTGACTTTGGCTCAGGTCATGATTTTGTGGTTCGTGAGTTCGAGCCCCACATCGGGCTGTGTGCTGATAACTCAGAGCCTGGAGCCTGCTTCAGATTCTGTGTCTCCCTCTCTCTCTCCACCTCCCCCACTTACACTCAGTGTCTCTGTCTCTCAAAAATAAATAAACATTAAAAATTTTTTTTTTAAATATTCCTAACTAAAATGACAACAAACTGAACTGTACCCTACTAAGAAATCACCCACGCCAATAATTTGGGATTCAAATTCAGGCATACAAACATGGTTTAATACTAAGAAATGCCTATTCATGTAACACAACATAACAATAAACCTCTTCATTTACTTTATATTGCACATTTACTTAATAAGTATAATACACATGACTAATTTAATTAAAAATAGTTAAAGGATATTTCCTTACCCTGATTAAAATAACTATCTTAAACTAACAGGCACTTTTATTATCATTTAGGTCTAGCCAACACCATAACATGAAAAAAACAAATAAGTATGTATATTAGAAAGGAGAGAATAAATGATCAGTAATAGGTTTAATAATTAATCATTTAATCATGATGAGTTCTGTGTGATCACATATGCCACAAGAAAAACACAAAGTAAGTTTGTGCAATCAACCCAAAAGATAAATCTCTATCTTCATATGAGACAATATAATTGTATAGGAAAATTTTAGACTTCATTACAAAGATTGAGCCTAAGTCCTATGTTGGCCTTTCTCTCATATACAGGAGCAAATTTTGCCACCCCAAAATACGCCTCTTTGGCATATTGATAATTTTAAGCTGGTTATTCTTTTTTTTTTTTTTTTTTTAATTAGAGAGAGAGAGAAAATGAGAGCACAGGAATGGGGGAGAAGGGTGGAGGGAGAGAGAGAGAATGTTAAGCAGGTTCCATGCTCCTGGCAGAGCCTGACTTGGGGCTCGATCCCACAATCCTGGGATCGTGACCTGAGCTGATATCAAGAGTTGGACACTCAACTGACTGAGCCATCCAGGCACCCCTTAAGCCGTTCATTCTTAAGAAACTGCAAACACAAGAGAAAAATTGAAAATCAAGTAGAAGCTACCCTTTTGTAAGAGACATTTACATGTATAAGGGAAAATTCTAAGTGTAATCTCCTTTGTATTAAGAAGAGGCAGGTGGGGCGCCTGGGTGGCGCAGTCGGTTAAGCGTCCGACTTCAGCCAGGTCACGATCTCGCGGTCCGTGAGTTCGAGCCCGCGTCGGGCTCTGGGCTGATGGCTCGGAGCCTGGAGCCTGTTTCCGATTCTGTGTCTCCCTCTCTCTCTGCCCCTCCCCCGTTCATGCTCTGTCTCTCTCTGTCCCAAAAATAAATAAACGTTGAAAAAAAAATTAAAAAAAAAAAAAAAAAGAAGAGGCAGGTGATTCAATCTGTAAAACTTTTAGCAATGAAGAAAGCACAGACTTAAATCTGTGTAACAACCTTTACTGTGTGTTTCTTGGTAACCTCCCACCTGACTTCCCACCCCCAACATCTTTTATGTTTAGCTGAAGATGGTATTTAAGGTGATGGCTTCTGCCATTTGGGGGAGTTACTCAATTTTCCTGGGTCTCTCCCATATATAAAGAAGGTATACATATTGTTAAACTTTTGTTTGAGTCTCTTCTATCAATCTGTCTCTGTTTAATTCTGTAACCACACAAAAGAACTTAAAGGGGAGAGGAACATTTTTCCTCCCAACATTCACAATGTGGATTTGGTCACTCATTAACTCTCCCTGAGCTTCAATTACCTTATGTTTAGAATATCAGTGCTGTGTTCTAATATTCAGGGTGGCTGTGATATTAAGTGTGCACTGAAACAGTGCTGCATTAAAACAGGTGACTGATGCCAGCCTTCTGTGACCTTCTCAAGTAACTTCAAGGAGAAACCCAAAACAAGAAGAACCAGAAGGCCAGTTAAGCAAAGGCATTCAGGCAATGTTTTTGAACAATCAGATATGATAGAAACATAATGTATAGAGATGACCTAGGGTCGGTCTTTCATGTGTTTATGTGGAAATCATTAAACCTTAATTCTTAAAACCAAACAAGTTATACCTGGTGACACACAACTGCAGCTTTGTGCACTGCTTACAACACTTATATATACCCCTCCCCCTTTCTGCATACAATCCTCTGTAAACTAACAAGCTTCAGAGCAGTTTTTTCAGAACAATCTGAAATACAGTAAAGCCTTGGTTTGTGAGCATAATTCGTTCCAGAAACATGCTTATAACCCAAAGCACTTGTATATCAAAACAAATTTCCCCACAAGAAATCATGGAAATGTAGATAATTCATTCCACAACTCCAAAATATTCACATAAAAATGATTACAATACTGTAATATAATACAAAGTAATAAAGAAAATATAAAGAAAAATAAACAAATTAACCTGCACTTACCTTTGAAAATCTTCGTAGCTGGTGTGAGGAAGAGAGAGGTGGGTTATTGTCTAGGACCACTTTCATTATTGCTAACGGAATCACTGCTATCTATTGGTTCAATGGAATCTTTTTCTTTTTGTGCAACTTTAACAAGGAACCTATCCAATGACACTTGCTTTTGGCTTTTTTTGAGGATTTCTGGCAATAAAGCACCAAAGGAAAGGGTCTCTACCTGCAGGAAGCCTGACCTAGAATGAAGCAAAGCATTTCTAAGCTTACTCTCGTATGGAAAAGCAAAGGACTTTCCACAGGTGCTTTGAAGTGACAAAAAATACCCTTGTGCCAGTTGTGGGCACTTTCCAATGTTGAAAAACCACTGATTTCTGCCAAACACCATGGCCTGAAACCAAGCATCTGAGCATGGGAGACAATCACCCACAATCCCACAGCAAGAGAGAGAGAGAGAGAGAGAGAGAGAGAGAGAGAGAGAGAACCACTGGCTCAGTTGTGATCACGGGACATTTGGCATCACATACTACTTGGTTGCAAGACATCATTTGTTTATCAAGTTAAAATTTATTAGTAGTGTTTACTTGTCCTGTGAAAAACTTGCAGAACAAGTTACTCACAATCCAAGTACTGTCTCCCGTGCTACAGTCCTCAGTAAGACAAGCAAGAAAGCATTTACTAATTTACTTTGAGGCTGACTTTTTTTTTCAGTCAATGTAAGTGAAATCATCCATGTGTATTGCCAATAACAAGGCATTTTAACAAATATTAGTTACCATTATTTTAATCTAAGGAAGAAATACAAAATATTGATTTTGCTATACTTTATTTTTCTCCAATCATAGCTATAAAGGAGATAAACAAAACTAAAAACTATCAAGGATAATACTTTTGAAGTAAAATTAGTTGCTCCTTATAAGGACACCATCGGCAAAGAGCTCATATTACTACATACATTGTTTTAAAATAATCCAAAACCGGGGCGCCTGGGTGGCTCAGTTGGTTGGGCATGTGACTTTGGCTTAGGTCATGATCTCGCAATTGGTGGTTTCCAGTCGCTCTGTGCTGATAGCTCAGAGCCTGAAGCCTGCTTCAAATTCTGTCTCCTCCTCTCTCTGCCCCTCCCATGCTCATGCTCTGTCTCGCTCTCTCAATAATAAATAAACATTAAAAAATTTTTAAATAATCCAAAACCCCAAGTATTTCACTAGTTTAGTTAATTGTTTATGCCAATATCAATTCCTTGGTTTTGATAATGCATCACAGTTATATAAAATGTCATCATTGGGGAAAGTGAGTTATGGATACATTAGGTCTCTCTACACTTTGTTTGCAACTTCTTGTGACTCTATAATTATTTCAAAATAAGAAGTTAAAGATATAATGCAAACACATGTTCAAGGAGAAAGAGAAAAACTGCAAGACAAATAAAGACGGGACTGTGTTCGAAACAGTGAATTTAATCCTTCAAAATGTAAAAATAGAGAACAAAGAGAAACCTTATGTGAGGAACACCAAATTAAACGTGATTAAATAAAAGATAAAATTTTGCCTGAGGAAAAATTGAGCAGCAGCAATCCACTGCATCTGTAGTTTCTTGAAATCTCAGCTCTTTTTAAAAATAAGGTATCCTCTTTAACATACCCAATTAGTGGTACTGTGAAGTATTAACATTACAAAGTACCTTATTGTGTACTAAGGCATCTAGAAAAACAAAGGTTGCTATTCTTGGAAAAATGCAAACCAAGGGATGACATGATATTGCCAAGGCTAATTAGAATCAAATAGAAGAGTAAAGATTCCAAAAAGAGACTGAATATTTCCACTTTATGCAGACAAAAGGGCATCCAATAAAGGACACATACAATCTATTACTCAGGAGACCAAACCTTGGAGACACAAGTCTGACATTTCTTATTTCCTTTAAAACAACACTGAAAATCTCTTGGAACCCACAGCAACACCCTTGGAGATTTGAGATTACCTGATAATTTCAGAACTGATGTTTGACATAACACTGACATGTTGAATATTTTTCTTTAGCCACAGGAGATCTCCAGCTCCAGAAATCATAAGTCAAAGAGCATACACTCAATTCATTCTTTGTTATTGAGTGGTTTGTTTTTTGCTAGGTAATTTATGGAAAATTAGCACAAAATGACAGCTACGATATGGTGTACGAATACCAAGCAGATGAGAAAGTTGAATATTATTACCAACACAAGATAAGAAGGGCAGTCAGCAAATAAAGGTCAAATGAAAGAATCAGCCTAAGTTTCTCATAATGTCAACTCTGAAATGCAGTTTCAGCAAAAGTCTGGGCAAAGATAGTTTGGTTGCCTTTTTTTCTTGCCTGAGCTATACTTTGAAATTCTCAATCACTGAAGATATATGCCATTATCAAAATCCTAACATATATTCATTACCTTTAACTCAACAATGTAAATTTTATTATAACAAGCAAAATAATAGAAGAGTAGTGAAATTAATGAATGCAAAGAAATTGATCACAGCTATCATTTTGGTGGGCAAAATTAAAAACAATGGAAGTATACATAAGTGAATTACGGTATATTCCTTCTAGGGAATTATATATCATATAGGGAAATGCTGGCTATACAATGTTAGGTGACAAAAGCAATGTTAAAACTGCTTACATAGTATTACCTCTACCGTATGAAAATTATGTACATGCTCAGAAAATCAATAATAACACATTTTCAAATATATGGTGACCATAAAGTTATTTCTCCATACCAGGCCATAACTGACAGTAAAGGAGGGAGTAATAATAAAATACTTTAGGACAAGAGGTCTAAGTGGGAATCTCCTGGAGACACAGAACACGTGTCCTGCTACTTGGGTTGTGCGTACTACGTTTAAGACAGGAAGGTCTTTGAGTAGTTTGTATATTTAAACTCATTTAATCCACGTCAGCACACTGGAATATGGACAACACTGGGATATGCATTTTACAGATGAAGAAACTGAGGTACACAAATAGCCACTAACTTGCCCTAATTTGGTGAGTTTGAATTTAAGGGGAGAGAGTCTGGCTAGAGTTCATGCTCTTAATCACTATACAAAATGCTTACTAGAAACACTGGAAGGAAACACATCAAACTACTACAGAGTGGAGACTAGTTTGGGATAAATTTTTATGCTTTTTTAAATGATTCAAAATTTTCATGTCCATGCTAACTGAATATTATTTTCAAGAAGAACAATATTGTAAATGCATCAGAGATATAAAAGAAAAATACTGTATCTATTTTTTCTACTTTTGGCATAAAATAAACTATAAAATAACAGTAATTTTAAATTAATAAATCAATATTATGTTACTTTCTTAATTATTTCCTGGTTTTATAAGTACAGTGAACATGAGTTTTCTTTCATGTCTCACTTTACCAGTGAATGGATACTCTAGAATTAATAATATCTAGCTAGGCATGTTTTCACACACACACACACACACACACACACACACACACACACACACACACACACACAAAACCCTAAAACAAAAATGAATTTCCAAACATCTTTCTTCCATGGGCCTTTTTTAGCTAGGGGCTGGGGGCGGGGGAGGGAAGCAAGGGTTCAATCATTTTTTTTCCCAACCACTTTATTAAAGTATTAATGACATATAAACAAAGTGCATATTTAATGTTTACAACTTGATGAGTTTGAGGATAAATAGACACCCATGAAACCATCACCACCATCAAGGCCATAGATATACCATGACGTTGAACAGTTTCCTCCTCTTCCCATTATTATTATTAGTGTGTATGTAGTAAGAACACTTAACATAAGACCTACCTACTTAGAAACTTTTACGTATACAATATTGTTAGTTATAGGCACTATCATGAATCATAGATCTCCAGAACTTATTTATCTTGTATAACTAAAACATTGCATCTTTTGACCATGACTGTCCCATTTTCCCCTCTGCCCAACCCCTGAAAACCACCATTCTACTCTCTGCTTCTATGAGTTTGATCACTTTAGATTCCACATGTAAATGATGTCATACAGTATTTATCTTTGTGTGATTGGCTATTTCATTTAGCATAATGTACTGCAGGTTCATCCATATTATTGCAAATGTCAGGATTTTCTTTTTTTTAAGGCTGAATAATATTTCATTGTATGTATATAACATATTTTCTTTATACATTCATCCACTGGTGGACATTTAGGTTGTTTCCATATTTTGCCTAATGTGAGTAATGCTGTGATGAACATGGGAGTACAGAGAACTCTGAAATCCTGAATTCAATTTCTTTGGATAAATACCCACAAGTGTGATTGCTGAACCATATGGTAGTTCTATTTTTAATTTTTTGAGGAAACTCTGTGCTGTTTTCCATAATGGCTGAACAAATTTACATTCCCACCAAGAGCATATCAGTATTCCTATTCCTCCACAACCTCAGCTTTTTTTTTTTTTCTACCTTTAAATAATAGCCATCTTAATTGGTATGAGGTAGTATCTCATTTTGGTTTTAATCTGCATTTCCCTGATTATTAGTGATGTTGAGCAACTTTCATGTACCTCCTAGTACCTCCTAGCCATTTGTATGTCTTCTTTAGAAAAATGTCTATTCAGGTGCTTTGCCCAGTATTTAATCAGGTCATTTGTTTTCTGCTATTGAGTTTTAGGCGTTTATTACATATTTTGGATATTAACTCTTTAACAGATACATGATTTATAATATGTTCCCCCCATTCTGTAGGTTGCCTTTTCTTTTGGTTGACAGTTTCCTTTGCTGTGTGGAAGCTTTTTAGTTTGATGCAGTCTCACATGTTTATTCTTGCTTTTGTTGTCTGCACTTTTGGTGTTATATCCAAAAACATCATTGCCAAGACTCACATCAAGGAGTCTTACATTTTTCTTAGGAATTTTATGGTTTCAGGCCTACATTTAAATCTTTAATCCATTTTGAATTGATTTTCATATGTGGTAAGGTATGGGTCCAATTTCATTCTTTCACATGAGTATAACCAGTTTTTCCAGTATCATTTTTTGGAGCCTATCCTTTCTCCATTTTGTATTCTTGTCAAAGATCAGTTGATCATACATGTATGAGTTTATTTCTGGGCTCTCTAATACACTCATTGCTCTGTCTGCTTTTATGCCACTACCATACTGCTTTATTACAGAATTATACCATACTATGGAATCAGAAAGTATGAATCTTTAGCTGAAGGCATTACACTTCCTAATTCCATGGGACTTTTTTATTAAATACCACTAAATATCATCAAATACTATTTACCAGGCTTATTATTGACTTATTTTTCTGTATTGAATGTATGTTAACCGTATCAATAAATCATCATAATAAAAAATAGACTATAGAACAGGTGATCAATATCTATATTTTATTTTTCTATAACTTTTAATCTGGATGGACACTAAGGAAGCTACACTACATATGCTATATGGTTATTGTGAGAAATAAGTCAACTTTAATAAGGTAATGTGTATGCATACAATATATGTATGCATACATATCTGCTGATAGATATACACACACATTAACTTTCTCATTCTCTTGGTCATGATATTCTGAGGAGAATTTTTCAAGTTCTATACCCATATTTCTGATAAGTAAACAAAATTAAGAAAACATAAATACAGTAAAAACTTGATTTGCAAGCATAATTCATTCCAGAAACATGATTGTAATCCAAAGCACTTTTATATCAAAGTGAATTTCAAGAACCCTTGGCTCCCTGCAAGACATCACTTGTTTATCAAGTTAAAATTTATTAGAAATGTTTGCTCGTCTTGCGGAACACTTGCAGAACAAGTTACTTGTAAACCAAGGTTTTTCTATATATTTTTTGTGCTCATTAAAAAAAGAAAAAAAATACTTATTTATCATTTCTTGTTTATTGTGGATATCTTCCTAAATGTTTCCACAGGACCCATGGGCAGAAAGAGCTGCCCTGGAATCATGAGGAGTGACTGATTACATACTTGGGAGTTGGGGGAAATAAGGGCAAGAGTAATTTTCCAAAAGGATTCTCAAATGCTAAAGAAGCTCAAGAAGACAGGATCCCAGAGGCCTAGCTAGTGTCAAGCTAAGGTTGTTTTTCATTCTAGCAAAGCATAACATTAAGACAATTGGGAGTTCCAGGAGGAATGTGGTACTTTGCCTGCCTCAAGTATTTGTCAATGGGCTGCAGATTAAAAGGAAATTTAATTGTATCATTTCCTTCTGCCTTTGTTTCCCACATCAATAGATAGGGAGCAATTTAGCAAGCCCTATTGGATCAAAGCTCTCTCTCTGTCCCAGAGTTTCTGAATGGCCCTTGTGTACCAAACATTCACTCTTTTTTATTCTTCCCTTCTCCTTAATTCAGAAAGACACATATACTTTATTTTGCCTGTCTTTGGATTTCCAGGTATGCATGGATTCCTCGAACACATGTGACTACTAAATTTTATATTTTCCTGATAATCTGTCTCATGTCAATTTGATTCTTAGTCCAGATAAAAGGACCTTGAAGAGGACAAGAATTCTTGCTCCCTGACATCACAATAAAACTGAAATAATTGTCTTTTGTGATATGAATAAGAACACAGAAAATGATACTTTAGATAACATTTGAGGACTCACATGTCCTCAAATCTTTATTTGAATGAAAATATTATGTTTAATCTCTCTTTTGTAAACTTCACTCTTATTTTTTTACCTATTTATTTAGTGTTGTGATACAGTGGGAAATGCTGAACTGACATCATTTCTACAATTAGTAACCTACCCCGGACAGCCACTTCTTTCCTCTTTTCTATAGTAAGCCTGGGAAATCAAAGCTCAAACAAACATGTATTGCAAGGTGAGAATCCCCTATTTCCCCTGGGGCAGTGGTAGATTTGAAAGAGAATTGGAGAACAGCTACCCCAGCAGGAAAGTTTCCTGGATGACACATTTACGTCAACAATGGAAGCTGGCAGTTCCTAGAAATATAGCTAAGATAAAATTTTAAAGCACATTTAAAGCCAGGTTTAGAATTCATTATTAGTCAGGGGAAATGTAGAAGGTAAACCCCTCAAAATAGGGGAATTTAGAAATTACATTTTGAGGGGCGCCTGGGTGGCTCAGTCGGTTAAGCGTCCGACTTCAGCTCAGGTCATGACCTCACAGTCTGTGAGTTCGAGCCCCGCATCGGGCTCCAGTCTGACAGCTCGGAGCCTGGAGCCTGCTTCCGATTCTGTGTCTCCCTCTCTCTCTGCCCCTCCCCTGCTCACACTCTGTCTCTGTCAAAAATAAATAAACATTAAAAAAAATTTTTTTAATTAAAAAAAAAAGAAATTACATTTTGATTTGAAAGATGTATACTGTCAAAATGAGCAGAAATTTATTTAAATTTAGTTTCTTGTTCTTTTTGAAAAGAGCATCCATTTTATTCTTCAACAAAGTTATTATTTGTGATACTTAAGCATCTTAATTCTTTAAATGATTGTTACAGGTGAGTTTAAGAGTATCAGCATAAATATGAGGTTGGTTAAAATTATGTGGTATGGAGGTATAGGAATGAGCTAGAAAATCTCAGGAGACAGAGAAAGAAGGAGCAAGCGAAAAGGGGAGGGAGAAGGGGAAGGGAAGAAATTGAGGTAAGGAAACTGAAGGACTCCAAAAATATATTTTTGCTCCTTTGCTTTTTGCTCCTTTGCCTGCTTCTATTCTTGCTAGTACCTGCACCCCCACTTTCCACTTGCCTCAAAATGCAAATAGTGTATGTCTTCCTTGTAGGAGACAGGGAATTAATGATTTGCGATAACATCTAAGGAAGGACCACATGAGGATGATCAGAAGAAGCCATCACATGCTATTCCAGTCCACCAGAGCTACATATCTTGGCGCCCAGACCCTCTGGCCACAAGGAATAACAGCTGCGCACTTATCTTTCTTCGAACTGCTTCCTGGATGCCTGAGCAGACACACGGACCAGACCATGATCCTCAATAAAACTCACCCCGGGGCGTCTGGGTGGCTCAGTCAGCTGAGCGTCAGACTTTGGCTCGGGTCGTGATCTCACTGTTCCTGAGGGAGTTCCAGCCAGGCTCTGTGCTGACAGCTCAGACCCTGGAGCCCTCTTCAGATGCTGTGTCTCCCTCTCTCTCTGCCCCTCCCCCCTCATGTTCTGTCTCAGTCTCGGTCTCTCTCTCTCTCTCTCTCTCTCTCTCTCTCTCAAAAATAAACATTAAAAAAATTAAAACATAAAAACTCACCCCAAACAAAGAGGAGACTCCCTCCTTTTTTTTTTCTGGGATACTCTGTCTGTACCTGCACTCCCTCTATACGACCAATAAACTTGGCTTTCATCTCCTACTGGCTTACATTTGATTTCTATTCTGCTTGTAGTCAGGGACCCTCTTGGTTAGTCCTGTGGAAATCCCCTCCCCCCCTAACTGGACCCAGCCTATCAGCATCAAAATGAGATAAGAAAAACAAAGAGAGGAAAGCAACAAATATCTGAATAAGCAGCAAATGTTCTCTGATGGTTTTGCCATGAGATCTTAAAGCATTTGAAATTTTAGAAGATTCAGAAATTTAAAGAAAATGTGATTTTAGCAGAGTGAGATTACAACTTCTAAGAGGAACAAGAGGTATCTTTCTAAGAGAACCTTCTTAAAGATGCTGCCTTCTTCTTTTTTTTACTCTTCTTTTTCTTTTTTCATTTTTTTCTCCACTTCTTTCTTGTTACAGATTTTTGTACCAAAATGTTGGTTCATTAGATAAAGCAAAGTCTATGTGAGTTGATCTTCACCAAAGAAAGTCTTTATTTGTTTGTTTAAATTCATAGTGTTTGTAAGAGGATTGCATGCTTATTTAAGAGAATATAGAAAAAGATGAACAGAAGAAAACTTAAAAATTTGTTTGGGTACTTTCCATGTTTGTCAAACAAAGTAATACCCAAATAATCCGTTGACATTTTACTCAAAAATTAAAATAAAAATTAACTATAGAGATATGTGTGTTATAATTTGTGTTGACACCTTCAATTTCAGAATGCCAGAATCAAATGTTCAAATTAGTGGTTCTAAATATACTTTCCAGAATATACTTCTGTTTAACTTGAAAACTCTAGATATGTAATGTTTTATTTTTTAATCCAAATTTTGCAAGTGGTTAATTTAAATGAACTATCTAACATTTTAATGTTACTTAAAATTACTTAAGAGTAAAATTTAAACGAATTTTTACTCATTTTTAGTCATAGCATATAGTCCCTACATTTACTTTACTAAAGATAATCTATATTACTGTTATTTATAAACAGTATGGCAAGAGTTGCTTGCCATGGGTCCAGTCTATACAGTATACAACATGAGCCACCTGCATTAAATACCTCACAAATTTCTATTCCATCTGGAAGGACACAAAAAACTCCATAATTTAAAGACAATAATGAGTATTTTTTATAAACGTAAGGACAGAGTAAAGCTTCAGACTTATTAGCCTAAGTAAAAGTATGATTTGCTTGAGCCTATAAGTAAACTTTCTTTATATATGAAATATCAATGACTAATAAAAGTAGAAGTCATTATGAAATTCTCCAGATTTTACAAAGAAAGGTAACATCTTAAACTCAAGTGTTAAGACTGCAGGGGGATGCCTGGCTGGCTCAGTCAATAGAGCCTGCAACTCTTGGTCTCTGGGTCTTGAGTCCAAGACCCACACTGGGTGTGAAGCCTACTTAAAAAACAAACAAACAAACGACAACAAAAACAAAGAGCAAGTGTTAGGATTGCAAATAAAATTATTTAAATTCAACCCTTCTCTTCATTTTCAAAACTTTGGCATACAGACATAACTACATGAGCACACAAACACTTCAGTAAGAGACAAAATTCCCTTTTTTCATTCATTCTAACAACCACCAACTTTATTAAGAATTAGAATCAAACTCAATAAGAATAAAATTAGTATAATCCTTGATTTAAGTGTGTGTGTTAAGACATAACCTTTAGACAGCTACAGCAGTGCCTGCATAAATAATACTCAATAACTTCTAGATGACAAATTGTAATAGCAGTAAAATCTGACTGTTTTTTAATCAATCATTTTGGTTATTCACTTTTGGTATTATAAATAAGGCAGTGATTGATATTCATATATCAAAATCTTTGTTCTCATCTCTGTTTCTTTCCTTAGGATGTTAAATTGTTCATTTTTTTATAAATTTATTTTATTTTATATTGGGGTGTGATTAGACACATGACTTCTATATTTCCTACTAATGTTAGGGCAAAGGTTTAACATGCAATCATATTTTATATATATCAGGGGCACTCCAGGTTAGAATAAATGTTTGGAGGGTACTAAGTTTACTGTTTTTAATCAGTACTATTATCTCATTTAGTTTCTCTGCATCCAATTATATATTTTATCTTCTTGGCATAGGAAAACGTGAGTGGTGAGTTTACAACTCTCATTACTATTAAATGTTGTCCCATGGAGCACCTGGGTGGCTCAGTCAGTTAAGCTTCTGACTTCAGCTCAGGTCATGATCTTGCTATTTGTGAGTTCAAGCTCCCTGTGGGATTCTGTGCTGACAGCTCAGAGCCTAGAGCCTGCTTTAAATTCTGTGTCTCCCCCTCTCTCTGCCCTCCCCATTCACACTCTCTCTCTCAAAAATAAATAAACATTAAAACCTTTTAAAGAAATAATAAATAAATGTTGTCCCCCTTTACATTATTAGTTTTTTTTTTTTGTTTTGTTTTGTTTTAATGGTATATGACATTAAAATTTTTTTTTTTTTTTTAACGTTTATTTATTTTTGAGACAGAGAGAGACAGGGCATGAGGAGGGGCAGAGAGAGAGGGAGACACAGAATCTGAAACAGGCTCCAGGCTCTGAGCTCTCAGCACAGAGCCCGACGTGGGGCTTGAACTCACGGACCATGAGATCATGACCTGAGCCGAAGTCGGATGCTTAACCGACCGAGCCACCCAGGCGCCCCAATGGTATATGACATTAAATCACATATTATTTGGCACATATAAGGGCTTGAGTGCTGGTATGCTTTTATTACCAGTTGCATGCTTCATCAATAAAGAGTGACACATTGTTTTTTAATGCTTTTAAGAATACGTTATATTAATTTTAATAATCTGATCACTGGTCTCATTTTGCTTCCATTTACCTGGTGCATCTTTTTTTCCCATTTCCTTTTTAAAAATTCTCTAAATCTCTTTATTTTAGGTTTTTCACATAACAGCATATATTTGATTTTTCATTTTTTTTACCCAATTGAGATTAAGTATCCATTAAAATTACTCTCCTAAATGATACATTTAGCTTTACTTTTGTCATTTTAATATTTTTGTTTGTATATCTTTGCCATATTTTGCTGAATAAAGTCTATGTCATTTCTCATTACAATCTAGAGCATACCTGTCCTCACTTAAAATACCTTAAAGCTTTAGATATACTTACATGCAAACTGCCTGTCAGCACGATGAATAAACAAATATATCACATACTTTTTGTAAGATTTTAAAAATTTTAATTTCACCTATGGTTCCTCGTGCCAACTGCTGGATTGTGGAGTTAAATTATTACTTTTAGATCATATATCTTTTCCTATGGCAATCACATTCTGATTCATATTTATAGTATATGATTAGAGAAATAATTAGAATTAAGTCTTGATTTACAATTATTCCTGTGTTTTGCTGACATTTACATTTCTATTTCCCACAAGTTTAGTTTTTGATTCATGTGTTTAATTGCCTAAAAAATGACTTTACATGAATCTTTCAGGAACAGTAACATAAGCGGTTTAGTATCCTAGGCTTTGCATATTTGAAAATTCTGTCATTCATTTGTCTTCTTAATGTTCCTTGCTTACAATGTTCTATTCTAAACATCTTATACTGTTGTCTTTTCTTTTCTTTTTTAATATAATTTATTGTCAAACTGGCTTCCATACAACACCCCATGCTGTTCTCTTCTCATCCCTTCTTCGCTTATTTTTCCTTAGCCAAAAAAAAAAAAAAAAAAAAAAAAAGATAGCACAAAGTCAATGCTCTCTATACTTTATTTCTGCTTCCTGTAATTATTTTTACAAAGCGTGATGTTTTCTCTTCTATGATTGTGAGCTATAGGCATTTTCATTTTTTATGTAATAGAAACTAACTCTCTCCAATGATGGAATTTTTCTATTCACTTATTTAAAAAAAAGAGAGATGGATCCAGGCTGAGTTTATGCCAAAAAAGATTCCTGCTTTGATCCCTCATGGTGAGTCTTTCTCATATCCTAACCAGAAAAGCTTGTTAACCTCTTGTTATATCTTTGGTTCACCAATATAATAGGCTATACAATAGGAGGGAATGAAAGGGCTTTAGTCAGTCCCACTGGGAAGTCTCAGCATGAACAAATTGGTAGTTGGTGGTATCACTACAGAGAAAAACAGTAATGGAAGACAACTTTGTATCAGAAACACAGATTCAGTTGTGAACAACAAACATGTTTGAGTTTTGCACTAGGTACCATAACTATAAGTACAGCAAGGAATGAAACCATCTGCTTGATATAATAGATAAAAATAGGTAAAGAAACAGATAAAATTCTATTGCCTTTTAAGAGAACTGACATAAGATAAAAGAAGACAGTCTGGTGATAGAGACTAAGAGAGTGGAAACCAAGTAGATACCACCTTGATCAACCTGTCAAAATATGCATCATTACTAATGAGATAAACTGAAATTATGTCTGACCTGACAGAATGCAATGAAAAAATGCAGCATTAGTTCTGTAATATTCTTGTCAAAATGTAGTACCTGAATCTAATCACAAGGAAATATCAGAAAATCTAAATTGAGGTATTCTCTAAAAGGAAAAAAAAAGGAAGGAAGGAAAGAAAAGAGAGGGGAAAATGATGAGGGAGCATAAGACAAGCTGAGGGCAAAGTACAGGCTAACAGCAACCCCCTGCCCCCAGGTCGGATATGTGTGATATACCTCGGACACTCCTGTCTGCCCAAGAGCAAAGGAAAGGAAAGGAAACAAATGGTTGACTGATAGAGCTCACAGACTTGCAGGATAGGAGTCTCCTTCAGTTTATGGATAACTTAGTAAACTGCAAGAAAAAGGCAGTCTTATCCATAGCAACCTATAGATTCCATTTCCTGGAGCCCTAATATCACCCTCATCAAGATGTAAGGGGTTTTAAGTACTTGCCATGGTGATGTGGGAAAAAAAGGCAAATGAAAAATTAAATTCCCTTACTGCCTACAGCCCATTGACAAGTCCTTGAAACAGGCTTTCCTCTAGGAGCTCAGCTGCCTTGATGATGACACTTTGCTAGGGGCAAAAGGGAAATTTGGCTTAACATAATCCTGACACCCAGGATCCTGTGAGTCTCCTTAAACACGTGAAACCACATTATAAATCACCTTAACCTTATTGGCATTCATAAACTACATCAAATAAGGGCAAAATTCACAGTGTTTTCTTGTGCAATTAAAATATTCACAATGGGGAAAAGATAGTTTCTTCAATAAATGTTACTGGGAAAACTGGACCAGAACATGCAAAAGAATGAAATTGGATGCTTCTCTCACATCATACACAACAACCAGTTCAAAATGGGTTAAATATTTAAACATAAGACTGGGAATCATAAAACTCCTAGAAGAAAAATCATAAAAAGCTTTGCATAGGTCTTGGCAATGACTTGTTGACATGACACCAAAAGCATAGACAACAAAAGAAAAAATAAATGCAAAAACATGTGGAACTATACTAAACTAAAAGGTTTCTGTACAGCAAAGGAAACCATCAACAAAATTAAAAACTAGTCTACTAAATGGGAGAAAATACATCCAAAGCCATATATCTCATAAAAAGTTATATCCAAGGAGCACCTCGGTGGCTCAGTCAGTTATGCGTCCAACTCTTTTTTTTTTTAATTTTTTTTTTAATTTTTAAAAAAAAAATTTTTTTTTTCAACATTTATTTATTTTTGGGACAGGGAGAGACAGAGCATGAACGGGGGAGGGGCAGAGAGAGAGGGAGACACAGAATCGGAAACAGGCTCCAGGCTCTGAGCCATCAGCCCGGAGCCTGACGCGGGGCTCGAACTCACGGGCCGCGAGATCATGACCTGGCTGGAGTCGGGCGCTTAACCGACTGCGCCACCCAGGCGCCCCTCCAACTCTTGATTTCAACTCAGGTCATGATCTCATAGTTCCATGAGTTCAAGGCCCACATCAGGCTCTGCACTGACAGTGTGGAGGCTTCCTGGGATTCTCTCCCACTCCCTCTGTCTCTGTCTCTCCCTCTCTCTCTCTCTCAAAATAAATAAATAAACTTAAAAAAAAGTTATATCCAATATATATAAGGAAAACTTACAACTCAATAGCAAAACACACACACACACACACACACACACACACACACACAAATAACACAATTAAAAATTGGGCAAAGACTCAATTGATTTTTTTTCCAAAGAAGGCGTATAAAAATGGCCAATGGATTTATGAAAAAGTGCCCAAACTTACTAATCATCAGAGAAGTGCAAATCAAAACCACATTGAGATATCACTTCACACCTGTTAGAATGGCTATTGTTTTTTAAAAAAAAGGAAAAGGAAGGAAGGAAGGAAGGAAGGAAGGAAGGAAGGAAGGAAGGAAAAGAGAAAAGAAGAGAAGAGAAGAGAAGAGAAGAGAAGAGAAGAGAAGAGAAGAGAAGAGAAGAGAAAAAAAAGAGGAGGGAGGAAGCAAGAAGAAAAAAAGTATTGGCAAGGATATGGAGGAAATGGAACTTATGTGCTATTGCAGAGAATGTACATCGTTACAGCCATTATAAAAAACAGAATGGATTTTCCTCAAAAAATTTAAAACAGGGGGTGCCTAGGTGGCTAAGTTGGTTAGCATTCAACTCTTGATTTCAGTTCAGGTCATGATCTCACAGTTCATGAGTCTGAGCCCATGTTGGGTTCTGCACTGACAGCACTGACAGTGTGGATTCTCTCTCTCCCTTTCTCTCTGCCCCTGTCCCACTCAAGCTCTCTCTTGCACATGATCTCTCTCAAAATAAACAAACAAAAAATTTAAAACAGAACTATAATGTGATCCAACAATCCCATTTCTGAATACATAATCAAAGGAATTGAAACCAGGATCTTGAAAAGATATCTACACACCCATGTACATTGAAGCATTCATTATTCACATTAGCCAATATGAAAACACCTAAATGTCTGTCGATGGATAAATGGTTAAAGAAATGTGATATATACACACAATGAAGAAATCCTGAAATTTGTGACAACATGAATGAACAACACAAGTGAAATAAGTGAGACACAGAAAGACAAACATTGCATGATTTCACTTACATCACACACACACACACACACACACACACACACACAAACTGAACTCATAGTAACAGTGTAGAATGGTTACCAAAGGCTGGGACACGGGGAGAAAAAGGGAAATTAGAAAAAAAAATTGGTGGTTGCCATTGACTGAGTGGAGGGGGTAATGAAAAGTTATTGTTTAATGGTTAGAAGGCTTCAGTTTTGCAAGATGAAGAGTCTGGGGATAGATGGTGGTGATGTTTGCATAACACTGCGAATGTACTAAATACCATTGAAACATACACTTAAAAATGGTTGAGGTAGTAAGTCTCATGTTATGTATATTTTACCACAATCTTAAAAACATTAACCATGACAGGCCACTCGCTGGGCCAAATAGTAAGTTTCAATAAATCTCAAGTTTTAGAACTTATATAGTATATTCTTTGACCAGCATAGAAAGCAATTTGAAATCAATGTCATAAAAGATACCTAACCCTCCCCCCAATACTTGTAAATTAGACAAAAACACTTTTTCAGAAGTCTCAGAGTTCATAAAAGAAAATTTAAAAGAAAATACCAAATGATAAAAATGTCATAAAATATTATCATTTGTGGGGTGGAGTTAAATTTGGGTTGAGAGACAGTTTGAACATTTTAAGTGCTTACACTGAAAAAAACATGCAACTAAAGAACAAGAGAATTGTAAGAAAAATAAAAAGTGAAAAAATCAAGTAATAAAGATAATGGAAGAAATAAATGAAATTGAAAACAAATACTAAAAAATACTCACAAAATGAAAAGCTGTTCTTTTGAAAAGATTCATACAATTGTTAAAACTTAGCAAGACTAATTAAGAAAAAAAGGATGAAAGGGTAACATCATTACAGATCCTGCGGATATTCAAATGATAACTAACTATACAAATAACTTGACAGTCACAAATTTAACAGATTAAAATTCTTCAAAACAACAAATTACCAAAGCTTAGTGAAGAAGAAACAGATAATCTGCAATTTTCTGTATCTATTAAATAAAATAAAACATAGTGTGAGAATTTCAATCATAGATTGATGAATTCTCTCAAATATGTAAGGAATAAATAATGTCAACTGTATATGAACTCCTTCAGAAAGTAGACAAAGGGATAACCATACCAACTTCTTTCATGATTTCAGCAGTACTCTAATACTAAAATATGGTACAGACATTACCACAAACAATTACAAGAATCTGTCACTCATGAACATAGATGCAAATGTTCTATAAAAATATTAGAAAATCAAATTCAGCAAAATATAAAAAAAATAATGAATATCAAAAATTAGTGAGACTTACTATAGTAATAAAAGGTTATTTTAGCATCCAAAAAATTAATCAATATTTTTTAACTTAGTAACAGAACAACAAAAAAAACACACCCATATGATAATCTCAATAAATGAAGAAAATACTTTTGACAAAATTGAATAAGTATTTATGATAAAATATTACTTCAGATCGATAATAGAAGCAAAGTGCCTCAGTCTTATAGAGGGGCATCATCTACATAATTGTACAGCAAATATAATACTTAATTACATAGTGAATGAGTTTTCTCTAAAATTGGAAACAAGGCAGGTATGTATGTCTTTGCAACTTCTACTCACTACTGTACGGGAAATCTGAGCCAGTACAATAAAACAAGAAAAATGAATGAAATACAAAATTTGCAAAGGAAGCCAAAAAACTGTCTTTATTTACAAACAACACAATAATTTATGTAGAAATTCATACAAAATGTGTAAAACAGAACACAAGACCCATATGCAATTTTATGTACTAGCAACCAAAAAATAATTTAACAAATGATATATAAAAAATGCTGCCCAGAAAATTACTAACCATTTCTGTGAGAAGTTAAATAAGACCCAAATCCATGTTTGTAAATTAAAAGTAATATTAAGGTGCCATTCTACCTAATTTGGTTATTAGATTTAATCCCAGTCAAAATACCTGATGGGATTTTAAAGAAATTGACAAGTTGATTTTAAAATTTGTATGGAAATGAACAGGACCTAGAATAGAAAAATAAAAATAATGATAAAAAAGCAGAGTTAGAGAACTGATTATTCCTAGCTCAAGACTTATCAAAAGCTACCCTAGTTGAGACAGTGTGGTATTGATATAAGTGAGGATAAGTAGGTCAATAGAGCAGAATATTCATGTAATGGAATAATATTCAGCAATATACATACACCACCATAAATGGACATCAAAAATACATAAGGAACAAAAATAGCTGGACACAAAATGTCAGTCCAAGCAAAGACCAAACTAATACATGGAGATAAATTTCAAAAATGGGACATAGGGAACTTTCTAGGGTATAGAAACATTCTGTATTTTGATTAAGTTTTAGTTATGTGGAGGTACATATTTCTTAAAACTCCTTTAATTGTATATTTAACATCTATACATTTCAATATATGTAAATTTTCCCTCAAAATATTTTTTAAATGTTCAAATAAGGATGAAAAATTAAGATTTAAAATGCAGTAGCTAAACTAATCTTCAAGGAAAGCACATCTAAAGAGTAGTTCACACATGTATCAGAGATTTAGAAGCAAGAGAAGCAAGATTTAGAAGCAAGCTGCTTTGGTGGTACTAATGAAGGATTTGATTCTATACATTAATTTTAAATCATTAGGAATAATTATCAACTTTGATTCTTATTCATATGTCTAATTTAGGATGCTGCTATTATTTCACAGTAGAAAATACTGTGATTAGTACAAAGTAAGCTGTCCTTCCATTAGGAGCATTTTTCCTTAACTGTATTATATCAGGAAAGAGTGACTGATTTTATATGCATGTTTGGCTATAGATTGCCATGGTTGTAATGGCTAGTGGAAAAGTACACATTTTACAGATATTTTTAAGGAAGATTAAGCAAGATTTCATTGCTTAGATACAAGACTATAATGCTAAGAACTGAAAAGTTAATGAAGTTTGACACTGCATTTTTTTTTTTTTTGGCTTTCTTCCATGGTTACTAGAAGCCAGTTAGAAATGCATGTTAAACTTCACCTTACAGAAGATAAAGACTGTCACACATCTATTATGTCTTCCTTATCAAATTGTCATATTTTCTGAAATTTAGACTTTCAAGTTTGAAAACAAGATAATAAAATTAAATGGATTTTTAAGAATAACAGCATAATTATTTCAGTATATTCTTTCAATGTACAATGTGAATCTAGTATTTAATATATCTATTCATACTTCTAGGCAACGTAAAATAGTTAACATATTAGCGTAGAGAAGAATCAAGTGTGCCTTGGCAAGTACTGAATTCTTTTTATTTCTAATGTTTATTTATTTACTTTTAAGAGACAAAGACAGAGATAATCCCAAGCAGTCTCTGCACTGTCAGTACAGAGCCCAATGTGGGGCTCAATCTCATGAACAGTGAGATCATAACCTGCACCAAAATCAAGAATCAGATGTTTAACCAACTGAGCCACCCAGGCACCCCCACGGGTACTGAATTCTTGCTCTATTAAATGGTAAGTCTAGAAACTAAACTCCTATTTTTTTCAACAAAATTTAAAAGTACATCTATTAATGGTATAGGTTTAAGGGTTAGATTTCACATATATTTTTAAAAGTCAAAAGAAACAGTTCAAACATTCCAGTTCTTTATTAGACTAAATTTAATTCTTAGTATCAATTGATATTTTTGCTTTTTTTGTTAGAAATTGTCAGTAATTTCTTCAAAATCTAAGTGTATCATTCTGATTAAGCTATTCATAGTATAACTTAACTGTTCATAGAATAATTCATCATACTGTAGCATCCCCGCCAACACACAATACTTGATACAGAACCCTGGTACCCACTCTCAGCTCAAACCATGAAGGAGTCGGAAAGCAAAAGAGTAAGTGCATAAATAAACTTTCTAACAGCAGAGATTTCAGAAATAAAGTAACGATAGTGAAATTGGAAGACTTAAGGAAAGCTATTTATGTTACTCTGAGGAATACAAATCAATAAAAGTTCATGGCTGAAAGGTTCTCATTGATTGGAACATACTGGTAGCAGAGTAATTTCAAAACTCAATGTAGGGTTTGCCAACCACACCACATTTTCTGATTGTATCCAATAAAATGTTATGACCTCGAAACAGCTATCTCTAGTATTAGTTTCTTGAATGACTTTATTTTTTATTCTAACATGACTAAGCTGAAATCAAAACATTTGAAATTTCAAAGAATTATAAACTCTTTTTAAGTTAAATATTTCAAAGTTGACTTCACGAATGTTGTTGTTGGAAAGCATTCACCATTTAGACGTGTTGTAAAAAAATAATGCAGACAATTGCTTGATTGTATTTCTAGAAATTTCCTTAAATTTCCTATGAATGCAGTTTTCAGGGCACTACTAACTAATCCTTTGTTAATTTTTTTTCCACATCCAGCCCAACGGAAGCTACTGTAAATCTCTCCATTGCTGCACGGGCACTTGCGGGATTAATGGGTCTTAGTGTCGGGTCAGGGAATCACTTTTCTAAGAAGTGCCTTCATTTCTATGCTGCTTCAGAAAATGATTCTTCTGCATGTGCTGCTGATAGTCATATCTGCCCAATCAATTATTACACTTTAACTGAAAAAAGGAAGAAAACCTCTCTAAGAGGAAAGGTCTCATCTATAACAAGCAGCTCCGAAGGATAGCTTGAGGAATTAGGAACTGGATATCAAAATATCTTGGATAAATGTGTAATGTTTCTCAAATTGACATCATTTTTATGATTTTATAAATATATTAAATTAACTTGCCATTCAATACATTGCTCAGTCTAACAATTCTTTCGCCTCGCCTCTTTGACTACACACAAGAGGAAAACGTGTTAATGAAAAGCAACCTACGTAAATAAATAATATATAAATAAAAATATTTATATGATATATTTATATTTCATTTATATATTTAATATATAAGTAAACCAGCACACTAGAATGTAAGCTACCTGAGGCCAGAGGCTTCAGTTGTTTTGTTCAGTGTCAGTCCTAGAGTTATCTTTCAGTAAATGTTTGTTAATGAATGAATATATATGAAATGAAGCTCTTTCAAGCTTTATATTATGTCTTTAAATCCTGTGGGGCACTTATTGTGTCCCATGTCTTACGTGTTTAAACACATTATTCTTTTTGTAAAGGCAATAGTTTCCTCCCACTTCATTCATCAGGTCTCAGAACAAATATAATTTCCCTGACCACTGATGCCTAGATTAAATGTATTATGTACATTTAAAGCATCTTCCACATTCATTATCATCATATTTTGTTTATAAGCTTATTTATGTTTATCCCCTACAAGACTAAGTTCCAAAAGGGCAGGTAGGTATCTAGCTGATATTCCCTGGACTCAGTAAAAATTTTCAATGTATAAAACATAATTATTAATCATTACATGAGATTATAAATCATTAATAAGAATCTAAACCTATCTAAACTGCATCAGCCAGATATTCTATATATCTAGAGATACAGCTGACAAATAGAACTTGAAAAGTCAAAAAGGAACGATATGCTATTCTTATGAGGTTAGATAAAAAAAAAAAAATACCAAAAACCTTAGAACAAAAGGAAAGAGGATCAAATTCTATAAAATAAAGATGAAAACATTTGGAACTCTCCACCAAAATATGAAATACTGCAATCTAGGGATAACCCTAAAGGTTTAAATCCAATATGAGAGGGAAGATCAGGCTTCTTTTCAACTAGTACAGGAAACCTGTCATTCATTACATTTATGTCTTACAGAGGACAACATTAAATCCCCTAGAGGGGGCTTATTAACCTTGATACTATTGACATTTCGGACTAATTTTTGTTTTGACAACCAAAGATGGCTCCAGACATTGAAGATTGTCATCTGAGAGGTAAAGTTGTCCCTGGTAGTTCTGTAGTGTTACAGCAGATTCAGCTAAGAGCATAGAAGTTAAGAGATTTAGTCATGGTTTGGCAGTTTAAAGACACTAATGATATTCAGATGATATTTTAACCTTTAAATATGATATCCAAACAAAATATAAGTGTTGTAACTTTCAAACAAATATTGATCTGAACAAACTCTGTTCTAAGATACAAGTTCCAGCAATAACAATATATGATTAAGCGTCCATCTTGGTACAGAGGGTATAGATGGAAGAGAGAATCAAGAGATCTAAATGCCTGACCCTCCTTTGCCCTTAACTCAGACATTTTAAATCGTGTCCCTTACTTTCTTCATCTTTAAATCGAAGGTATGAATTATTTGATTTCTTACTTCCTTTTAGCTCTAATATACCATGAATATATGACACCATTTCATGTATATTTCAGAAACAAATAAAAACAACCCCTCCCTTCTTGATACATGCATCATAATGTACCACAGATGATATTGAACACAAAAGATTTATACAGCATTGTGTGATTTTTGGAGTTTGCTTTTCGTCAAAAGGTATTAATTTCAAAAGCCTGTTGAAGATGCCTGAAATTCTATTAGAAAATGGAATTTTGTTTCTTTGACTTAAGGCAATAATTTTCAAACTGTGCTATAGGTACTCAGAAGTATATGTTAGAGCGCAGCTAAGCAGGTAAGCAGGTAATGCTTTAGATCCCCCTCCAATGATTCAAACAGAATACAGAAGCTTTCATCATTTTATTCATTAAGGCTCAACAAAAAAATCGTTTGCACACAGAATTTGGTATAGATGTGAAAACACTGGAAAGAATACCTATCATATGCCATTTATCCTTTTATGTATATATACCTATGTATAGCATTCACATATATTTTATATCTGTGTATATATATACATAAATACAAACATATATATATACACACACACACCTATATATATATATATATATATATATATATATAGGTGTGTGTGTGTGTATACATATATATATACACACATATATATACATATATACGTATGTATATACATATACATATGTATGTATATATGTATATACATATACATATGTATGTATATATGTATATACATACGTATATATGTATGTATGTATATATATGTATATGTATATATGTATATGTGTATGTATATGTATATACATATACATGTATGTATATATGTATATACATACATATATATGTATGTATGTATATATGTATGTATATATATATATATATATATATATATATATATATATATACATACACACACACACACACACACACACACACATACACTTGCAAGTGTCTCTAGAGCTATTAAACCATGTGCTGTTGTTCATGGACAATGGATTATAAATTCATTCAGTCCCCTTTTTAAAACAGGCTCATCAGGGAGACAGTGCCCCCATACAGCAGTGTTTGGGGGAAACGATTTGCAAAGTCAGATACAAAAACACTGAGTGTAGGAATATATGCTATGTCATCCTACTGAAAGGGCAGGTGGCAGGCGCTGTGTTGAAAGTTGTGTGTTTCTGAAACAGGCATGTATGTGGAAACCCAACAGGAGCAAATGTGTGCGTTACCACACCAAGAAAAGATCTATTGGCCTGCAGCACATGGGTGGAAGGGAGAGATGTAAGAGTTTCACAGTGAGTAGGAAAAACTAAGAGGAGGTGACCTCTTTCTTTAATAAACCAAAAGCTCATTTTTTACAAACCATCTCTAAAAAACAGCATCACATTTAAACATTACTGGATTTAAAATAATAAATATCTATAATGAATATGATTAAGCTTTGAAACTAGTCATACTGCATAAAAATATATTTTTAGGAATATCTAGAATGATTTTTTAAGCTACTAATTATACAAGGCTACTGTTACAATATCTTATAAATTATTTGCATAACAATTTACTTCCAAGTACATGACTCAAGTATAAGAATTCTTAGGGGTACCTGGGTGGCTCAGTCAGTTAAGGATCTGACTCTTGATTTCAGCTCAGATCCTGATCTCACAGTTTGTGGGTTCGAGTCCTGCACCAGACTCTGTGAGAACAGTGTGGAGCCTGCTTGGGATTCTCTCTCTCTCCCTCTCTCTCTCTGCCCCTCCCCTGCTTGTGCTCTCTAAACAAACAAACAAACTTAAAAAAATAATTCTTAACGGATCAGTCTTTGGAAATCTCTGTAGAAGATATGTATTGGAAATCTACTACTATGGTTTAAGAGATTAGTTTAAATATTGTATTTTCCAAATGGGTCATCAGCGGATATACTTCATGTATGACCCAAGTAGGACTACTCCAACACACCCTCTCCTCTATCCTCTTCCTTCCCCTTCTACATTCTCTTTCTCCTTCATTTCCACTTCTTATCCCACTCTTTTTAGGCACAGCCTCCTCCAGGAAGCCTTCCTTGTAGGCAAGCCACCTCCAGCATATTCCTAAGTGCACTTCTCTCTCACTGCATCTACTTCAACCCTTCCCCCTTTTTATAGGCTCCTGAAAACAGGAATAAAAGGCCACCCATGGCTTTCATTCCTAGTGTCTACCATTGTTTGTGACACAGAAGAACATCCAATAAATATTCTTTCAACTAAAACATTAAATGTCTTTGCACTAGGTTCATCCAACAGAGGGGCCACATGCAAGTCTTGTGCTTCCTCCTTAACGAGATAAAATTCATTACATTTTCAAGGTGATAGTAAATGCGAGATAAAACTGACATTCAAATAAGAACTGGAACTCAAATACCTGACAACAATTACATGAAGCAACAGCAACTGTTACTACTACTAGCTACAGGACTACTGTTGTTACTGCCCCTACTATAGAAGACGACTTCAATACCTGAGTATGAAAAGTATCTTGTTCAACTAGGATGTCATCTCCAAAGTCATGCAAAGAATATAGCACCAAGGACTCCACTGTCTATTACTATGCTTATTCTATAAAGAATAACTGTTTTATTTAAAAAAATCAGATTTATGGCCACTAAAAGACATTTGTTTTGAAAATAAAATGAGTGAGGGGCGCTTGGGTGGCTCAGTCGGTTAAGCGGCCGACTTCGGCTCAGGTCACATCTCACACTCCGTGAGTTCGAGCCCCGCGTCGGGCTCTGTGCTGACAGCTCAGAGCCTGGAGCCTGTTTCAGATTCCGTGTCTCCCTCTCTCTGACCCTCCCCCGTTCATGCTCTGTCTCTCTCTGTCTCAAAAATAAATAAACGTTAAAAAAAATTAAAAAAAAAAAAGAAAAAAAAAAGAAAATAAAATGAGTGAAACTTTTTTGCCAACACATATTTTTCTTTAAAAAAATAATCTCAAAGATAGCTGAACCAGGAGATCTAACTTCCAATTATACTACCAACAAGATTAAGAGAAAGTTTTTTAAATTATGAAACTATTGCTAAATACTCCCTTATCTTCTTCCTATTATATTTAATAAAATATATATTTAACCAGGGATTTTTTTTTTCATTACATTTTGATACTGCTAATTTTGTCTTCACTTTGAAATTTGGAACCAAAGCACAGGTACTTCAAATATTATGAAAATGATTATTTTTTCCCTCTAAATAATAAACTAATAATTCTCAACACCTGAAAGGACATCCTGTCTACTGGTATGCAGTTTCTCTTTGAATAGAGTTTTTATTTTTTCAGTTGAGCTATGATACACTTGCAGTAAAGTCAATAATCTGTTCTAATCTAAGCATATATACATAATAAATGTACATCAGACCCTGTTTAACTGGCACCAGAAATGCAGTCTGTTTTTGTTTATTATTTATTTTTCACTTTTAAAAATGTTTATTTATCTATTTTTTTAAAGTGTCTTTATTTAAGGTAACTTTATGTTCACTAATTTTGAATGTATAATCTGAAGCATCATAAACTTTTTTTTCCTAGACAAAATAAATCACACTCAAGAATTGTATCACAAATAATCACTTGTGGCTTGGTGGCTAAAAAAATCACAAAGACTTATGATCTTACAGTTCTATAGGTTAAAAGTCCCATACAGGCCCAAAGAGAAGTATGGGACTTCTAACCTATTTATCTATTTTATTTTTTATTTTTTTTTCAATGTTTATTTATTTTTTTTGGACAGAGAGAGACAGAGCATGAACGGGGGAGGGGCAGAGAGAGAGGGAGACACAGAATCGAAAACAGGCTCCAGGCTCTGAGCCATCAGCCCAGAGCCTGATGCGGGGCTCGAACTCATGGGCCGCGAGATCGTGACCTGGCTGAAGTCAGATGCTTAACCGACTGTGCCACCCAGGCGCCCCCTATTTATCTATTTTAAGAGAGAGAGAGAGAGAGAGAGAGAGAGAGAGAGAGAGAGAGATCAAGCAGCAGAAGGGCAGAGAGAATGGGAGACAGAAAATCCCAAGAAGGCTCTGTACTGCTAGTGTGGAACCCAATGCAGGGCTCAAACCCATGAACCGTGAGATCATGACCTGAGCCACAACCAAGAGTCAGACGCTTAACCTACTGAGCGAGCCACCCAGGTGTCCCTAGAGTCTGTTTTTAGAGCCACTACCTACAATGATTGCATTTCTAATTGTGAACCATACTTTCATATTTATTTCAACTGTACAAAATTATAATGAAGAATATACCCTCTTCTTTGAACTTAGTCTTCCAACAATTTTTCTGATTTCAGGATATATACATTTTCCCATTAATAGCACCCAATTTTCAACAGCCTCCTTAATTCCTATGAACATGGAGAACCTTTATCTAGACTACTTCTGAAACTTTCTTTAGAGTAGTTGAGATTAGATTAGCCAATCTGATGAAACGAAATGGGAGAGGGCTTGCAGGAGAAAGAAGAGTTGACTACATTTGCAATGGTACACACGTGTTTAGAAAGTACGCTTATGGCCCTCCTCTATTTTGTCTTTGGTAAAGAGCCATTCAAAAGTCAATGGTTGGGGAAAACTAAGTGTACAAATCCTCACTTCTCTCTGTGAATTTATATTTCACAAAAGTTCTACAGTTCTCAAGCTGCTTCACTTACTCCAAAGTTATTTGAGCATCACATTCAGTTTACATGTTTGCATCTATCCCAAGGAGATACTAATTTACTAAGCCTATGCCTTATGAAAGAGTGAAACTTTCCATAAAACTTTTAGATATAACGCAAAATTGTTGCACTGGGAGACTGAGGTGAAACTGGCCTTTAGTACATTACAAGGGTGGTATAATAGTCTTTCATTTTACAACATAAAACATGAAATTTAGGATTATAAGTTAATTTGAGAGGTTGTGAAATGAATCTGATGAAGACTAGAATCTGATTTACTTATATGATTTAGAGAATTACATGTGCATGTCAGAGGCAAGGCAAGAGGATGTGAAATGTTTCTTGCAGTCATATGTGTATTTTCATGTAATGGACAGGGAACCCTACATGTCCTTCTGTGTGGAAGGAAGAAACAGTTTCCCACATGCCCATTTAATTTTGCATGGATTTTCCACTTCATTATGCCTCTTTAAGCCAATAGAGAAACCATAATGGGAATTGGTAAAAAAGGTGAAGATTAAAACTCCACTTAGGGTCTTATTTACCATGATCTGATTTTAACCACCATCCAATAAATCCCTATGAAGTAAGTATTATTTCCATTTTATTGTCAAAAAACAGAAGCTTAGAGAATTTAAATAGCTCTTTTTAAATCATGCATCTACTAAGTGGAAAATCTTGAATTTTAACCAAGTTTTATCTCTTAAGGGAGAATAATAACAATACACTCATAAAGGGTTGTTATAAAATTAAGTTAGAAAATTCAGGAAAAGCACTCAAACATGTTAATAATATTATTTTATACTAATACTTTGTAGTCTGCTGAGGGAGTGATTCTTCAATAAAGTCTTACAGGTAGAACAGGATTACAGGAAAAGAATAAGAAACCCTCCTTTCGTTAAGGGAAAATTGTATTTGCTCATTAAGATTAATGACTAAAAAAATCAAACTCTCACCAATTTTTATAGTTTAAAAATATCTAAGAATTCTATGTTGAGATGTGGACTCAATAGATAAATTCTACATTGAGATAGAAGTCAAAAATAAATGAACTTCACTCTACTTAAAAATTTTTTTAATGTTTATTCATTTTTGAGAGAGAGAGAGAGAGAGAGAGAGAGCGAGCGAGCAGGGGGAGGGCAGAGAGAGAGGGAGAACAGAATCCAAATCAGGCTTCAGGCTCTGAGCTGTCAGCACAGAGCCCCACACAAGGATAGAACTCAGGAACCAAGGAACTGGAGATCATGACCTGAGGGAAAGACCAATGCTCAACAGACTGAGCCACCCAGGCGCCCCTCTATTTAAACTTCACTCTATTTAAAACAAACATTTCTTCACTAGATTATTTGTTTGTTGAGTTTGATAAGTTCTTATAGACACTTTTCCAAGGAAGATATCCAGATGGCCAACTGACACATGAAAAAATGCTCAATATCACTCATCATCAGGGAAATACAAATCAAAACCACAAGGAGATACCACCTTACACCTGTCAGAATGGCTAACATTAACAACTCAGGCAAGGACAGATGTTGTCAAGGATGCGGAGAAAGAGGACTTCTTTTTCATTGTTGGTGGGAATGCAAGCTGGTGCAGCCACTCTGGAAAAACAGTATGGAGGTTCCTCAAAAAAGTAAAAATAGAACTACCCCATGACCTAGCAATTGCACTACTAGGCATTTATCCATGGCATATAGGTGTGCTTATTTGAAGGGACACATGCAGCCCCATGTTTATAGCAGCACTATCAACAATAGCCAAAGTATGGAAAGAGCCCAAATGTCCATCGATGGATGAATGGATAAAGAAGATGTGGTGTATATATATATATGTGTATATATATATATATATATATATATATATATATATATATATATGTATATATATATATGTGTGTGTGTATACATATATATATGTGTGTGTATATATATACATATACATATATATATACACACACACACACACACACACACACACACACACACACACACACACACAATGGAGTATTACTCGGCAATCAAAAAGAATGAAATCTTGCCATTTGCAACTACGTGGATGGAACTGGAGTATATTATGCTAGGTGAAATTAGTCAGAGAAAGACAAATATCATATGACCTCACTGATATGAGGACTTTAAGAGAAAAAACAGATGAACGTAAGGGAAGGGAAACAAAAATAATATAAAAACAGGGAGGGGGACAAAACAGAACAGACTCATAAATATGGAGAACAAACAGGGTTGCTGGAGGGAGTGAGGGAGGGGGTATGGGCTAATGGGTAAGGGGCATAAAGGAATATAATCCTGAAATCATTGTTTCACTTTATGCTAACTAATTTGGACGTAAATTTAAAAAAAATAAAAAATAAAATTAAAAAAATAAATAAAATAAAACAAATAAACAAACATAGGTTGTGACTGACCCAGGGACAGAGGCGCAGCTGAAATGAGCGTCACGAAGTTGTCACTGAGTGTGACGCCGGTGTTAGTGTTGAAGATAGACGAACGGGTATCACTTATAAAATCCGTGGAGACAACCTGGGTGTTGGAATTTTAAGATAAGCGTGGGTCGCAGAGCAAGTATCTCCAGGAGCCCAGGCTCCGACCCTTAGGCACACTGGCCATCCATTCATCAACAATATCTGGTGGAGCCCTGCTGTGGCCAGGTTCTGGGGGTGGTATGAGGAAGGCACACTGGGGCTTTGCCTGCATTTGTATGGGGGGGGCGGGGGGGGGGGAGTCCCATAGGATGAAGATGGAAACACCCTGATGCTGCACCAGTAAACATCACTTCCTGGTGATGACGCAGGCACTCACAGCCAGCCAGCACACAGGCCCTCTCCAAGGGTATGCAGTGAGGCTGGGTCTGGACGTCTAGGAGGATCTGGTCAACTCAAGCCCTTGGCAGTGCCTGAGGTGTTAGGAGCTACAACACAGAGGCCCTGAGGGCTTGGCCCTCGTGTGAAGTAAGGCCACAGAGTATGGTGTTCAGAAGCGAGGGGATAAATTAAAAAAAAAAAAAAAAAAGCCAACAAACATGAAAAAATCTCAACAGCCAAACATGAGAGATATTAATTAGTGTATCATAAAAATCGTGTCCATGAATTTATTACTAACATTCTTTTGTGTAGATGATCACTGTATATTGTCAGAGCCACCCTGAAATAATAACATTATAACACGTTTGACTTTATGAGTAAGTCCTGTGTTCTTCAGATCTTCTCCCCGAAGATGATTACAACCTTTTTCCAATATTAGAGGCAGAGGCTTCCAGAAAAGTATCATTGATTTTTTTTTTCTCACTAAAGTTAATTTGAAAATCCACACAGCAATCAAAGGTTATTCCAAAGCAGGAGCAATTGTTACATTTTCAGGACTTTCGCAAGCCAGTTGAGGTCACATCAGTAGCTTGAAATCAGCCATAGTAAGAGTATTTACACCATTTATTACAGAAACTGGAAAATACTACACATCAGGGCTTTTAAATTTTTTCCCCAGAGAGTTATTAAAAATTTACCAGCACACCACAGTTTTAAACCCACCTTTTCTATTAAGAAAACATGATACAAATAACAACCACCACAAAATTTTGATGTTACCAGTACCCTCTACTGATAAGAAGTTAACTACCTATTAAAGGAACCTTGACTTTCCAAGACTAAACACTTCATGCCAACTTTGGTTACAATTCATTTTTGCTCTTACAAAAACCATGTTCCTTTTCTCCCTGTTTTACTCCGTGTCTCGCAAAAGTTACCAAATCTTAAATCTCCAAAATTTCCTCTTCGGCTATGTATCCCCTTGATTTCACTCCTCAGACCACTACGGTCTAGCGTCTGTATCCACAATTCAAATGAGATAGCTCTCTTAAAGATCGTAAAGACACTGTATACACCACACCAAATGCCATCGATCAGGCCAGTGAGCCAAAGTACTCCGCCGCTGCAAAGTTGTTGGCTGCTGAGGGTTCCCATGGATGCCCTTTACTGGGTGAATGCCCCTGGTTGAAGGAAACTTCCTTCCTGGAGGTTTATGTTTACAGTGACTGGCTACTTCAGGGTTTACCCATAGCCAGTGACTGACTGATGTAGGGCTAAAACAGCCCAGGCCATTTGCCTCAAGAGTCTGACACCATTCATATTCTAGAGTTCCTTCTGGCATCAGGCCAAAGCTAGACTCCACCTGAGTGTGTTCCCCTCCACACCTCCTCTGTCATGATTTCCTGATAACATCAGATGTATCTCTCCGGGCCAGCCACTTAGCCACTACACTATGCTCCACAGAGGCACTACAGCTGTTTATCTAAAAATGTGTTATGATCATCATTTCTCTGTTTAAGAACTTTGCAGAGCTCCACAGTTTGTTTTTAGAAGTAGTTTCCCCATTTGCTTTAAAACAATATCCAAAGACCATTACAAGTTAAGGAAAAAAATCAGTTTGTCCCATTCTCCGCTAACTTTCATCAGAAAACCTATGGTCCTCTAATACCAGTCTGCTTCCCATTCCCAAAACACATGACGTACCTGCACATTCCAGGGCAGGTTTTCATATTCCTCTCTCTTCCTGTAATTCTAAAGCAGATGTCCTATGTGACTTTCCCCTTCACATAATGTCCTATGTGACTCCTTCCATGGCCAACTTGCAAAGACTCATCTTTTACATATCATTTCAGCCAATGCATTCTCCCTTCCTCATGAACCTATCATAAATTCTTATATATTATCACACTTGGATATTTTGGCATATTTACAGTTTTGTGTATATATTTGTCCTTCCAACATGTTGACTATAAATACTCAGAAGGATCAAGATGACTAATAATCACTTTTTATGTTTCTTCTGGTGTAGAGCATAGAGATTTACACAAAACAGTTGTTCAATACATATTGGAATTTAATACTAAAATTATGAACTACACAGCCAATCAACAACAATGACTACAGTAGATTTATGTTTCCTATTCAAATAAAACCTTAAAAATATGAAAAGAAATAGAGGACAAAGTAAAACAGTCATTGAAATACTGCCAAACAGGGGCGCCCGGGTGGCTCAGTTGGTCAAGTGTCCAGCTTTGGCTCAGGTCATGATCTCGTGGTTTGTGAGTGTGAGTCCCGTGTTGGGCTATGTGCTGACAGCTCAGAGCCTGGAGCCTGCTTTGGATTCTGTGTCTTCCTCTCTCTCTGTCCCTCCCCCAGTTTCTCTCTCTCTCTCTCTCTCTCTCTCTCTCTCTCAAATAAGTAATAAAAATGTTTTAAAAAATGTTTTAAAAAGGGGTGTCTGGGTGGCTCAGTTGGTTGAGCGGCTGAGCCCTCTCAAATAAGTAATAAAAACATTTTAAAAAATGTTTTAAAAAGGGGTGTCTGGGTGGCTCAGTTGGTTGAGCGGCTGACTTCGGCTCAGGTCATGATCTCGCGGTTTGTGGGTTCAGGCCCCGCATCGGGCTCTGTGCTGACAGCTCAGAGCCTGGAGCCTGCTTCTGATTCTGTGTCTCCATCTCTCTGTGTCCCTCCCCCACTCATGCTCTGTCTCTGTCTCAGAAATAAATGAACATTAAAAAAAATTATTAAAAAATTATTTTAAAATTTTTTTAAAAAAAAGAAATACTGCCAAACAAAATAACATGGCTAATACAAAAGTATTAATTGACACAAGATGATACAATTCACATTATGTTAATCTACTTTCATGTAAAAGTCATTGGTGGAGTCCATTTATCCAGATAATAAAATGAATCAAAATGCATCCTGAAAGATAAGTAGAATTTTAAAGTTCATCAATATGTCATCAACTTTCATATCAACCTCAGCTCAGATACTTTGAAAATTTTGAGCAATATGAATAAAATTAAAATAAAGGTTGTCACTGAGAATATAAAATAAATATCATTCTTATGAATCATAGTTGCCTCATGAGTTTCCTTTAAACAAAACAGCATTCACTATTGGCAGTGATATAATGTAAATCATGGAATTTTTAAACAGTTCAGTCAAAAATAAAATGTTTAAATAATAGCGTTTTGAAATAAAATGTTTCTATGTTTACAATCTTTACTTCCTCTTTATTTCCTTTATACCACCAACCAGACAAATGTAAAATGAATTCCTTATTTCTAAATATATTCACATTCCTTTACTCTAAACTCAAATATTTCTAAACTAGAAAAGAAACCCTTTTAGAATATTGGAATGTGATCTGATTCTTAAAGGCTTGAAGATAAACAGCATGCACAAAAATCAGAGTGTGGGAAAATTCTTGCACTATATCTAAGGGAATGTTCACACAGAATGAAAGGGTGGAATCAAAGTTCAAACTGTTCCTTCAAAATGGTTCATCTTCCCTAGCAAACTGAAACTTCTTTGTGACTTAAAGACAATGAATCACTAAATCCAATGGGCACTAGAATATCCCCAAAAGAGAGTAGATCTTGACAAACTGAATAGAACTTCAGTCTGCCCGTGTGTTCAAAAAGTCATTGAAATCAATTGCCCATTGTATTTATGTTTGCTCTACTTGAGACAATCCACTGTCCGTCCTTCCTTCCTTCCTTCCTTCCTTCCTTCCTTCCTTCCTTCCTTCCATCCTCCATTTGGTTTTCTAAGCTACTCTAAATTACTAGTATAAATTCAATGCTTTTTTTGGTTATTTGTGCCAAGACTAAATACCATTAGTATTATTCATTGGCCACCTGGTTAAAGCTGACTCCTTCTACAGTGATAGAATTTCTATCCATAACCTTTAAGTGGGGCAAAATAATTTAGATGATATACACAGCATTTAGCATAGTATATTACTTTGAAAAAACAGATGAATTTTTTATGTAAAATGCTACTGAAGTACTCACTTAAATGTAACCATTCAATTTTCTACCTCAAGCCCAAAAGCTCTCTTTGCTGGCATAAGGTATTTTTCTTTATCTAGCATGCCTGATGTTGCAGGCTACCTTCTCACTCCATATTCTGCAAGACATGCTCAGATTCTCTTCCCATTCAATTTATGACATGATTCATTGAATGCTACAGCCTACTTGAGGATTTTTTAATATTTTCCAGCCCTGCAGTAGAAATCCATTTTTCCGATAAGAAATGTAGTGATGACCCTGTCAGCTAAGTATCCTAATTCATCTGTCTATGTGAAAAAGCTCTTCCCTCCAGGCTCCTTCAGAATTCATATATGGATTGTTCTGTATGTATTAACATCTGTGGAGAGACTAGCTTTCACACTTCTTTAAAAATAAAAAATACATATATTTTACAATTCCAGAAGTAGTAGATAATAATCAATTCAAAATATTATGATCACATTTTTTCTGGTTCTCAGGGATTTATCTATAGTTATGACATGAGAGAATTTATAAAAGAGAGTGTACTACCAGAGCATTAAAAATGAGGCACATTTCTCTGGACTCACATTATGCTGTTTCCAGTGGAAATTTTTCCAACCAATATGATGTTTACTCTTAATTCAGAAATATGCACCAGTTGTGTAAAATTAATACTTTACAGTTAATTAACAATTAAATTGATACTTGATATTGGTCAAAATTTAAAAATGCATCTAAATATGCTTTTAAAAGGCATGAAAATAAGAACCTATAAATCATTATGTGACTAGCATTAGAAATTATAAAAATTAAGTAAACTTCTTCCACCTGCATATATGGGATGTTGTGAATTGAAAACATACTTTAAATATGAAATCACATGGTCTAATGTGAGGAACTTCAGGGGAGGAAAACAAATGAGGTTGGTTTCCCAATTTTGTCTCACAGTTTGTTTGTATCATCTACTTACCTATTTTATTCTCAGAAGGTTTTTGGAAAGGGTGTTCTGCCCCACTGCAAGCTTCATTATATCCTGAAGACCTTAATACAGTGTTCCCAGGATTTATAACCAGCAGTGGACACTGACAGCACCACCTTTCCTAACCCGGTTTAGCTAGCCTGCTCCATCATCCACACGCACTTTCACTCATTCAACTGTTACTTAGAATCTTCTGTGTGCAATGCATTGAGTTAGATGTCAGATAATACAAATGGCTGCCAAATACAAAGATGAGTAAGACGAATACTCTGATCTCAACACTCCTAAAATCTACTAAGAGAGACAGATGTGTAACTATAGTGATAATACAAAATACAGTATCTAATTGATAAAAGTGAGAATAAATTACAAAAACTTGAGAGCCACTTCAGGAAAGAGTTGCCATTGAGCTGAGTCCTGTCAGTTGAATATGACTTCCTGTGGCATTCCTAATTCAATGGCTTGAATTACTGCAGAAAGACACGTATGTGTATGGCAGATTTCAGGAATCACGAATAATTCACTATTGCTAGCTCATAGGGAAAGAAATATGTAGAAGGACAGACACTGGAAAACAAGTTCCAAGCCATGAGAGAGGGACTTAGTTACCATCACCTCTAAATTAGACTTTATTCTTTATCACTGAATTGTGTTTAACTTGTTTCAGTAAATTCTCCTCCTGATGAAACTAAACACATACCATTTCAAAAGAAATCACTGCCAACCCTTTTCTGATGACTTAGGCTTCTCCTCCTCTCTCCTAACCCATCATAACAGGCAGGGTTAATAAACTGGCAGAATTTTTAAGTCTCTAGGGAACAAAACATACACAATTTGGGTACAGATTCCCAAACTATGGGTTGAAATAACTGTGTATCCACACATTTCTAAAGCTCTAATTTCAGCCCTAGACTAATTTATATGCCTTATTTTCTACACAGAAAAACCAGACTATCCTCCCAAAGCAGTACATGAAGGCTGAAGGGTTGCTTGAACCAGCCTATTTTCTCTTTAGTCAGGAAACCCTTTCCAAAAAAAAGTCACTTGATAATATTTAAGAAATGTCTATTAACTTTCAATCATATGTAAACAAAAAGGGAGCAATCTCCCAGCATTTCTGTCCCCTCGACCCCTAAGAGCCAGAAAGTAATAATGTTCGGTGCTGATCTGGACGTAAAAAAATGGGTTTTCATGGATTGTCAGTGGGGGAGAAAATTGCTAGAACCTTTTGGAAAATCATGTATTAAAATATCAAAAGTCTAAGCAATATAAATGTAAATATAAAATCTGAGCAATTTCTATAAAAATTCCAGTATATGTATACAATGATGTATACTGTTATTTATTGCACATTGTTTGTAGGGGAAAAAAATTAACTTAAATTTATATCCATTTAGAGGGAAATGACTGAATCAATTTGGCAAAAGCATATTATTGAATAGTATGCAATAACTAAAATTACAAGTTGAGATGTTTTGCATATCAGCCACTGGAAAAGCCACTACATGATGATGAGTGAGAAAAATTAGAGTTTAATATGGGTAGTCATAGAATAACCACATTTTCGTAAGTATTATCGATAATAACTTTATGAGTATATATGTATACAGAGGCATGGAAAACATGGCGAAGTATTATATGTCTTGCTATTAGCATGGTTGCTCTTGAAATACCTTTTTAAAAATTAAGTGAATAAAACACATACCAGCACTCTCTCCCTAGCTTGAATTCTATTCAATAAGAGGCCTGTGGAAAGAGCAAGTAGCCCATATTACTGACAGAAAATACTTACCATTCTCCTCAAGCTTCTTGACTCACAGTGATGATAATGTCTCCTCATTTATAGAAAAATTGCTGTCTCGACTAGGAAATTCTTCATCTTCCTACCTACCAATGTAACAATTGTCCATATTCATTCCCAGGCTTTTCTTCCGTTCCAGGGACTGTCTTCTCCCCACCCTACACTAATATCTATGTCTAGGTACCCTGGATTCTTCTCCCACTCCATTTCTTCCTGATTTCAACATTTACATCTCTACCCAATCCTTCTCTTCTATCTATAAACAGAAATAAACCTCTCCTTCCTTAAAAATAAGTCAAAGAAACAAAAAACCCACAGCCTCCTTTTTTTTAACGTTTACTTATTTTTGAGACAGAGAGAGACAGAGCATGAACGGGGGAGGGGCAGAGAGAAAGGGAGACAGAATCTGAAACGGGCTCCAGGCTCTGAGCTGTCAGCATAGAGCCCCACGCGGGGTTCGGACCGTGAGATCATGACCTGAGCCGAAGTCAGACGCTTAACCGACTGAGCCACCCACGCGCCCCTCCCACAGCCTCCTTTGACCTAATTTACCCCTGTGGCATGTTATTACAATTATTTATCTGGAAGAGGTCATCCAGCTGGACCTAGGATATGGAGACTCTCAACCCCCTCCTCATTCTTGCAGTGTATGTTCTGCTTGACTTCCCTACTCCCAAAAGCTGCTCCACAGACACAGCCATGATACATAAATGTGTTGGTGAGACCATGTGAATTCAGTACATGACTAAACCCAGTTAAGGCCTCTATACAACATGTGACAAGCTTCATAAGTAAGTTTGTTGCTTATTAAGCAGCCACCGACCACTCTGGAGTGGTCTGCCTCTTTGGTCTCTAACCTCTGTGTACAGAGGCTAGCTTCAAATTAAGCCCAGGAAGCTCCCCAAGGAGGCTGCAAGCCAATAGTACGCCATCAATCATACAAGAGCCTACATCAGGTCCTGAGGTCCCCACTGAACTAAGAGTTCCTTTTTGTTATTGGATTCTGGGTCAGTCACTGAGTTCTTGTGGAGTGTCCAGGCTAGGTGGGATGGCAGGGGACATCAGGAAATATGGGTAGTGGCTATCTACCACCTTTTCAATTGTTATTAATCCTCAAATTTGAAAGTTAAAATTTCAAAATTTTGACAAGGACAGGTATTCCATTGCATACTAGATGAACCCAACCCTCTTTACCTTTCCTTCTCTTTTCTCTCAGAGAAAAATCCTTAAAATAAAAGTCCACCAGACTATAATTACAACCATTTGTTAAACTCCTATTTATCACCTCTACATACCTAGAGAATGGCCCAAGTCTAGAACACTGATAAATGCTGGGTAGGATGGGCAACAACAGAAACACTCACATTGCTGGTGGGAATGCAAAATGGTACAACCACATTGGTAGACAGTTTGGCAGTTTCTGACAAGACTAAACAGACTCATCGTATGATCTAGCAATTGTACTCCTTGGTATTTACCTCAAGAAGTTGGAAACATGTCCACACAAAAACCTGTATGAGAATGTGGATACCAGCTTCCTTCATAACTGCCAAAACTTGGAAGTAACCAAGATATCCTTCAGTAGGTGAATGGATAACTAGAAAATAAACTGTGGTGCATACCAACAATGGAATATCATTCAGCGCTGAAGAAAAATGAACTATCTAGCCATGAAAAGACATGGAGCAAACTTAAATGCACACTACTAAGTGAAAGAATCTGAAGACTACATACTGTATGATTATAGCTACAGGGTATTTCAGAAAAGATTAAAAAACAAAAAACATGGACACAGTAAAAAGATCAGTGGTTGCCAGAGATTGGGGCTTGGGAGTTGAAGGGATGAGTAGGCAAAGCACAGAATTTTTAGGGCAGTGAAACTCTTGCATATGATCCTATTGTGGCAGATTGATGTCATTATACACTTGTCTGAATTCAGACAATGTACAACACCAAGAATGAGCCTATGGTAACCTGCAGACTTTAAGTGATTATGATGTATCAATGTAGGTTCATCAATTATATAAATGCACCACTTTGGTGGGGGGGGATATTGATGATGGGGGGAGGTTATGCATGTGTACAGTGGGGGATTACATGGGGGAATCTCTCTACCTTGCTCTTAATTTTGTTGTGAACCTAAAATTGCTCTTTCATGAAATGTCCTAAAAAAAGAGAAAGCATATCTATCCATCATTTCATGATTATCCAGTTTAATCCACAGTTCATTGAGATGCTTCTCTTCTGGAGCCTCCACTGATCTTCTAATTTGCCAAGACTAAACTACACTCTTAAATATGTCTGATAATTGGCCGCTCTGCTCCATTGTCACTTCACTGTTGAATGTGTCCTGTATTAGTTTCCACACATTATTCTCCCAGGTTCATCTACCACATCTCCTGCTGCTCTGCTTTGGTGATTCAGAGGTCACATCTTCAGCTCTCTAGATTTCTGACTCTAAACACTCTCCCAGGGTGACCTCATCCATGTCATTTTTTCACTTACCATCATGACATCCAAATTCATAGTTTTGTCTCTCATTTCTCTCTTGAGATTCAGACTCATAATCCCTGACTGCCTGCTCATCTTATTTAGAGCCAGCTTCCACTTTGCAGCAAAGGTGATTCTACTTCAGAGTGCAATGAGTGTGGCATAATAATCGTCTAACAACACAAAAGTTATTAACATGGAATACTGTTTAGCAGATTTTAGACAGGTGCAAAAATTAAATGACAGCAGAAGTTGCACAGAATGTACCAAACACACCTCAGTGTAGAATTCCACGGCTGAGGTATGCTGGAAAGCCAAAAGACTGTTGATTCAGGTCTCTTTGGGACCACTGACTTAGAATTTTGTTTCTTTCTTTCCTTTTTTTGTCAATTTAATGTTTCCCCTGTGGCCTGAAAGGCTAATGAAGCTTCAAAAGTTCCTGCCGTGGTCCCAGACTGTAACTTACACAGAAAGAAGCTGGGTCATTAAGCTAAAGGTCTCTGGATGAGCATCTTCTCTAACAAGCATAAAGGTGATCTTGACCCTTATTGTCATTCAGGGAATAACTTTCCTAATTCCCAATAACAGAACCATAATTGAGCCTTGCACATGAAAGGCAATCAGATCAAAAGTTTTTGGTTAATTTTGCTTTCCATAGAATGGGATCTTGACAAGGTTGTCTTAAAATAGGGATTCCCAGTAAATAGTAAGTTAGACATTCATTCAATTTCTCAGAAATTTGTGGCAGGTGCAAACAATTTACAAAAGTTTCCGTTTACCCCAGGAGTAAGAGAAATACATGCATTTTATTTCAAATGTTGAATTGTACTGTTTTAATTTCTGATATAAGAATTTTTAAAACCTTCAATTGTTCAAAACCTGCAAACTATTCAATTTGGCAAAATATTTGCCAAATTATTGCAGAAAACCAAGCAATCTAACTGGCAAATTCCTTTATTTTGAGCATAATGAAAATATTTGGGTAGTAAATAACATGGTCTGAATATGAGTATTTTTTCCAGTCAGTAAAAATCTGTCACTTGCATCAAACTAAGGATTCTAAAGAATGTGAATGTAAATATTGTGGCAACTACCAACAAAAAAGATTCTTTGTTTAAAACATAAAACAAACCTCAAGATACATCTTGGATGCTATTTAAAACAGCATTAAAATTTATCTTAAGATTAAATTAGCATTTGTGTTATAAAATAAATTAAGGATTAAAGATGAGCCATGTTTTTATAAATGTATTTGCTGTAAAAAAAGGAAATAGGGGGCGCCTGGGTGGCGCAGTCGGTTAAGCGTCCGACTTCAGCCAGGTCACGATCTCGCGGTCCGTGAGTTTGAGCCCCGCGTCAGGCTCTGGGCTGATGGCTCAGAGCCTGGAGCCTGTTTCCCATTCTGTGTCTCCCTCTCTCTCTGCCCCTCCCCCGTTCATGCTCTGTCTCTCTCTATCCCAAAAATAAATAAACGTTGGAAAAAAAAAAAAAAAAAAGGAAATAGGCTGTCAATTGCTCAGTATTTATTTATAATTGAAACCAGTTAATAGTAACATGAAAGGCTTTATTTTGGGGAGAATAGATATTTTTATATATATGGCCTGAAGTAAATCCGTAGTGGCACCAAAACTAAATATATGTCCCTGTTTCAGAAAGCAAGAAAATATGCTATACTACTGATGAAGAAAGTGTTCATAAATTTAATGTAAAGCAGTAGTTTTAAACTGGGAAGTTTAAAGGAAAAGGGATAGAGGTCAACTGTATAAAATGTTGTGATTTCCTGGGAAGCAACTACTTGGATGGTGGTATAATAGTATCAATTTCCTACACAATATACCAATGTCAATAATAACGTGAACCTCCTATATAATGATATCGCTCACTATTCAATATTTTCTAACTACATTAAAATAATGTTTGCTAACAATATTTTTCTCATGAGCACATAGTAACATTCAATATTTAAGTACGTTCTTAGTAATTAGTATTTTCTCCCATTTGGCTTCCTCCCCCATCACTCCACCACCAGTTCAAATGCATGTGTTTTAATCTTTAAAGAAACTACAAAGCTGTATAATCACAGTAGGTTAAGACATTAGTACATGATGTGCTTGAGGCACTGGGAAGTCGTAGATCTAAAAACATTTATGATCAAAGTCTTTTTATTCCCTCTGACATAATGCAGTTTAGCTAATTTCCTCTATTTAATGAATATAAAATAACTTTGATTTTCTAAATAGGTAAGTTTATATATTTTTAAATATGGGGATTAATAGGATTCTTCAGCGCAAACGAACCAGTAAGATGTAAACAGTAACAGAAAAAGTTAGAGGTGCAGTTGTATTTCCAAACCATTGTTATATTATGTCAAATTTATGGAAAATTTGCAAAAAAAATGATCTGAAGACTTTTAAGATAATTTTAAGATTCACGAATTCTTTCCATTTTTCTCCACTTGATTTCTCATTCTCATTCTTTCCCTCTCACTCATATGCCCTGTTGTGTGTATTTCCTAAGAACAAAGGAATTCTCTTAGTTAACCATACAACAATGATCAAAATCAGAAAATTTAATATTAATATAATTCTATCCCAATAATGTCCTTCTTTTTCCATATCTTTTCTTTTTCCCTCGTCCAGGATCCTGCATTACTTGATGTATCTCTATTGTCTACTTTAATCTGGAAAGTAAGAGTTTCTCAAGATTTTCTTTGTCTTTTTCCCCCTTAAAAATTTTAAAGAGAGGTACAGCATAGGGAATATAGTCAATGGAATTGTAATAGCATTGCATGGTGACAGATACAGTTGGGGTGAGCATAGCATCACATATAGAATTGTTGAATCACCATATGTTGTACAGATGAAGCTCATGTAATATTGTGTGTCAACTATACTCAAATGAAAAAGAAAAAAAAATGGAAAGGTATACCTCCCACTTCTTTGGTAGAAGCCCCCTCAGGTTGAGATCAACTATTGTTTTTTATGACTAGAGTAAATTTACATCCTTTTGGTAAGAACACCAGAGAAGTAATATGTGTTCTTCTAGGTATCAAATCAGGAAGCACATAAAATCAGTTCATTACAAGACTGATGATAACATTTACAATTGGACTGAGGTGCTGCACTGGATTTATCCACTGTAAAATTATTTTGATCTTTTTGTTATTAATAAATGCTTTAATACTATGCCAATATGATGCTCCTCATCAAATTTAACCTGCTAGTTGTAGCACAAATTGATAATTCTTGGCTGAATCAATGGTTAGTGTGATAACTACAACACAGTGATTTTCTAATCTCTTCATTTCCTCTACATTTATTTGTTGATATTCTATTGCAAAATAAGAACTATTCCTTCTCTTCCATTTATTCATATATTTATTCATTCATTTATTCATTTATATCAGTTTGGACTCATGGATTTCCATTTTATCAAATGGATTTTTTAACATTTTTTTAACGTTTATTCAATTTTGAGAAAGAGAGACAGAGCATGAGCAGAGGAAGAGCAGACAGAGAGGGAGACACAGAATCTGAAGCAGACTCCAGACCCTGAGCTGTCAGCACTGAGCCCAACACAGGGCTCAAACTCAACAACTGTGAGATCATGACCGGAGCCAAAGTCAGCCGCTTAACCAACTGAGCCACCCACGCACTCCTCAAATGGATTTGATCTTTTACCATTCCTATTTGTTTCTGATACTCAGACTGTACTAGATTTGTCTATTTGGAGGTTCTTCCATCTGGATCTCAAGTACTTTTACCATGTCTGTTTCTGTCATTCTTCAGTAATTCTTTACTTTCTAGTACAAGACAATTCCTTCTTGGCCTTTTGGCTAAGATCAAGTGTCTAGTACAAGACATTCTAGACTCATTTTGTAATTTTTCTGCCACAATTTTGGAACTGTCCATTTCTCCAAGGAATCCTGGTTACTTTTACTGGAGAATGATAATTTAAAAACTAGAATCTGGGCAACAGATACAGCAATTGCTATTGAAATGGTATTGTCCTTAGGTATTCTCAACAAACAGAGCTAGAAAATATGTGTATGTGTCTATCCGTCCTCATCTATACATATGCATATTTTTAAAAGCCATGAATTGTAGGTTTTTATGTTTAAGTGTGATCCATAATGAATTGATTTTTGTGTATTGTGTGAGACATACATATGCACACACAAATAATACATTCAGTTGAACAGTGTTTTAAAACTCTTTGTTGACCATGCTTTCCTTTACCAACTGAGCTGCTTTGGCAACTTTGTTAAAAATTATTTGATCTTACTCTTTTGTTTCAGCAAGCTATTTATCCATTTTCATGCCAATTCCATTGTTTCATGAATATTGTAGCTTTAATTTCGATTTTGATGTCACGCTGTATAAGCCCTTCAATCATAGGCATCACTTTTAATATTGTTTTTGTTATTCTATGTCATTCATATTTCCATTTAAATTTTTGATTTGAAGTAATTTCTCATTTTTATAAAACAAGTTAGTGATGTATATGTGTATATATATGTACATATATATGTATATCTATATCTATAGATATATGTATGTATATGTATTTACATATACGCATATATGTACATATATATCTATACATACATGTATCTATAGATATATATGTACATATATTAAGGTCATATTAAGCAAACTGTAAAGTCTAGATGTCCACATGTGGCACGTGGCAGATAGGGACTTTAAGGCAGCTATAGTACATATGTTCAAGCACTTAGAGGAAAATATGTTTATATTGAGAGAGCTGATGTGAAACTGATACATGCGTATATATATGACACACGCATATATCAGTTTCACATCAGCTCTCTCAATATAAACATATTTTCCTCTAAGTGCTTGAACATATGTACTATAGCTGCCTTAAAGTCCTTATCTGCCACGTGCCACATGTGGACATCTAGACTTTACAGTTTGCTTAATATGACCTGTCTCTTCTCTTGACTCTAGGTATTATTTTTCATATTTATTTGCACATAAATAAATTTTTGTTATTTTAACTAATCTTCATATATATATTATAAACTCTGGATTCTGTTATATTCCCCTGAAGAACGTTGTTTTTCGTTATGGCAAGCAGTCAGCTTGGCTGGACTGATTTTAAGCTCCGTGTCCCTTGTGATGGACAGCAGCTAAGCTCACTACTCAGTTCTTCAAACCTTCAGCTGTTGTTGCACTGGGATGCTTGTAGCCTCCCTCATGTAAGCACAGTTCAAGAGAGAGCCAAAGATTTGAGAAGAGTTTACATGCAGATTTGAGGTTTGCTCCCTCTGTGGTTCCCTCCCTTGTTTGACTCCCCTCTCAGTTCCAGGCATGTCTTACAGAATAAAACTCTGTCATCTGACTCTTCAAGCCACTAAGTTTGGCTTTTGGTTTGAGTTCTAGCCTCCTGATGCCCTGTGAACTGGTAGTGCTTTCTGACAAAAGCCTTATATATATGAATCTCACCCCACACAATTCTCTTCCTTTAAGGGGAAAATCCCTTCTAGTCTCTGCTTTCTTTTGATCATTTTCCTATGCCTTCAAATAGCTATTTTTATATTTTCCCCAGAGTTCATAAGTTTTAGCCTCAGCTTTGCTATTACTGGAATTGAAACCAAGTGCTTCAGTTTTTATTTCAGTCATCATAAGGCATCATGATTCAAATATTTTCACTCTATAAAAACTAGCAACTCTTTTTCTCTCTTTCTTACTCTGTCAGGAGTAGTGCTATGCTATACACTATACATGCACAAGTGTTTTGACACAATGCACAAACATCTAATTTCATTTAGTCCTAAAATAACATTGGAAATAAGCATATTTATCCCATTTTATATTGCAGAAAATAAGACTGAAAATATTGTTTAGGCAAGTTCAAACAGTTAGAAACAGAGTGAAATAAATCACAGCTGTGTCACACTCTCTTGCTACTCATTCTCCCCGCCCCCCAACCCCTTCAAACAAATACATCTGACAACTACAATTTGAAAATGTAACACCACTGACGCGCACCAATTGAGCAGTATGATTTGGTGGTTAAGGTCATGGGCTTCAGAATCAGACAAACTATTTTTAGTCCCTCCTCTTCACCAATTCCCTATACGTAATGATCAAATCTACAAAAGCAGGTAACATAAAATAACATTGTGAGAATTGCATGTGTTGTGCAGACTATCTGATATACACAGAAAGAGCTTAATAGATATTAGATTTTAAAATAACTACTAAATATAGTTTTATTACCAGATACTAAGGAGCTAACCTTCTTGCAAAATAATTTAAAATAATTTTAAGTGTATTTATTTATTCTGAGAGTGAGCAAGTGGGGAAGGGGCAGAGACAGAAGGAGAGAGAGAATCCCAAGCAGGCTCCACACTGTCAGCACAGAGTCCAGTGCAGGGCTCAAACTCATGAACCATGAGATCATGACCTGGGTCAAAATCAAGAGTTGGACACTTAACTGACTGAACTACCCAGGTGCCCCTCTTTTGCAAAAGAATTTTAAAAATGTATGGTCATGGTATATTTATACCAGACTTGATCTGTCACAGCTGGACAAATAATCGCAATAATACACAATGGGAAGGAGAAAAGAAATGAACATTTATTGGAGATGGACAATGTCTTTAACACTGAGCAGGGCATTTTAAAATATGTTACTGTATTTTATTTTCACAGCACTCTGTACAGTAAATAGGTCCTCTATTTTTAGAGATAATGAAACTAAAATTTAGAAGACTTGAAGTAACTTATGTAACAACACAAACTACTAAGTATCTCAGATACTATTAGAAACTTCGTCTAACACATTTCTCTTTCCCACATGACAAAATTAGACTGCTATGAATCTATGACAAGTACTGAGTCTCATAATACTCTTATAATTAAAATGCTGTCTGGTGTTTAAATGCTTTCTGAAAGTTCCTGTCAGTCCTTTCTCCTTGTCCCTCCTTCAACGTAATGTCCTAATTTCCTTCCTTCAATATTTCACAACAACATAATTCAATTAAAACTTGATCTTTCTTTCTTTGTATCCATTTATTTCATTTGTATTGGATTGGTTCCAAACCTAATTTTATGTTCTTCAGAAACCTTTCACATGACACATAACCATGCATTATACTGTTTTAGGCATGGAGAAGAGTAAATTAGACTTATACAGTCTTACCCCTTCCCTGAAGATTTAACTGCATTGATTTTATTAAATAATAGCTGAACACTTACCGTTTTACCTAGCCAATGCACTCTCTCCTAGCCCATGATTCCAGGTGGTCCCAAAGAATAGTCTCAGTTAGAACACTAGAACATACTACATCATATTGATTATTTCAAAGTGGTTCAGCCACTAGGAAAAATGGTCTTAGAAATAGAAGGTTGAATGCCAGATATTATATGTAAGATTGTAAACATTGGTTCTGGAAATATTGAAAGATTGATCCAACAATCTTTGGAAATGAAACAGCAATCAAATAAGGGGGATACCGACAGTTATAGATATTGATAATGGGCAAAGAGTGTTAGGACACTGGATTCTACTCAGGAAGACTCTTACACTGCAGATTGGTTTTATGCAACTTATGATACTTTGTACAGTTTGGGTCATAATTCCTAAGAATTTAATAAAAGATTAGGGATCAAAATGAACCATCCATCTCAACTTGCAGAAAGTAGAAAAAAAAAAAGATACGAAAAAAGATACATCATGGATCTGGAGTGAGAAGAAGCTAGTTCTGGTCTCAGCTCTGCATCTAACATCTGAGGATAAAACTTAATTATTTGAGTTTAAATGGGGGCATCCATGTAATTTCTTAATTCCTTTTGGTTACTGTACTCTAATTTAGGATTGGCCATGAAGGTCTACTGAGTTGTAATTTGTATCTATGGAACATTAAGCAAAAAGGACACATTTTGTTAATGATGTGATTTTTACACACACGTAAGGGCTATGGTGAGTGAACATCTAGATCGCTGGGGTCTACATGGTAGCTCTTTCTCATGTAATGGTAGTTTGAGGGTTAGTGGCATAATATGTTAAACTTCTCACAACACACATGGGAAGGACTGAGTGATAGGACGCATTCCTTTAGTTCTCACTTCTTCATCCTTCAGCAGTTCAAAACCTGGATTAAGTGCTACTTCCATTAACACATAGTTTGCCATTTTATCCTTTTCCTTCTTAGCTTTATCCCATTATCTCCTTACAAACAGACTCCAATCTCTACATAGGTTAAGCAGATATCAGAATCTAAACATTTAGATAACTGTTAAGGACTCTAAGCAAACCTCATGGGCACAGAAAAATATTAAGTTGAAAACTATACTTCAATTAATACATATATATATATATATATATATATATATATATATATATCCATCCTAACAAGTTTCTAAAACTAATAATAGAGCTACCAAGTCTTAAGGTCATTATCAGGTGATTTTGATAGAGTGAGTGTGGAAACATTCTAGGTTTGAGGTATCTGTGATTATCATTTTCATTCTCCTTCAACAACACACTTCTCTTTTTCATAATCACCACATAGCAGGAATATAAGGACAGTTTAAAGCATCAGAATTTCAGTAGATGCCTGGGTCAACTCTCTGTTATCCCTCAGCACTTGCCTGACCTTTGTCAAGTTTCCTTGAGATCTCTGTTCCTCAGCTTCTTCATCTGTAAGTGCTATTTTGCAGGGTTTCTCCAAAGATTAAATAATACATGTAAAGGCTGGAACAGGGCTGAGATAATAGCAATCATTTAACATATCAGTTATTGAATATAGTCTGCCTTTGAAGATTCAGAAAATTTACAATGAGAGGATAACAGGGAATGTTATTCATAGCAAACCCTCCAACCTCTACTGTCTTCTTTTATCTATCTTCTCAGACAAATCCAACAAATCCTAGTTCACATCCTACCACTTATACCTAATCTTTCACTTTTCTGAACTCTAAAATATTTGTTTGCTATCTCATCTGTTTTGGAAAGAGATCACATACTATTTTACATCACGTTAAAAATGTTTCACATAGGTATCATTTATCTCCAGTACATCTTTAGTATTCTTAAGAGGAAAGGTTTTATCTTACATTGCTTTTGTGCTTTTAGACTTTCTTGGGAAAAATCAGTTCTCTGCCAGAGCTCTGTCCACACTGCCGAGTACAAGTGTAACTGAATTGGTGGAACAGAGTGGGATTTCAAACATGTCTTTCTCAGACCAAGAGTGAAGGCCAAGCGTGTAGTCTCAGACATCCCAACATTAGAAGTCACTCATGTCAAAGCCAACTGCAAGCCGTCAGTCATCAACTTGAGCCGTTCTGTAACACTGGAGTCCCTGATTCATTTGTCAGGAGAAGATGGAAAGACAATAAATTTAGATGCCAATGAATTTTAACTGAATCTTTGTTTTTGGAAAAGTAGAGGAGAATGGAATTTAATTGGCTTCACTGTCTTCTGAAGCCCTACATATAGAAAACAGGTAAGTTCTGTATGAGTTAAGAAAGAAAGTATTAAGCTTTACCATACTTTGTGACCACTGTCAGTGAGGCAGGTGATATAAATCTTTAGAATTACAAGTAGTATTAAAATTTCACATAAAAACAATTTTTATTTACTAGGAAAAATAGAGAATTTCACAATTAAAGAAACATTTTCTATTTTGCATGTATATAACACATTGCAACTTGTTTCTACTTTAATTCCAATTTTTGGCATATTTAAAAACCTCAAGGCAGTCCCATTCATAGCCACAAATGCAAAAGTTCCATAAACATATTAACAAATTGATTTCAGCAATGTTCAAAAGGGATTATATGTAATGCCTAAGTTAGGTTTATTCTAGGAATAAAAAGTAGCTAGCATTAACCAATTAGTATAATTAATTATATTGACGGATTAGAAGAAATCACATGATCATAATACATGAAGAAAATCCTTTTATAGTAATTCACTGGATACAAAATCAATGCACAGAAATCTATTGCATTTCCACACTAATAATGAAGCAGCAAAAAGAGTAACTAAGAAAACAATCCCATATACAATTACACCAAAAATAGTAAAATACCTAGGATTAACCCTAACCAAAGAGGTGGTGAGACACCTATACTCTGAAAACTATAAACACGGATAAAAGAAACTGAAGACACAAAGAATGGAAAGACATTCCATGCTCATGGATTGGAAGAACAAATATTGTTAAAATGTCATTACTACCCAAAACAATCCACACATTCAATACAATCCCTATCAAAATATTAACAGTATATTTCACAGAGTCCTAAAATTTGTATGGAACCACAATACACCCTAAATAGCTAAAGCAATCTTGAAAAAGAAAAGCAAAGCTGGAGGCATCACAATTCCGGACTTCAAGTTATATTACAAAGCTGCAGTAATAAAACAGTATTGTATGGCACAAAAAAAGACACATAGATTGATAGAACAGAATAGAAAACCCAGAAATGAACCCACAACTATACCATTAACTAATCTTTGACAAAGTAGGCAAGAGTAACCAAAGGGAAAAGGACAGTCTCTTCTACAAAGGATATTGGGAAAACTGGACAGCAACATACAAAAGAATGAAACTGGACCACTTTCTTATACCATACACAAAAATAAATTCAAAATGGATTAATGACCTAAATGTGAGACATGAAACTGTAAGAATCCTAGAAGAGAGCACAGGCAGAGACTTCTCCGACATTGGCCATAGCAACTTCTTTCTAGATATGTTTGCCACCTGAGGCAAGGGACACCAAAGCAAAAATAAACTATTTTTCTACAACTTTATACTCAAAAAACAAATAATTGTATTTAAAAAATGTGCAGAAAACATGGACAGATATTTCTCCAAATGGCCAACAGACACATGAAAAGATGCTCATCATCACTTATCATCAAGGAAATGCAAATCAAAACTACAAATGTGACAACACCCCACATCTGTCAGAATGGCAAATATCAATAACACAAGTAACAACAGGTGTTGGAAAGGATGTGAAGAAAAAAGAACCCTCAGGCACTGTTGGTAGGAACACAAACTGGTGCAGCCACTGTGGAAAACAGTATGCAGGTTCTTCAAAAAGTTAAAAATAGAAGTACCCTATGATCCAGCAATCACACTACTGAGTATTTACCCAAAGAATACAAAAACACTAATTTAAGGGGATACATGCACCCTATGTTTAGAGCAGCATTATTTACAATATCCGAAATATGGAAGCAGCCCAAGTGTCCACTGATTGATGAATGGATAAAGAAGAGATTGTGTGTGCAATGGAGTACTACAGGGCAATGAGAAAGAATGAAATACGGCCCTTTGTAGCAACGTACATGGAACTGGAGAATGTGATGCTAAGTGAAATAAGCCATACAGAGAAAGACAGATACCATATGGTTTCACTCTTATGTGGATCCTGAGAAACTTGACAGAAACCCATGGGGGAGGGGAAGGAAAAAAAAAAAAAGAGGTTAGAGTGGAAGAGAGCCAAAGCATGAGAGACTCTTAAAAACTGAGAACAAACTGAGGGTTGATGGGGGGTGGGAGGGAGGGGAGGGTGGGTGATGGGTATTGGGGAGGGCACCTTTTGGGATGAGCACTGGGTGTTGTATGGACACCATTTTGACAATAAATTTCATATATTGAAAAAAAATTAAAGTAAATTAAATTAAAAAAAATAAAATAAAATAAAAAAAGAAGAGATTGTGTGTGGGTGCACCCAGGAATATTACTCAGCCATAAAAAAGAATGAAACCTTGCCATTTGCAACCACATGGATGGGGCTAGAGAGTGTAATGCTATGCAAAATAAGTAAGAGAAAGACAAATACCATATGATTTCCCTCATATGTGGAATTTAAAAAACAAAACCAATGAGCAAAGAGAAAAAAAAAAAAGGGAGAGAGACACAAACCAAGAAACAGACTCTTAACTACAGAGAACAAACTGATGGTTACCAGAGGGGATATGTGGGAGGGATGGGTTGAATAGGTAAGGAGAATTAAGGAGGGCACTTGTTGTGATGAGCACCTGGTGATGTATGGAAGTGTTGAATCACTACATCTGTTGTACATCTAAAACTATATAACACTGTATGTTGACTGCAATTAAAATGTTAAAAATTTAAAAATAGTTTAAAAAGAAAATCCATTTACACAGAGAATAAACTGATGGTTGCCGGAGGGGACAAGGTTGAAGGGATGGGCAAAATAGGTGAAGGTGATTAAGAGGTATAAACTTCCAATTATAAAATAAATAAGTCACAGGATGACAAGCACAGCATGGGAAACATAGTCAATAATACTCTAATAGTATGGTATAGTGATACATGGTAACTACTCTTATTCTGGTGAGTAGAGCTCATTGTATGGAATTGTCAAAGCATTAAGTTGTACTTTTGAAATGAATATAACATTGCATGTCAACTGTACTTCTATTTGAAAAGGAAAGTCCATTTAATAAAATTTAATACCCATTCGTTATAAAAATTCTTAGCAAAATAAGAATTGAAGGTAACTTTCCTTATCTGACTTAAGATTTACAAAGGTTACAAAAAAGTTCATTGGTGAATAACCAAACTATCACTGTAATTTTGGAATCAAGACAAGAAAAACCATTATCTCTAATTTTTTCAACACTGGGGGACATTTTAGACAATGCGACAAGACAAGAACAATAAATAGAATGTATAAGGATGGAAAGGAAGTAAAAAAAAAACCTTATCTTTTCCCAACTAATAGTATTATATACAAAAGAACTTTAGATAATTTCTAGAATTAATTAAGTAGTACTACAAAGTTACTGGATAGAAAATTGGCATACAAGACATATTACATTCCTATTCACTAGCAACAGTAGGAAAACAAATTTTTAATAAATTACAATAGCATCTATCAGTATTAATTTAGATATTCTAGGAATAACTATAAACAAATGTGAAAGACATCATCCAAGAAAATTATGAAAATTTATTGTGCAACATTAAAGAAATTAAAAGGGGTTAACTAATCAAGACATACACCATGTCCACTGCTTGGAAGTTGAAATATTGTAGGGAATTTAATGCAGTGTAAACCCACTCACAATCCCATTAAATTTGGCAGTATTTGACAAGCTACTTCTAAAATATATACAAAATTATAAGCTCTGAAACACTGTTGAAAAAAACTAGTTTCAACCAGACATACAGAACTTATTACAATGATCTAATAATTAACAAACTACGATATTCACACAAGGATAGGCACTTGGACCAATGGAATGGAATAAAACACCTCAGAAACAGACCCATTTTTTATGGATGTTTGATAAATGAGATCTTTAACAATGTAGAGTAATGGAGAAAAGCAAGCTAAACAGAAAATAGTTTGGAGTCGAGTGGTGGAATACATTTAAGTAGAAAATAAAACAAACAGGACTTATATGGCCCTCTGGGGCCTAGGTCTAGGTGCACTGGGTCTAGGTGCACTTGGGTCTAGGTGCATTTATATGGGAAATACATATCCACTATACTTTGAGAAAATTTCATAAGAGCCGATCTTTATTTCCTGGAATAAATTCTATGATACGAAAATCAAGAACTTCTGTGCATCAAAGTTCACCATGAAGACAATGGTAAATACAAACCAAAGTATAGAAGAAAGTATTTTTTAAAGTATAATTAAAGAGAGGCTAGAAAAACAAAAACAACAAAACTCCTACAAGCATTAATAAAAAGACAAGATCTTAATAAATGGGCACTTACAAAGAGGACACTCAAATAGTCAATGACCATTAGAAATGGGGGAAATGTAAATTAAAACAAGATATCACTAACTCACTGAGAGAGCAGAAAATTTTAAAGTCTGACAACACTATGTATTGGTAAAGGTGTGGCAACAAGAGTCTCATTTTCTGCTGGTTGGAGCAGAAGTTGGTACAACGATATTGTAACACCATATAGAATTACCTTGCAAATTTCAGAGCGCAAAAGAACTTACGACCAGCAATTTCACTTCTCAGTATATACTGTAGAGAAACGTACACACGTACAACAGTATATACATATAAGACAGCTACTGACAGCATTGTTCTTCAGAGCCCCAACATGGAAACGCCCAATGTCCACCACCAGGCCAACAGATCAATAAATTGTGTGATAGTCATAAAATATTCAGCAATTGAAATGAATAAATTACAGGTGCACATATTAAAATAGATGGATCTTACAAATACTAAGCATTAGAGGTCAGCCACAAAATAATATATACAGTAAGAGACATGTTAAAAAAAAGCAAAACTGTTACTTGAGAATGTATATATAGATGATATATATTAAAATGCAAGGGAGGGGCAACTGGGTGGCTCAGTGGGTTGAGCATCTAACTTTGGCTCAGGTCATGATCTCATGGTTCATGAGTTGGAACCCCACATCAGGCTCACTGCTGTCAGCTTGTCAGCACAGAGCCCACTTTTGGATCCTCTGTCCCCCTTTCTCTCTGCCCTTCCCCCATTTGTGTTCTCCCCAAAGTAAATAAATATTTTAAAAAGTAATAAATATAAAATAAAATAAAGTGCAAGGGAATGATTCTCAGTAAAGTCAGGAATATCGGTTACATCTGGGGAAACAGTTTACAATCTGGCAAGAGACCCTATGCTGGCAAAATTATATCTTCTGATTTGATGGTCTTTATGTGAGGTTCACTGTATATGCATTCATTAAATTGCACATTTATGTTTTATGCTATGTGTCATATTTAAGGATAAATATAAATAATCTTAGAACTATAATATTTACATAATCATGGCTATGATCATTTATGTAAAACTTAATTTATTAGGATCATTTTAACAATATCAATTACATAGAAGTCCCACTATTTATAATAAAATATTTGTTGTTGTTTGTTGTTTGCTATTTGTATCAATGAGGTCTGATGCAATATTTGTCCCAGTGCAATTTGTTGAAAGTAGAGAGGCCTAGTAGTTGCTCTATGCAGGCCACTGGACAATCTGATACACAATAATTAAAAAATAAAGAATTTACATATATCAGCAGCAAACAATATGGTGCTTATCATTTCTCTCAATCAACTGCAATTTAGAATAGAATATAAACAACTTCCCCATGTTATATATCAATTGCATTTGGTAACAGCATTCCTCAGATGCTAATTTCTATTACAAGACTGCACAATTTATTCCAATAATGTATCCCAATAATGAGTTTACAAAAACACCCTTTTAGGTGAAATTTCCCTTAATGATTCATAAACCACAAAAGTGTATGTAAAGAATGAAATGTTATTACCCTGACCACATAAACACATAAATCTAATACAATAAATAAACACATAAATCTAATCACAGATCTTTTTAATAAAGAAAAAAGACGGGGCACCTGGGTGGCTCAATCGGTTAAGTGTCCAACTTCAGCTCAGGTCGTGATCTCACGGCTCAGGAGTTTGAGCCCCGCTTTGGGCTCTGTGCTGACAGCGCAGAGCCTGGAGCCTGCTTCTGATTCTGTGTCTCCCTCTCCGCTGTCCCTCTCCCCCTCACGCTCTGTCTCTTTCTCTCAAAAGTAAATAAATGTTAAAAAAAAAAAAAAAAAGAAGTGAACAGCTTACATAAATGAGAAAGAAAACTAGTCATAATAAAATGAAAAAATGAATAAAAATTTCTTTATCACATAAAGTATGTTGGAGGAATAGGGAAGATTGCAAAATTTTACTTTGGGTGTTCTAGGACTGACATTAATCAGTGTATAAGTCCAGTTACTTGTGGTCCTCTGTAGTTTAATTAAATGTTTCCAGAAAATAAAAGTGAATCCTCCCGAATCCAAGAAGTAGACTTTTTTAAAAAAAAATTTTTTGATGGTTATTTACTTATTATGAGCTGTCAGCACAGAGCCCAATTCGGGGATAGAACTCACGAATGGTGAGATCACAACCTGAACCAAAGTCAGATGCTCAACTAACATGAGCCATCCAGGCACCCCAGAGACTCTTAACTACAGGGAACCAACTGATGGTTTCCAGAGGGGAGGTGGGTGGGAGAATAGGTTAAATAGGTGATGGTATTAAGGAGTGCACTTGTGATGAGCACCAGGTGTTTTATGGAAGTGTTGAATCACTAAATTATACACCTGAAACTAATATTACACTCTCGTTAACTAACTGGAATTTAAATAAACACTTGAAAAAAAGTGAAGCCTCCCATCTGGATGTTTCATCAACTGTCTTTTCTCCTCTAAAATACTTTTAAAAAATGGAAACAATTACTACCGAACTCAACAGGTTGTCCTTGATTTTTCACATTCCCCCCCCAAAAAAAATGCATATCTTCTTCCCAGACATCATTTCCCAATTCCAAAAACTGGTGTCGTGGATTCTTAAGCATACAGTTGACACTAAACAGGTGGACTGTTCTGGGAAAGAACTCACATACCTAATTATGGTTTCATTCCATCTGGTGCAATGGTGCCATCTACAGACATGACTGCATATTTCCACAAGCTTCTCTGAAACAATTCATAACAATTGCTACAATGAAGGGCTCCAAAAGATGTACAACTGACCTTTGAACAACACGGGTTTGATCTGCACAGGTCCATTTATACGTGGATTTTGGTTTTGATGAATACAATACAGTACTATCAGTGTATGATCTTTTCCTTATGATTTTCTTAATAGCATTTTCTTTGCTATAAGAATGTTGTATATAATATACGTAACATACAAAATATGTTAATTGGCTGTTTATGTCATCAATAAGGCTTCAGTCAACAGTAGGCTATTGGTAGTTGTGTTTTTGGGGAGTTGAAGGTATGCACTGATTTTCAAATGTGTGTGTGTTGGGGGAGTCAGTTCTCATAACCCCCATGCTTTTCAAGGGTCAGCTGCTGTTCTCACCCTGATTCTTTAACTTGTATAACATCTGTTTTTTTAGACTGTATTATAAAAACAATTCATTTCAGTTAAACACGGTGAAAATGCAATATGAAATCTGTGCATTCATAATCCAAGGGAGTTCAATCCCTATTCCTAAGAATAGAAAAAATATATCTAGAGATGGCATTGTATTTTGGTATTTTGAGGTATATTACAAAGTAAAATGGAGCAGGTATATGATATGGGCCTTCCCACAAAGTGCTTAAGAATAAGTTAAAATTCACAACTAGCACAAGTAAAATAATGCCAATGGGATTATTTCCTAAATTGTGTGAGCAGGCTTTCAGAACAAGAAAAAATGCATACAGGGAAACAGGAAAAGAGGAGTTCTGAGTTCACGTACTTGACATCTTTCTCTCCTCACACCTCTTTGTCCTGGGAGGCAAGTTTTCACTGAGCCACACCCAGGTTAATTCACCTTGGCCACACTGCCAAGCGGAAGGGTCAGGATTCAGATCCATCATGGCTAACCGCCAGCCTACTTATCTTTCCATTCTACCACTTGCCAAAACCCCAGGAGAAATCCTTCACAGCTTTAAAAAGGGTGAGAGGAACTGGCACCCTTGCTTTTCCAAGGTAGCTCACAGAGTGTTTTCTCTGGGCTTTAAAATATGCATTACTATACACCAACTGCTGAGCTCTGCTGCACCGGATGTTTTTCTTACAAAGACCTACTATAAATAATAATTGTAATAAAATATGATCCAGGAAACAGCTGGTTCCTAGGATGAAGGCATATAAATGAGTAAGCAGTTAATTATCTTCCCCTTGATTTCAATGCTGCATGAATTCACCCTTCCTTAAACTACACTGAATAGGAACGAGCCACGAGTAACCCCACTGACAGCATCTTTTCCCTCTCTGAAACTAAATCCATCTTGCCCTTCATAGTCCTCTAACCCATGCTATTTGTCTGGGAATAGCTTCTCTATCAAGGGAAGAAAAAAGAATCTCCTTGAAAAGGAAAAAAAAAGTACCTCCTACAATTCTTCCATAGACATTCATTTACACATTCACTGCATACGCATGCATGCATTCAACAAATACTCTCCAATGCCTGCCTTGTGTGTCACAGGCAGAGGACACACAAATTTGCACAAGACAAACACAATCCCTGCCCATGAAGAGCTTACAATGGCAGAAGGGTGAATGTGGGAGGCAGTACAGTCAAACACAAATAAATTACACACAGTAAGTCATAGTTAAATATTTATTAAATGAAGCCCTTTTGGGCTAACTTAGCCCTTATTGATCCCTCTGAGGACCAAGCACTTAGATTGGGTAACATTATTTAGCTAGGTAAGCTTCTGGAATAATGGGGCAACGAGTGATATTCCTTTGCCATCCAGACATAATCCAGGTAAGTGCTCTTCAAGTACCTCACGATGTGCTTGTGTAGTAGACATGGGAAGGAGTGGGATAAGAGGAGGAAGAAGTGGAGGAAAAGAAGGAAGAAAAGAAGGGGAAGAAAGGGGGGAATCTCACTGAAATTATTTTTTGCTTTAGGAAAAATAAAATATTTCTAACTTGTGAATAAATCTATTTTTTTTAAGTGGAAACTAAATAGGAAAACACAAACCGAGGCAGAGGCAGAACTCTATTTGTCTTGGGTGAGAAATCGGGTCCCATGTAGGGTGGGGAGGCACTGCTGCGGCCAGAGCCTGAAGGTCAATAGGAGCAGGAATATAGGTTACGTTGTGACATATGTGATGGGGTAGAATCAGGTCCAGATTTTCATCACCTTAAGTCAGATGATCTGTGTCAGTGGGGCCAGCACATTGCCTAATACACCACCTCCATCAGATTTTCTGAGGAAACAAAATTATAAAAAATCAAGTACTAGAAGAATTCAAGGAAAGGGACACCTGGGTGGCAGAGTTGTCGGCTCAGGTCATAATCTAACGGTTGGAGGGTTTGAGCCCCACGTTGGGTTCTGCGCTGACAGTGCGGAGCCTGCTTGGGATCCTCTCTCTCTTGTTCGCTCTGTGTCCCTCCTCTGCTAGCTCTCTCTCTCTCTCTCTCTCTCTCTCTCTCTCTCAAAATAAATAAGTAAACTTAGAAAAAGATTTTTTTTAAAGATTCAAGGAAAGCAGGGGTGTAAACAGAGTACACTGCTTTCCCTCACTCTACACCAAGAGCATTGCGTGCTCTGGGCTGCTCTGGGCTTGCTCTTTAATGAAGACAGCAGCCTCTCCAGTCACTGGTGCCGGCCCTCTCAAGTTAGCACTGAAGACAACCAGAATGCAGTGATGTCTGTAACGTCCTTGAAATCTTCCAAATGCATGTGTACATAAAAAGCAGACCTCAGGTGTCTGCCGTCCTCACGTAAAATAGCATTCAGTCCACAAACAAAGTGATGGTAGAACATCAGCAATCAAAAGCTACTGCATTCCACCAAGAAGCTGAGAATGAATTTCAATGTTACATCTGTAAAAATACAGAATACTATGGGGCAGGAGCCTTTCCCTCACATACTGTGTTAAAACTGAATTTACGAAGCCTGCAAAAACGGGAGACAGTTAGATATAATGGATGTGGATCTATATACACAGAGAGACACATACAGAGACATAGATATAAATACACATGTTTATGTGACAGAATTTGAAGAGTACTTTTAGGGATTCCTGAATGTTACATTAAACCTTTCATTTAAGATAATCTAAAAATCTTAGCCTAAATATTGATTATCTTATCAAAATCAGTATATACATTGATAGCATTTAACTCTTGTGGGAGGAGGTGTTTTAAGTGCTAGTATCATTCAGTTAAATCTCAAAAAAAATGGTAACACTCTACTTTCTAAAAATTAATTTGATATTCTATATTAACTCTATTATTTCTAATCCAAAACATCTTGCATCTTGTGTCTACACAAGGTGGAAGAAATTTGAATAAGGTCAGTGCTTGGCACCTTTTAAAAATATCTTCCTTTATATTCAATATTTGGCAAACCTCATCTGCCCCTTCCTTGAACCTTCCCACCCCTCACCTGAAAAACATGTTCTGGTGCTGTCCCTATCGGCTTCTGGATTGCCCGGCACTAACGCTGCCTTTGCACCAACCACCTAGCAAGGAATAGGATTCTGTTCCACAGATTCTCTTTACTGTACTGAGGGCTGGAGAGGTTCTTGCAGTCACGCTAAACAAGAGTCTGGGATTTGGCAACCCAGTGCATGGGTCCTTCTGTACCGCACCACAACGGCCCCAGTCTTGGCAGTTAGTCAAAAGCTAATGAAAATTTCAAAGGTACAAAGCTCTTCTCAGAGCTCCAGAGAAGCAATAGAGCTTTCAGCAGGATCATAACAGGTGCATCAAAGTAATCCAAAAGAAAAAACCAAAAGTCTTCTTGGGTCTAGAAAAAAAATAAAATTAGAAAGATAAACACGCACATTATAAACCCTGTTTTATGCGTCAAAGAGCTCCTCTTGATATTCAGCATATAATTGCAAGAGGATCCAAACAGACCAGCACAAACTATAAGGGCTCATAAGTATCAGAATTTTTCCAGCTTTAAAGAACAAACATAGGTATCTGCAGATTGAAGTGCCCCACTTTGGAATTTCTGCTTCAAACCACAGAAAGGTGGTGGCTACATCACACTTTGGTCTCACACTGCACAAAATAAATTTTTTAACAAGCAAAACATATGTGGGAGATGATGAATACAGATTTCATTTGAGCTCTGTACTTCTTGATGGTAATTCAGAGGTCAGGATATTTCTACCAATATACTCTTGAGAACTGGGACAGAAAGAATCAAACAAGAGCTCTCCTTCTTTCAATCCCCACCTTCATTTCTGCTATTGACTATGTTTCCTTATTCCAACAAGTGGGCATACAGGAGAAAAAGAAACTGAGGAAGTGACCCCCTCTGTCCGCTGGTGAGTGAGAACAGGAGTGCTGGGGCGGTGGGGAGGGATGGGTAAGTACAGAGACAAACGATACAGCAAGTCCAGGAATAATGGACAATATACCAAACAAAAATGCAAGAAATTATGGAATAGAAGAGGACGAAGCAGACCCTAATGTTGATTCTACAACTACATTTAAATTTGGGCAATGTTTTAAAGCTTTCTGGGATTTTGCTTCCCCGCTTGGAGAACATGAGTCACAATACAGGTTCGAACTGTTTCACAAGTTTGCTATAGGGTACAGATTAGCTAGCGTTAAAGTGCTTCAACAATATTTTTCTCATAAGGTGTATTTGGGGTTCTCCTATTTTTTCATAATCGTGGCAGTGTTCCTTTATTCTGTAGTTGCACAACAACAGGAATGCATGCATTAGACAAGCATTTGAATATAGAGGGACAGACAAGATCCCACGGTTCTAGGAAATAGTGCAGGAAGATTTAATAGACTCTAAAAAGACATTCTTATATTTATAACCTGGACTAATACAAGCATTACTCTGAGTCCATGCTAGTTAACTCCCCCTGAGGTAATGCATTTATAAATATTGTCTTTATTGCAGGTGCAGATCTTTCCAGCTCAGCCCATAAAGCAAGCTTTCAGGTGCTGCACTTTCCCTTCGTTCGCACACTGTCTGATAGGTTTCTGATCCCTGGACTCCGTACTGTCCTGGAACATCGGAGGGGCTCACTGACACTGCAGCGCCACATTGTGGTTACACCGAGAAAACGTCCTGAGAGCGGAAGTATGGCAACGTGTACTTAGACATTTGCTGCAATGTTATTGTATCGTTGAGGAAAGACGTTCTCCATATGTGACTTTCACACAGATTCATATGCAGAGACCAACATTCTGGAGCTTCCTATCTGGAGTATTATTGTATAACAAATCCATACTGCAGTGGATACTAATAATGATTTTGTTTTGCCTATAGCAGCATTATATTCAAGGCAATTTGTAACACAGAAATAAATAGATGACCTCCTATCCAATTTTTTAAAAGAAGTGATCTCTCAAAAATGCTGTAAATATACAGTTACTGTATGCTTAACAGTGGTTAGAAAATTAAAACAGATGCAACTGAATGATTATTGTAACTATAAAATTGTAAAGTTTATAAAAGTAACAGTCTTTGTAGTTGGACTTGGATTTAATTCCATGTGATCAGTGCCAGTTCAAAGGTGCAGACAGAGAGGTGAATTCCTAATAGATGGGATGTATCAGAATCCATAATAATGACAAAGATAGGAAGGCACAAAATCAGAGCCAGCAGACCTATAATCAATAACCCATGAATTTGGTACACTCTTCTTTCTTTCCTATTGTATTTGGGTCCTCCTAGGCTATTTTGTCATGTGTGAAGTCATGAAAAAGCAGAATTCATCACTAGGAAAAGAGATAGTTATGCCTTTGGGATGAAGGAAGATAGGAGGAGCTGTAAAAACTTTTACAATAAGACATACTGAAATCATCCACAATCGTTTTCTGCCAGAAAAAAAAGAAAAAAAACTATCTTAAGTAGACTAAGAAGGGTAGTTTATGTGGTTCATCACTGCTTTTGTAATCTTAAATTCAAATTTTCTTTTTAAAAGAATATTTATTTATGGGAGAGGGAGAGGGAGAGACAGAGAGAGAGAGAGAGAGACAGAGAGAGAGAAAGGGAGGACAGGAAGGAACAGAGAGGGAGAGAGAGAATCCCAAACAGGCTTCGTGCTATCAGTGCGGAGCCCCATGCAGGGCCCAAACTCACAAACCTTAAGATCATGACCCGAAGCTGAAATCAAGAGTTGGATGCTTACCTGACCACCCAGGTACCCCTTGAATTCAGATTTTCTAAACTTTTTCCATACTATACTAATCCTACAAGACACTTAAGTGAAAAATATTTTGTTGCCAAAATATTCCAAAATTTTCAGCAAACTGTAAAGTATACAATTGCCTCCAAGAAATTTACTGTACATTGGCCTAATGTTTTGAAAAAATCTTACAGTAAAAAAACAAACAAAATGTACTTAATATTGTTAACAATATATCTCCAAAATTAGTTGAAATTTTAATTTTCCTTGTTGCTCCTCTGAATATCTCCCAAATCAAATGCTGGAAAATACTTCATTGTACGACTGATCTTCCATTATATTGCTTTCTCTTACATGTGTGACTATACTGTTTAGCTGCTCAATTCATTTGACACGTGTGCATTTACAATTATTCACTGACATGCATAACAAATTGTTACCCCTCAAGAATATTATTACCACCAGTACTTAAATCTGCCAAATTTATACTAAAACAAGTATGGCTAAGTAAAAACACAAGTATAGGGAAGTAAAGTTCTTAGATCACTTACGAATCAGGAATAAAAATGAGTAGCACAAACAAAACTGTTGGTACTTCTCAAATTATTTTCCAAAGGATAATGTTGCCTCATTAACTAATTTTGACTGAGGACATTTATGACCGTTTACCTAGAAAAGAAAACCTTCCATTGTAGTGCGCCTTCTCTACATATATGACTGTGTATGAGTGTGTGTGCCAATTGCCTTTATTTATAGGTCTAATTAACTTACTAATTTATTACACAATCTTTTTTTCACATGGAATAAAATTTATGTGATAATTTATGATATCTGAAAAGGATATTTGGAATAATCATAACCCTATTTAGATAACCTCTTCTTGTATCTATATTATATATAAAAAAGTAAAATCTATTGTTTCTTAAAAGCTGGTGACCAAATTTCGGATGCTTGTTGAAAATGGAAATATTTGCGTTAATTCCCAATGAGTATGATTAATTAGGATTAGAGTAGGACCTAGAAGTCTGCATCTTTAATAAATTCTGGGTGAATCTGATATTAGTTGGTCTGAGAAGCAGGCTTGAGGAAGCACTGATCTGTTACAAAAAGAGCTATTCTCTTCCAATACCCAAAAAAGGAACATGCATCGAATGCATTGAGACTCTATTACAAATACACCCAAAATAATAGTGCAAATAAACATTGTGATATAATATGAAATGCTGATAATCTGGGGTATTGCTGGTAATATTTTTAAATAAGTCAGTTGGTTTGGTTTCTTTCTCTCTCCTTTCTTCGCTAAATAGTGTATATATGCCAGCGTTAAAAAAACGTATATTTCCATTTCCCATTTCTACTAATATACTTACAGCTTCTAGCTCATCTTTAGTCAAATTTTCTAATTGAATTTCCTTGTGCCCAAGTCAAAACTAAGAATGGGAAAAAAATACACCAGTATTTTAGGTCTAGTTTTCCAATTTACTACTAAATCTCAGAGAACTTGTCTAAACTTTATTTCCTGTTTTGTAAAAGGATAATATATCTCAGGGCTATTGTAAGGATCCAAGAGGATAATCTGTGTGAAAGGTCCTTAAAAAATAAAGAAGTGTAGTGAGAATGAGAAGCATTATCCCCTGTCATACACTCATTATAATCATGCTATTGAAGAACGGATATTAGGTTGTTTCATTTATTTATTTATTTTTAAAGCTCATTCATTTTGAGAGCGCGCGCGCGTGCACACACGCACGCGCGCACACACACACACACACACACACACACACACACACACACACACGGGGGAGGGGCAGAGAGAGAGGGAGAGAAAGAGAATCCCAAGCAGGCTCCGCACTGTCAGATGCAGGCTCGAACTCAGAAGCTGCTGCAAGATCATGATCTGAGCCAAAGTCCAACACTTAACCAACTGAGCCACCCAGACACCCAAATATGTGGTTGTTTTAGAGTAAAATTTAAAATAAAGATAAAGTGAAATTAAGCTAAGTAAAATAAAATTAAATAAAAGTTAAAAACAATAAAACCCTATTTCTGCTATTGTGCACAGAAGAAAATTAATTCACTACGGAGAAAATCTATTGCATTTGTTAATGATTCGACAAAAGAAAACATGAAGTTTAAATTTCATTAACTACTTCCCCATTTAAGAGTAGGGAGAAACTTAGCCCACTACCAAAAAAACCAAAACTTTAATAATTTTTCTCTTCAGTTGCAAAGCTAAACAAAATGATGGTACTTGATACAGAGAGATATTCCCGGAAACCCTCTGCCACCTAGTGTACAAAAAGCATTCCAGAGATGCTCACGTTTGCATTCAGCCATCAGAGTTATCTTTGCGTGTGTCCAGGTCAGCTATGAAGTTATAATTTGGAGTGGGAATAAAACACTGCATTTTCTAAAAAGCATCTGGCCTGAGAATCAATATAGCATTTCATTTCATTTTAGCAGCACTTTAAATTAAAGTCCCATTTATAAATGTTTTAATACGGCAATAAGGGACTCCTGGGTATGTTTTAGTCTTTCATTAATATACACCTCTTGTGTGCTGCAAGATACATGCGCACTGAATAAGTCCCTTCAACCTTTCAAAGTGCTAATTAATGATCCAATAAAGCAAAGCCTACAGTATCTTAATGGCAGCAAAATACAACTCTTTAATTGGGAAAATAAAATATTAAAATTTCCTTTCCAATAGCTCTTAAGCATATGCATGAAATAAGTATGAAGGGATTAAAAAATTGCAAAGACTCTTTAACCATATTTTTATATGCACAGTACCCCCCACTTCTCATTTTAAGCTTTAAATATTTTCAGCTCAGTTTTGCATGGAGGTGCGGGTAAAACTCAGAGGTTGGCGGTGAAGGAGTATAGAAAGCTGGATTATTAAAATATTTTGAAAAGTACAATGTCAACTATACCATACTCTCTCTCTTAGCCCTAACATTTTTTGAGCCAGTTATTTCTTGACCACTTTTCTAAGGGGGGTGCGGAGGGACAGAGACAGGGAAGGAGGGATGGGGAAAGGCTATGCCTCGCCACGTGGTTCAGAGAAGGGATGCTTCCCCCCAGCTCTGAAGCAGTCCACAATGAAACGACTCATCAGGGTGCTTTCACTCTCTGCTCACTCCACTTCCTGACATCTGTGAGAGGATCTGTGTGGCCTGCACTTCAACCTGGCCTGCCAGGTCTGGTACGGAGATTTCATCTCCTTTCCTCCAGCTGCCTCAGCCCGAGTGAAGGTTCACATGCAAACCTCTCCAGTAAAATTTCAACCTAACAGGCAGGTCTTTCTTGCACTTTTGCTCTGCTAAAACTCCCTGTCTTAGGAATTCAAGATGGCACAATGACTTGTGATCCAAATGTGCTATGCAGTTACTGAACTGTTCTGAGATAATTTTAGCACACCAAAAACCATTAGAATTAGCAAGAATAATCGGACAAAGTACAAACAAGAAAAAGAAGAATTCATCTTTTTTTTTTCAATTCACCAAGCTGCCTTTTGATGACTAACAACTGCTAGCAAAGAGCATGTATCAGTTAAATAAATCATTAGCCTTAAGCAAGAGACGTCAGGAGATTCTTCTAAATTACTTGGCATGATGGTTGGCGAGCAGTGAGGTAAAACTCAACGTCATACCTGTAAAGGATGTGTTGGCACAAGGGTGTGGTAATGGGACAAGAGAGAAAAATCATGATTGAGTACAAACAATACCAGCAGCAATACACGGTCACCCTTCTAATGAACACAAGCAACAAACATACTATTTGGAGACTAATTGCGCCATGAAACAGTGACACTTTAAATGCTGAAATCCATGGTAAGCAGCAATATTTAAATTTTTTATAAATATTATTGAGAGATACAGAGCATGAGCATGGGATGGGCAGAGAGAGGGGGAGACACAGAATCTGAAGCAGGCTCCAGGCTCTAAGCTGTCAGCACAGAGCCTGATGTGGGGCTCGAACCCACAAACCATGAGATCATGATCTGAGCCGAAGTTGGATGCTTAGCCGACTGAGCCACCCAGGCACCCCTCAATATTTATATCACAAACCAGTATATACATATATATGACCAGGCAAGTGAGTGTGTATGTATGTCTTTGCATGTATGCACACACATGTGTGTAAAACCAAATGAAAAATTTCACACAAAAAAATACTTAGGTTTACTAGGAATGGTATACTCTGCTTTATTCTGCTCTTTTTTTTTTCATTAATTTTAAAAATAAAGATTAATTTTATTTTATTTTTCTAATGTTTATTTATGTTTGAGACAGAGAGAGAGGGAGACAGAGTCCAAAGCAGGCTCCACACCTGTCTGTGCAGAGCCTGATGCAGGGCTCCAACTCATGAGTCATGAGATCATGACCCAAGCCAAAACCGAGTTGGACATTTAACTGACTGAGCCTCTCAAGTGCCCCTACAGATAAATTTTAAATTGATTTTATAAAGTCTCCATGGGGGGGTCAGATTCCAAAAATATTTTTTTAATTTTTTTAAGAATTTTTTAAATGTTTATTTTTGAGAGAGACAGAGCGTGAGTGGGGGAGGGGCAGAGAGAGAGAGAGAGAGAGAGAGAGAAAAGAATCTGAAGCAAGCTCCAGGCTCTGAGCTGTCAGCACAGAGCCCAACATGGGGCTCAAACTCAATAACCATGAGATCATGACCTGAGCTGAAGTGGGATGCTTAATGGAGCCACCCAGATACCCCAGATTCCAAAAATATTTTAAAAACTATCTTTATTTATTAAATGTATTAAATAATGAATCATTCAACCTAACATCTTAATACTTAAATTAAGATGATTTATTAATGTGGTGCCTGTGTGGCTCAGTCAGTTAAGCATCAGACTTAGGCTTAGCTCATGATTTTGCAGTTGGTGAGTTCAAGCCCCACTTCGGGCTGTGTGCTGACAGCTCAGAGCCTGGAGCCTGCTTCAGATTCTGTGTCTCCATCTCTCGCTGCCACTCCCCTGCTTGCACTCTGTCATTCTCTCTCTTAAAAATAAACATTTAAAAAAATTTAATAAAAATATATTTGTCAACAATAATGCTTATAACAAAGGTTTAAAGAATTGGTAATTATTTCCGGTTTCAATTACAGTTGTCAAAAATGAAATAACCCATTGCAATGTACGCTGAGTCTCTGAATACTTTTAACAGATAATTTTAACTATTTTTTAAAATGTATTTTATTTGAGAGAGAGGGGGAGAGGGAGGGTGTGTGTGCAAGCAGGGGCAAGGGACAGAGAGGAAGAGACAGAGAATCCCAAGCAGGTTCCGAGCTCAGAGCAGAGCCCGATGCAGAGCTCAGTCTCCTGATGCTGGGATCATGACCTGAGCCAAAATCAAGTCGGACACTTGACCAACTGAGTCATCCAGGTGCTCCAATTTAACTATTTTTAAACCATCAACCTTGGAAGAAAGCAAAGGACATGATCATATATATTTATTTCTTGCTATATTTCAATTTGTGTACTCTTTTTTTAAATGACTTTTTAATTTATTGTTTTATTTATTTGTTTATTTTATTTATTTATATTTTGTTTATTTATTAGTTATTTATTGTTTGTGTGTGTGAGAGAGAGAGAGCACATGAGCGAGCAGGGGAGGTGTAGAGAGTGAGGGAGAGTGAAAATCCCAAGCAGGCTCCACGCCAACAGCACAGAGCCCGACCTGGGGTTCGAAACCAGGAAGCCATGAAACCATGACCTGAGCCGAACACAAGACTGACTGAAGCTTAGCCAACTGAGCCACCTAGGCGCCCCTCACTTTGTTTACTCTTACTTTGCATTAGTTTGCTTAATCTCCACAACAATCTGGTCATGGAAAAAGCATTACTGCCTCCTCTTATACATGAGTGACCAGACTCACCAAGCTCACCTAATCTGCCCAAATCATTTATTTATCAAGTAGAAGACAGAACACGAGTCCAGCTTATCTGATTCTAAGTCCAGGGCTCTTTTCTTAAATCATGCTAATACTAAGTGCTACCTGCCATGGTTCCAATAATTTACAAATTGCTCTATCAGATCTGACATGTGAACACACAAATAGGACTGTGTTTGAATATTTATACTCTTAATTCATAAAGTCATCTGCTTAATCCATGCCCACAGAGTCCAGCAGAAAATGCCTCCAAGGAGGAAAACTTATTGAGGAATGTGGTATGTGGACATGCCCAACCACAGAGAACCACGGCCTTCCTGTTGGTGGCACAGAGGTCTGCAGTGATTTGGAATGTGGACACTGGAGTGAATGAAGCTGCTTGGATTCAAATCCCGGTGCAACAAATGACTGGGCGTGTGGCTTTGTACAGGTCGGCTCTGCAGTGTGCAAGCGGTGACAGTAATAATGGTCCTCAAAACAAAATGTTACACGCTGCCCACTACGCAGCAGGCGGTTGATAAATGTTAGTAGAAGCAGTTCCTCTGCTGACATGTAGTCTTGTGGCATTACCAAATTATGACATCAAAATAGACAACCGACTCACTTTACTTCTGCTTCTATAGTTTGTGAACTATCAGTTTGATTTGAGGTCATCCGCTACATGGTACAATCCATACTCTCAGAGACGTGCTCTCTTGGGATGCCAGAGAAGTTGTTGGTTGGGTGGGGAACAACATAAGGAACTCAAGAAAGAACTGTGTCAGGGAACATTGTGAAAGCTGTGTAAAATTTAAGCTAATTCAAGCCAACAAACCATTTTAAACTCGAAAATGTGTGCACAATATCGGATGGCTGAGGTATCCAAAGCAAAATCAAAGAAACAATCCCAATACTCTATTTCTGAGGAAACAAAACAAAACAAAACAAAAAAAAAAAAAAAAAACACAGGCCTGGATGTCATAGGCAATTATCTCCACTCAACATCTGGTTTGGATTTAGATAAAACCATAAAAAATTGCTGTCTTACTATTAATGGTCCTGACATTTGTATTCAATGCCTAGGCTATCAAAATCTTCCCACATTATTCCAACTTAAGAGAATTTCAAAGATAAGAGAAAACAGCATTAAGATTGGCCTCTAAAACCTAACAGGTATATAGACTGTCCCAGACTTGAATAATAAATATATAATAATATAAAAAGCTAATGTGATCTTTTAAAAATTTAAAGGAGAAAATTTTAACATTATAGTTAAGAACTCAAGATATTCCAGTCTGTTTTATCTTGTAAAGATACTGTGGAAACAAATGAGGTAATAACTGTGAAATGTATTAATTGTATATATTACACATAAAAAGACTGAATAAAAATAGAGCTCTAGACTTGCAGATCTAAAAATCTGCTCCATTGCATCCAGACCATTAGAAACAAACAAGATTGTATTTCAAAACATGTAGGGAAAAGAAATTTCATAATCTCCTTTTAAAAATCCATCCTATCTCTAAAAATTCTCTTAGAATGCTTGCCATTTGACTGACTTAGATTCTTACCCCTAAGTGTGAGACACAGGGGTTTAATTTTTATCTTTATGAACAAAAGACATTGAGCGTAACCTGAACTCGGCACAAAAATAGCCACATTAGCGATTAAATGATAGGAAATAAAATCAAGAAAGATACTGTGAGAGGAAATCTGATTGCTATGAGATAATAAAGAAGGTTGAAAGGGGATGATCTATATGGCTTCTCTGAATTCCTTGCTCGTAGTCTCACTAGTGTATCATGAATTTGAGTGACATATGTTTACTATTTTAAACTTCTGATCCTTAACATTTCAGTGCCGGTTTCTTTACGTGGAAGGAATAGACAATGGGAAAGCAAGATAAGTGAGACGCTTAAATAGCTACTTACATGTGCTAATTCCATCTCTTGTAAACCCAAAACACGTGTCATTCTCTTTTAGGTGCATAAATTTACAAATGTTGTATCTTTATTTTTCTGCGAACAATGTTGAGTTGCATATGTTTGAATGATTTTTTCGTTGAAACATTTTGTTTTGTTTTTTGGTGATTTTTTTTAAAAAATTTAAGTCCATGATTTTTTTTATCAATATAAAAATAATCAGGTTACTAGTATCACCTCTGAAGCATTTATAAATTATAAATGAAAATGTCAATTTCTTTTTGTTTCAAAGACATGTGACTTTGTTATATAATGGATAAAGTTCAGAAAAGTATAAAAGGACTTCGACTATTAAGATGTTGAAGAAATAAAAAGTTAGGGCTGCTGCTTTCATTTTATCATTAATAGAATATGGGTGAGGGAGTTGTATTCCCAATATTAACATTTTCTTCTATTTCTTTTCTTTGAAGTCTTTAAAATAAGCCCTTAACTATCAGTAAAAGATACCAAGCCTTTTGCTAACAGTGTGTTCGTTTTTTAACTTAATATTCAATAAAACACTTATCAGAAACATGAAATAATTAAATTCATTCTTACATGGCAATTATGTTGCCATTCTTGCAAAATAACTAATATCTTCAGGAAATCTATTCAACAAATACTTTTGAGGGACCTACAATATTCAAAGAACTATAGCAAATCCTATGTTGTATATATACTGAATACAGAATGTACTGTAATCAAGATAGATCTAGGATATACCCAGGCCTTGATTATTATAGATTCTGCCATAATACATTTTATAACCTGGGGGGGGGGGAGATGAGCACACAATAACTATATGCATCAAGAGGTAAATGAATTTGGAAAATTTTCAAAGAAAAACATAGGTAAATGACATTTTAAGCAATCAAAAGGACATCTTTCCATTCCTGGGAAGATTTGTTCGTTTTGCTTTTCAAATTATCCTACACTTTTGAAATCACTCTTTTTACAAAAATCCTCCCCTGGTTATTCAGAAGGGAAAGATCATCTCCCTAACACATACATTCCTATTTACACTGCGCCCCATTATCTGTGCTTATCCTTCTCTCTGACGCCTAATGTAAATATTTGCAGAAGCCCCAGCTATGTGTCAGCCAAGCTGTCAATCCGGTGGCTCTCACGGGTGCTCTTTTGATGGGAACACAACCACACAACAGGACCACAGGGCCCGCTGAGGTATCACGAGCAGCTCAGCTGTCAGCACGCCACCTGCTTTCCACAGGGTTGTGACTTTGTTTTCCTGGTGTCTTGTGCGGCTCACCTAGCAGAAAAAGCACCCTGTCAACATCAGCTGCCGACAGAACACATTCCAATTGTTGGCTCTCATTTTAGGGGCTGATGTAGAGCTCTTAATTTTGCCTTTCAAGAATTCGTTTTCTGATGTCTAAGTTGGATGCTAAGTACCTTTCTTCTAAACATCTTGACTGAGTCATGGTCATCTGCCTTAGTTAGGAATTCCTAAACGGCAAAACTCTGTTGACATGATCTGAGATGATTCACATGAGGAAAAATAAAAAATGGGGAATGCTGCTTTTATTTGATTACTAATAAAGAATATGGAGGAGAGAATGTATTCTCAATATTAATGCTTCTCTATTTTTCTTCTTCTTTCAACTGATAAAAACAAATCATTTGATATCAATAAGAATGCCACCATTTTTCTTTAACTAGACAGAATTTATTGTATTTGGTGAGCAAAGTACTTTTATAGTAGACTAAACTCCATGGTGTGGACATAGCTGAAATATTCCTCAGTTCTTTATGTGTTACTTGCTAATACTGAATACAGTTTGGGCAGTAGTTACTTTTTTTTTTGAAAGAGACAGGAAGACACGAGCAGGGGAGGGTAGAGAAAGGGAGAGAGAGAGAGAGAGAGAGAGAGAGAGAGAGAGAGAGAATTCCAAGCAGGCTCCACACTGTCAGCACAGAGACTGATGCAGGGCTTGAACTCATGAACCATGAGATCATGACCTGAGTCAAAATCAAGAGTCGGACACTAAACCGACTGAGCCACCCAGTTTCCCCTTGGCCATAGTTATTTTTGAGTAAAGTGGTGGCTCCCAGCGAGGCTGACTTTGCCCCCCCATATACTCAGAAATATCCTAGAGGAAATCAGAAAGGTCCACTGGTCACTGAGTCAAAACTCCCAGATTAGAGTCCTACCTCTAAAAATGCCACTGTTTTAGGGTGCCTAGGTGGCTCAGTCGGTTAAGCGTCTAACTTCAGCTCAGGTCGTGATTTCATGGTTTGTGAGTTTGAGCCCTGCATAGGTCTCTGCACTGACAGTGTGGAGCCTGCTTGGGATTCTCTCATTCTTCCTCTCTCTCTGCCCCTCCACTGCTCACTCTCTCTCAAAATAAATAAATAAATAAAATAATGCCACCATTTTTAATAATGATAATATCCATTTTAACTTTAACACAGTATTAGACACAACACTGGACTCAAAGTGCTCTCTAAATGACATAATAAATGAGAAAACACCAGGAAGAAGAAAGTAGTCTAGAAATTGAGGATTCAGGAAGTTAATTATATTTCTACATCAAAACTGAATTTTGCAAGGGAAAGATGCATATGGATTTTTTCTTTAGGCAAACATCAAAACTGTCTTTTTAAAAGTGAGATCATTTATGTGAGCCTGTGCTGTGTTTTTATACTAATCTATTATATAAAGTGAATAAATGATAGTTATTGCTAAGAGTACAGCTCAACTTATTAAAGTAGAGTGATTCCATGGTACTGGAGGTAAAACTGAAGTTTATTAAGCACAGGTAATTTTAATTTTAAATGCTATTTTTAAAGCTTGATATACCATGGGAAAAACATTAAGAGTTAAGTTTCTTATCCTTGGAAGAAGATAAAAATCAAGTCAAGATGTGCCACTGAAAAAAACACAGAGAGAAGAAGTGCAGACTCAAGACTAAAACCTAAACCAAACCAATCAAATATTGAATCAAAGAGAGAGAGAGAGAGAGAGAGAGAGAGAGAGAGAGAGAGAGAGAGAGAGAAGCTGCTCTGGCTTAACATAGTCACATGAAGACATTTATTCCTTCTCCTCTGATGCCTTATTAGGATGGAAATAAAGAAGCAATGATTTAAACCCACAAATACAGAGATCAGGAACGTGCCAATAGCAAAGAGGATTTTGCCACATTTCTGAAAGACAGCATGTGCAAAAGTAGCACCAGAGGAAGTCCAGAGAAAGGCTGGGCTGAGCACAGAAGGGTCTGTAGTCAAGGAGAGGGTGAACACACAGGATGCAGACGGGAGGGGCGGGATAGCAGGGTAAGGACCTCATTTACCAGGTATACACACGAGATGTGGCAAGCCAGAAATGAAAGGTGTGAGCATTTTGGGAAAAGTGACTAAGATAACCTGGAAGAACTGAGCATATCAATATAGCTAGAAGTAGAGCAACAGGAAGGGGAAGTGAGGGGAAGTGTTCTTCAGAGGCGTCCATCAAAAGAGTCATCAATAAATCATCCCAAGAAGTAGAAACAGAAGTATCTAAGAAAAGCATTAGTGATATGATGATACAACAAAAGGATCCCCAAACAGAAAGCTACAGTTTGTTGTTGGGATTAGACTGAGTTAGAGCAGGGAAACCATTGCCCTTCATGAGAAAGATACTTTCACTATTAAGTGTATGGGTTACTGAGAATAACAAGATAATAAAAATTATTGACCCATATATGTTTTAAAAAGAAATAAAATCAGTTCTGTAAATGTCCAGGTTTATCAACAGTTAATGCCTGAGCCAAATTGCCAATCAATAAGTGTTCACAGTGGTATGAGAGTAAAAAAATATAGATAAATGGTGGCAGAATGGTCCATAAAATCATTCATACCCTACTTATTCCAAGCACACATCTGTGGTTCATCCACAAAGAGAGTGATTTTCGATCTTGCCAAATTTCTTCAGAAAACTAAACCAATTTTCCTTTGTCCTTCCGTCCTTCCTTCCATCAGGCTTGCCTGTATTCAGTGATTCATTAACTCTGTATTCAGTAGCTGGCCTCTATATTGGATTCTAGAACACAAAGATGTGTAAAATGCAAACCATTGCCTGCAGTTATCTCCCTGGATAATGGCAAAATCATGCCTCTCAAACTAATAATTACAACAAATTTGCTAAACTGTAAAATACTATTATGTTCATGGACTGAGATGTCTGATTAGAAAAAGTTTGAAAACTTCCAGTTAGAGGGGCGCCTGGGTGGCTCAGTCAGTTAAGCATCTGCCTCTTGATTTCCGCTCAGGTCAAGAGTTCATGGTTGGTGAGATTGAGCCCCACCTTGGGCTCTGTGGTGACAGTGCTGACCCTGCTTGGTATTCTCTCTCTCCCTCTCTCTTTACCCTTCCCCCACTGTGAGTACATGCACGCACGCCCTCTTTCTCTCTCTCTCTCTCCCAAAATAAATAAATAAACATCAAAAAAAAAATGAAGTCTGGTTAAGAGATCATCACCCTTTTCTAGAATTTGTCAAAGACACTTCACACAAAGTTTACATGAGATCACCTTAGTACCAAAATAATGGGGATAAACACCTGTATGAAGAACACAGAATTTCAGATAAAGTTGTCTCAAATTTCATCATTAGTACAACCATTCATTACAGGAAATGTGTTAAGAAGAAATGAATAGCCACTTAGAATACATTAACATATATTTGTATATCAAGCATCCAAAAACAAGTTTGCACCAAAAAGAAGCATCAATAATATACTGTGTTAATAATATATATCAAATATTTAGAATGAGGAGAGGTAATTACAAGTTCTGTCTATCATGCTGTATCAGAGGCTTTTCACTTGATTATTTGAGGAAATACTAAGTGTTGCGAACATGTTGAGAAAAGTTGATTCTCCCTTTTAAATAATCTGTAAAAAAGCCTATCTAAAATAATATGCCACTTGCACATCACTCTTTCCCTTTTATAGTCCTGATTTTACAACAGAGAAATTATCTCATATCCTTAACATGAGCTAGAATGTAGCTCATGAGGGTAGGTAGGAGCTTTGTTTGTTTGGTTCAAATCTGCACCCTCAGCAACCAGAAGAGGACCCGACACATACTAGGAACATAAATATATTTATGTGAACGAATGCCTGTAAGCAAAAGTTAAGAGAAAGTAAACGAATGAATAAGTTGAATATACCAAAGGAGTATCACTAAGTTATATTTAAAATACTGCTCTGAGACAAAGATTTTCTGTCCTTCCAAAATTTTCACAATGGAAGGAATTATGTTACTTTTAGTCCAATTTATCTGGAAAAACTATTCTCATTTTCTGCTTCTTCTTGACACATTCAGGAGGGAAATAAATTAGATTAGGTCCTAAAGGTTGGACACTTCTGATAGGATTAATCCCCCTTAAAAAGAAGAAGAAACAAGAGTTTTCTCTCTCTCTCTTGTTTAGCCATGTGAGGACACAGTGACAAGGTGGTCCCCTGCAACCCAGGAAGAGAAACTTCACCAGCTATTGAATCTTCTGGCACTTTAATCTTGGGCTTCTCAGCCTCCAGAACTTTGAAAAATAAATGCTTGTTGTTTAAGCCACCATTAGCACTAGTCTGTGGTGTGCTGAAGGTTGGAATTAATATGAAAAGAGGGAGAAGGTTGAGGTTTAGAAGGTTGAAAGTTTAGAAGGGAAGATCAGTTCAGTTTTGAATATCTTAGGTTTCAATATCTACAGACACCAAACTGAACATGTCAAGTAGGCAGCTGGATACACAAGAGTGGGCTTTGTAAAAAAAAAAAGACAGATAACAAAGCAAATATGTTCATCAACAGCATATTGACATACTTGAAGGTGTAAGGCTGAATGAAATCATCAAGACTGCAAAGAGTGTGAGTCACTGGTTTTCAGCCAAAGGCCAATTAGCCCCCCAGAGGACACTGGACAATGTCTGGAGACATGGTAAATGTCAAAGTTGAGGCATAAGGTGCTGGTACCATCTAATAAATAGAAGCCAGGGACACTGCTAAACATCCTAAAATGCACAGGACAACCCCACAAAATAAAAAAAAAAAAATTATCTGAACTCAATTGTCAGTAGCATCATGCTGACAAACCCTGGTGCAAACAGAGAAAAGGACCGAGGCCTCAGCTCTCTGGTGCTTCAATATGAAGAGGGCAGAGAGAACCAACAAAGGAGATGGTGACCAGGCAACAAACAAGGCAGGAAGACAATGAGGAGTAGGTCGTAGCTGTAGAGCCACATGAAGAAGGGTACCAAGAAGCAGAGAGAAATGAAAAGTGCTAAATGCTGATAGGTCAGTCAGGACGTTGCCTGAGGAATGACTGTTGAATTTGGCTATATGGAGGTCACTGGTGACATGAAAGAAAGCAGTTTGGTTGGTAGTGGTGGAAGGCAGAAACTGCTTCTCAACGATCAGCAAAATTTGACTCATTTTCTAATCTACTTATTGCTGATCAGTCAATATAAACTTAAACTAAAACTCATATATGGTTATAACCCCACTATGGTTAATTGACTGTCCTCTGACCTCCTTCGCCAAATAAGCTATTATGTTACTACTGTTATTATACAAATATTATTATTTATAAATATCATATTATATAGTATATATATATGAGTTATATGTCATTTAGTAAACCAGCTTATTTTGCGTAATAAAACTAACTTATTATCCAGATAAACTGGTAAACGTTTAGCAATCAGCTAAGACTATGGAGAGGAGCCTCGAATTGCAACAAGTACTAATCATGGTGGTGTAACAACTCTCTTTGTGGCAATTTTTAGCTAAAAATATAAAGTAAACTAGCTCTCAAAATTTGGGAAAATTTACCAACCAGCTCTTTCCGAGAGCTGGCTCCTACATTTTATATCTGTTTTACTTTGGAATCTGAATTCTTCCTCCTCTGTTCTATACCGGATTACACTCTATCCAGCCCATGGCTTACTCTCTCCGTTCTATGGTAATAGGTAATCTTCACAAAACTGAGTTATCCTCTCTGCAATTTTTCAGTGAGTTTCTGTTTTACACAACTGACATAACTTCTGACATATTTCCGATGTAATTAATTCACCCTTCTAAATGACTATATCTAGGGGCACCTGGGTGGTTTAGTTGGTGGAGTGCCCAACTCTTAATCTTGACTCAGGTCATGATATCACAGTTGGAGAGTTCACACCCCAGCATTGGGCTCTGAGCTGACAGCCCAGAGCCTGCTTGGAATTCTCTCTCCTCTTCTCTCTGCCCCTACCCCACTCGTGATCATGCTCTCTCCTCTCTCTCTCTCAAAATAAATAAATAAACTTAAAATTTTTTAAATAAATACATAACTGCATTTATTCCAAGTGCCATAAATTCTAGATATGTTGGCTTTCCAGCATTGCATTAAGCTCTGTCTTTTGTTTTGAAAAGGTACCTGCCAAAAATGACTGTTGCATCTGTGGAGGAAATGATGACCCTGAAAAAATATGTTTGTTGGATATATTTCCCCTTTTCTTAAATTCCTTTGCTCTATTGCCTATCTGCTTTCCACTGTAAAATACAGCATACTGAACCATACCAGCTAAAGCTAACATCGGTCTATTAACTGTTTAATGATTATGTACTCATTTCTTTTTTAGGGATAAACACACAATGCACTTCAACCCAGGGTTTGTAAAGCAATATGGGTTTTTTTTCAATTTTTCTAAATTTGACCCATGCTCTTTTAAGTCAAATCTCCTCACTATAATGCTTACCATTATCCTATAGGAGAATAATCACAAAATTATTGGAAAACTTCTTAGAAACAACAATTCAGTAAATCCGGATACATTAAAATCTGCCTTTAGTTTTGGTCCTGTGGTGAAAATTGTGCTAAACTAATTACAATGGTTGCTAAATAAATTTCAGTGCTTTGCTCCAACTAATAATTTACTAGACACATGACCAAGATGCTGATTAATATTCTTGGTATGTCAATATTCCTCACTGTTTTAATGACATTGCTGCTTAATTAATCTTGGCATAACCACGTTCTACTAATAAATAGTGACAGGTAAGTTAGACAGGTAAAAATACATTTTAAAAATTACAATTAAAAGCATCTCCTGCCCATAGATATTTTCCCAAAGAACATACAGATGGCCAACAGACACCTGAAAAGATGGTCAACATCACTAATCATCAGGGGAATGAAAGTCAAAACCACAATGAGATATCACCTCACACTGGTTAGAATAAGTAATATAAAAAAGACAAGAAATAACAAGTGGGGATGTGGAGAAGAGGGAAGTCTTATGCACTGTTGTGGGAATGTAAATTTGGGAAACCACTGTGGAAAACAGTATGAGGTTCCTCAAAAAATTAAAAATCAAAATACCATATAATGCAGTAATTCTACTGGGCAGTTACTCAAGGAATAGAAAAACATCAATGCAAAAAAGATATATGCACCCCATGTTTATTGCAGCATTACTTAAAATAGTTAAGATATGGGGGCTCCTGGGTTGGTTAAGTGTCCAACTTCAGTGCAGGTCATGAACTTACGGTCTGTGAGTTCAAGCCCTGCATCGGGCTCTGTGCTGACAGCTCAGAGCCTGGAGCCTGCTTTGGATTCTGTGCCTCCCTCTCTCCCTGCCCCTCCTCAACTCGTGATCTCTCTCTGTCTCTGAAAAATAAATATTTTTAAACATTCTTTAAAATTCTTTAAAATAGCCAAAATATGGAAGCAACTGAAGAGTCCACCAACAGAAAAATGGATAAACTCATTGAAAAGGAAAAATACTACATGATTTTACTTACATGTGGAATCTATTAAGAAAAAATAGAAATGGGGAGCCTGGGTGGCTCAGTCAGGTGAGTATCCGCCTTAGGCTCAGGTCGTGATCTCGTGGTCCATGACTTTAAGCTGTGCCTCAGGCTCTGTGCTGACAGCTCTGATCCTGGAGCCTGCTTTGTATTCTGTGTCTCCTTCTCTCTCTCTACCCCTCCCCTGCTCTCACTGTCTCTCTCTCTCAAAGATAAATAAACATTAAAAAAAATTTAATTAAAAAAAACAGAAACCAACACATAAATACAGAGCACTGGTGATTACCAGAGGGGGGAGAAGAGTGGGGAGATGGGCAAAATGGGTACAGAGTGGGTGATTCAGACTTCCAGTTAAAGTATGAATAAGTCACAGTAATAAAAGGCACCTCGGGAATATGGTATTATAATAGTGTATGGTAACAAATGGTAGTTACACTTGTTTTGAATACAGCACAACTCTATAGAGTTGTTGAATCACTATATATACACTTGAAACTAATGAAACATTGTGTGTCTACTATATTTCAATTTTAAAAAATAAAAAAAATAAAAATTAAAGGCAAAAGGTCAGCTCTCCCATATGTTTATACAATATAGACAATCCAGATGACTCCATTATAATATTCAGATGCCTTTTACTGTACAAAGTTGAAGTACCTGTGGCATTTGAGACTCCTCATTTGAGACTCCTACACATTAAAAAAAAATTTTTTTTTAACATTTATTTATTTTTTAGACAAAGAGAATCAAAGTGTGAGTGGGGGAGGGGCAGAGAGAGGGAGAAAGACACAGAATCCTAAGTAGGCTCCAGGCTCCGAGCTGTCAGCACAGAGCCTGACACGGGGCTTGAACTCACGAGCTGTGAGATCATGACCTGAGCCGAAGTCAGGCATTCAACCAACTGGTCCACCCAGGTGCTCCTGCACATTTTTTTTTCATGGTATATATTTCTCTGAGTTTCAGCATCACCAAAATATCCTCTCTCTACTGAAAAACATTATATTATAGTTAAAAATAATTGGGTGGAACATTGTCTTAAAATGAGATATTCATAATTTGAAAGTATTATTACATAGATTACAGTTTACTAATGAAGAAGAAAGTACCATTAAAATGTAAAGACCTCTGGCTCGGAGCCTGGAGCCTGTTTCCGATTCTGTGTCTCCCTCTCTCTCTGCCCCTCCCCCGTTCATGCTCTGCCTCTCTCTGTCCCAAAAATAAATAAAAAACGTTGAAAAAAAATTTAAAAAAAAAAAAAAGGGGCGCCTGGGTGGCGCAGTCGGTTAAGCGTCCGACTTCAGCCAGGTCACGATCTCGCTGTCCGTGAGTTCGAGCCCCGCATCAGGCTCTGGGCTGATGGCTTGGAGCCTGGAGCCTGTTTCCGATTCTGTGTCTCCCTCTCTCTCTGCCCCTCCCCCGTTCATGCTCTGCCTCTCTCTGTCCCAAAAATAAATAAAAAACGTTGAAAAAAAATTAAAAAAAAAAAAATGTAAAGACCTCAAAGATACCAAACCTGTTTGTGTGTATCATGAATAGCACGCTGTCAGTAATATAACAAATTGGCATAACGGTGCTGGTGTGATACAGTGAGTAACACAGATCATCTAGGCAGGATGCTTGTCAGGTATGTTCAACCTGAATCTAATCATGAGGAAATGGTTATGCAATCTATGTTGGAGTATATACTAGAAGGACAACTACACACAATAAAAATATCTACATTAACTAAAAAATTTGACATATGAGAGAATGTTCTATATAAATGGAGACGGAGGATAAATTATATCCAAATGGAATGCATTAATAATGATCAGATCCTAGATATTTTTTGAAAAATCTATATAGGACCTTTGTGATAGATGGGAAAAACTGGAATATGAACTGTAGAGCAAATATTATTATAAACATTGTATTTAGTATATAATCATCTGGTTGTTACATTTGTCTTCTTGTTCTTACGTGATACAGATATCAAAGTTTTTAGGTAATAAAATGTTCAGAGTAAACTATTAAAAGTTAGCAATTTTACTTTCAAATGTTTCTGAAGACTAAGAGGATGTGTGTGTGTGTGTGTGTATACAATTCATATATATGTGTATGTATATGCTTTATGTATATAAGTATATGAGTGTATAAATAAGTATATACATGGATTATATACACACATGGATATGAGGAAGAGAAAATATATGTGTATTATATTTATTATATATATATATATATATATATATATATATATATATAGTGTACAGAGAAAGAGAGGGAAAATACAAATGTAGCAAAAATGACAGCAGTTGGTTAATCCAGACAAAGGAGATTTAATAGCCATTGTACTTCTGTGAGTTTGAAATTTTTAAATTTTTTTATTGTTTATTTTTGAGAGAGAGAAAGAAAGACAGACAGAGTGTGAGCAGGGGAGGGGCAGAGAGAGAGGGAGGCACAGAATCCAAAGCAGGCTCCAGGCTCGGAGCTGTCAGCACAGAGTCCAACATAGGGATCGAACCCACCAACTGTGAGACCATGACCTGAGCTGAAGTGGGATGCTTAACCGACTGAGCCACCCAGGTACCCTTTTAAGTTTGAAATTTTTAAACAAAAGAATTATAGGAAAACAATTATATCATTGCTACGTAGATTGATATATTTTTAGAGATTAAATAAGTAATTTTAAATGGGATGACTTTTTTCTGCCTAATCCATCCCATTTTCCAAACTACACTTGTTAAAAGAGAATAAAATTGTCTACCCAAACACACTTTTCACTCAGATGAAGATTGTTTGTCTAATAATTATTTTGACATCCAACTTTCAATCTTCAAACAAACAAAAACAAGACAATCTCAAATAAAATTTCCCCACAGTTTGAACGGATGAATGCTCTACTTTCCAGCTACCAGGAGTGGCCTTTTTATTCCCTCATATTTAGTGACTTAAATAAATCCCATTTGATTTTATGGCAGGAAATGTTCCTCACCTCTGTTCACAGAGTTTCTATGATGTCTCTGGAAGCTATTTCTTTAAAGTACTTCCTATAAATTATATCCATGCCACGGACTACAACTTGTCCATCTGTGAAGAAATGATTGAAATATATTATCCTAAATTCTTTATTCAGAGTAATATACTAGTGCTTTTTCCCATTGGTGAGACATCAGATTTAAGGAAAATATAAGAAATCTAGCCTTTTATTTGACTGCATTAATCACTAAGTATGGATTTACTACTTATTGACTTTGACAGGAATTTTAACACAGATACTTTATTTCTAGTTATTTTCTGAAGCAAGAAATGTTGGTTATAAATTTCCAGGGAAAAATTTTTTTTAAATTATTTCTTTTTTTACTGAAAACTAGTTGTTTTTGACAATACCTAAACATCTCGATAGATTTTTATCTTTGGGGGACTCAGTGGTAGCCATGGCTAACACTGATAAATTAGGTACGTAAAATTAACATACGCCATTTGCTTTTGAATGATAAGGTCAGTATGATTAGAAAGTAGAGGGTTTTTCTTCTTTCTCTGTTACAAAATAGAAGTATATGACTGCCACCACTGGATGGCAACCAAAGATACAGAAACACTAGGAATGCTCCACAAACACAGCCTAAGGAGCCTTAGAATTTCGAATGGAATATAAGAAGATCTTACTAAATAAAATACATTAGCAAGAAAATAAACACGTATAACAGATTTTATGACTGTATAATCTAAAATATATTCTTTCAATAAATCATATTTTAATATAGTTTGAAAAAATTTTTGAAGTTAGTGATCTCATTCTTATTTATCTGGACTATCTCAGAGTCTAATAAACTTTTAAAAGTTTGGCTTCCAAGGTGCTCCTTTGATGGCACCTTCATTTAAGGGAAAGAGAAATGAAGAGCAATAAGGAGGTATTGTTTACAGCAGATTATTGAATGTGAGGTTGTCAAGCTGAGAAATCACAAGCTTTGGAAATGGGCAGAATTGGTTTTGACCCATAGTCCTGAAACGTAATGATTACGTGAACTGGAGTGGATTCTTCTTCCTATCTGTGCTTCCTCATATATAAAATGAGGAAAATATACCTACTTCATAAGGTTGGTAAAAGGGGAAAAAATGAACTAATTTAGGCAAAGGTGTCTATTATTGTGTCTGGCATACAGCAGACACAAAACGAATGATAGCAATTACTTATTCTATGATACAAATGGATGAGTTTTGTTTATATTTAACTCCATCACAAGCAAATTGATCCACATAATACTTTTCATTTATTCTACCTGTGTCATGCTATCCTAAAGAATTCCTTAAAATAAAATGTTAGCCTTGGGATGCCTGTGTGGCTCAGTCGGTTAAGCATCCGACTTTGACTCAGGTCATGATCTTATGGTTCGGTGGTTTGAGCCTGCATTGGGTTCTGTGCTGACAGCTCGGAGCCTGGAGCCTGCTTCTTTGGATTCTGTGTCTTCCTCTCTCTCTCTCTCTCTCTGCCCCTCTCCCACGCACACTATGTTTCTCTCTCTCTCTCTCTCTCTCTCTCTCTTTCTCTCTCTCTCAAAAATAAATAAACATTAAAAAAATTTTTTTAAGTTAGACTTGTGTAGTGAGTATTAAACTAAATCAGTTCTGTGTCTTTCCTATAGAATGGTGACTGCACCAAAACATCCTCTGTATAGCATATGCATGGTCTTAGGTACAGCATGTTGCTTTGCTGACCTCTTTAGGTATAGTTCCTTTAAACTTGAGGTAGTGTTGGACAAGCAAATCCAGCTTCAAAGTGACAATTAGCCAGGCTGTTGTGACAAGCATGCTTTCCCATAAGAACCAGTGGCAGATCAACCTGAATGACAACCAGGGTCATGCCAACAAATGACTATGGAAATAGAATCACCATGCTGCCATCATTAAATCATGCACAGGCACCACAATTACAGGCTATAGCATAACAACTAGAAGACAAAATTAAAAAGTTTCATACCTTCAAATATTAGGGAAATTCCTCTCCCCCTTAAAGTAATGCCATACTTTACTTTCTTTCTATACTCTTCGCTTCCAGTTTTTTTGTTTTTTTGGTTTTTTTTTAACGATTCTTGCTCTTCAACTGGGACTGACAGAAGATTAGGGGCATGGGGTGGGGAAAGAGCTATATGTTGACCAAGAATAAGAAGACTTGTATGTTTCTCTCATTCAAAACAAACAAACAAAGAGGATTCGATTTTTCTTTTTTTTTTTTTTTAATGTTTATTTATTTTGAGACAGAGAGAGAGAGAGAGCATGAACGGGGAGGGTCAGAGAGAGAGGGAGACACAGAATCTGAAGCAGGCTCCAGGCTCTGAGCTGTCAGCACAGAGCCCGTCGCGGGGCTCGAACTCACGGACCGTGAGATCGTGACATGAGCCGAAGTCGGACGCTTAACCGACTGAGCCACCCAGGTGCCACAAGGATTCGATTTTTCTAACATTTATTCTATTTGTGGCATTGACCTGGGAACAAAAGCGATGTTTCATTATAAACTTACTAAAATTTAAGTTGAAATTAAACAATGAAATTGTATGTAACTAATCAAGTAAAAATTTCGCTAGAAAAAATATATGTAATTTGATCTATTTACTCTTGCTCAACTCCAGAGCTGAATTTTACTACAAACACCCCTAAATAGTAACTTTGATTACAAATCTCTATCAAATTTGATAACAAATCTCTACAACATGCACTGACTTCAAGTCCCCAGACTAGTATTGGGTAAACAATGATGTATACTACAGAGTTTCTGAAACAAGAAGCTTAAGAAAGAACAGAGGTAAGAAAAATGTAAAAAGTAACAAATTTCAAAATATAATGAAAAGTGTAAAAGTAGAAGAACATATAAGGTACAGAATTAGTACAAGAAGGAAGAAAGATCTAGAAAAGATTCTCTGAGGAATCATCTTGTAACGCAGGTGCTGAAGGAGAAATAGGATATTTTTGAGAAAGGCAAGGGGGGAAAGGACATGTCTGACAGAGGAAGAGCACACTCAAAGTCATGGGGCACGAAACCAAATGGTGTATGTGGGAAATTATAATTAGTTATGCAGTGATTGAGTATAAAGTTCGTGTGGCAGATGAAAAGAGCAGGGAGTGAGGTTTGAGACAAATATAAGTAACACTAGATCTTGGAGGGCCTTTTGGTTTATATACTTTATTAAATTGGCCATTCAGCCACATTTTAGTAATATTAACACTATCTGTATTCCTGGAGATTTTGCTCTGTTTTGCCCTGTAAGACATTGTGAAAAGAAAGGAAATACTAATTTGGTCACCTAGTGAGGTGTTTCATAGCCAAGGCACATTTTGTTTACTAATAATCCTTGAAATCTTCCAAGAAACTCTTGTTGGGGACTATGATGGAGAGAGGTGGGTAACTGAGATGATGCTTTTAGCTGTCCTTACAATTTGAAGAGCACTTGGGGCATCTCTAGGAGGGGAGGTTCCTGAAACTCCACTGGGGTCAGGGCTATTTACCAGACTTTCTGAGGAGCTCCACAAAGACAGTCTACTGTGGGATGGACACAGGTGGAGTCCCTGAACTCCTAAGAGTTAAACATGTACCACTGCAAGATGTTACTGTGAAGAGGAAGTCACCTGACCAAACCTTGAAACTGTCTTGAGGGAAGGGAATTTCAGTAAGTTCTTTTAGATAAGTGATGCAGAATGAGGATGCTGAGGAAAACAAAAGGCAAGAAGCATAAAGTGCAGTTCCACGGATAGAATAACAAGCAAATAGAATTTTCAGGTTTCTGCCTAAGACCTGAATGGGCTCAAGATCCAGATGCATCAAGGTAATTTCTTATTAAATATAAAATAAAGTTTGTATAAAGCCTGAAATTTAAGAAATACACCAACAACTTTACAGCCATCACAGAACAGAATTGTACCTACACATTTAAGTAATGAGTTAAAAAATTAATTCTGGGCTTGGCCGTTGATATTTCATGATCTTCTGTCATTTCCACATAATATGGATTCACGTTTCTATGTGACTTCACATTAAATAGCTCTACTCTACTCATACAACAAGATGAAAGGGTTCACTGTATTTTGCTTCAGATCATAACATTCCCCGAACGTAATAGTATAACTAAGAACAGAAGCAGCAAACTTCTTTTTCTAACAGTGGATACTAGTTCAAAGAAGAGAAATCAACAAAGGGTACAAGAAGAAAAAAATATATAAACAACAATTTTGCTGTAGGTAACATACTCTCATTAAATGATAATTAAGAACAGGGAACATGCCTTTTAAATGAAAATGACAAATAATAAAAGTGTCTTAATTCAGTATTATCCAGTAAAGACACAGGGCTGGTGGAGGAGGAAGAAAGGAAATGCCCCAAAAATGAGAAAGTAGAAGATTTGTTTATAGGATAATAAATTATCCACAGTCCTCATGGTTAAAGGTTACCAGGAAGGCCTTTAAAAGCAATTTGATTGGGCAGTTACACATTATAATGTCAAAGTAGGTGTGTGTTGGCAGGAACTAAAAAGAGCTTTGAACGATTATGGAGAGAGGTTTAATTATTTTCTGATGGTTGCATGAGGCGTATTTTTAACACTGCACTGAGATTTGATCAGTAACCTAGACTTCAACACCGCCTTATTACTCACTTATTACTCACAAGCACTTGAAAAATATTCAGACTTTCAGTGCAGACATCTACTGTGCTGTTTCTTGAATGAAAAAATACACCAGTTAGTCTCGTATCTATTCATTCAGTTGCTCATCACTGACGCATGCAATTTATTAGGAACTGGCCCCACAGTGTAACAGTGGAAATAGCATGAGATCTGGCATCACTTCCAGTTTTAGCTCTCCTACTTACTGCAGACAGCATCTTGTATCTGTGACTTAATGTCTCCAATTCTTACTTGCTCTCACTGAAAACCAGAGATCATCATAACATCTCCTTAATAGGTATTAATGGGAGATAATACAAAATCCTTAGTTATACCCTGGCTTCGAGTAAGGAGCATTGCTCTCTAATATTGATGTGGAAACTGTCTCCTCAGATATTACAAGGCTGTACAAACAAACAAGGTCACATAAACTTAATCTCCACCCTAATGACCACTGCCTGAAGAAAGGTGGATCTGAACTTCCTAAAGAGCTCTTGAAATCGGATGTTTCTGAGAACCCCCAAAAGGTGTGCCAGAAGACTGCCCCTGGTCACACAGGCAACAAAGCCACTATACCAGCAATACTGCTGCACCCAGCATCATGGTCCCCACCGGGAAACATAATCTCAGCTTCCTCAGGTCCACCACTGATCTTTTAGGTGTTTTTTAAGTGTTATCACGGATATATGAATGCTCAGCAGCCCGAAAACTGTCAGGTGGTCTGAGGTGTTTTGTGGAAGTGTCCCTCACTCCCATATTTCCATACGCAATGGGGAATAAGCTGGGAAATAAATTTGAGGGGCAGACACCAGGGTGCCCCTGAACTTGAACCACTTCTCTTTCTACAGGGCTCGTTGTGCATGTTCCTTAGATCTAGATGATTCTTCCTCTAAATAGAGTCCCAGCCACCCATGCTCCCAGTTTCACTTTGCCAGATATACCTGAATCTCACTTAGATGAAACCTGGGGCTCTTGCTCATGGAACAGTCTAATGAATGAAGTAGACATCTAAGCAAGCGATTAATGTACGTCTCAGGCAAACGCTATCACAGTGACATATAGGAAGCATAAGGAGCCCTAGAGAATAAAATGACTGATTGATCAGGCCTTATAAAAACATAAAATTACCTCTTTATTTTGAAGGGTTGGGGAAATTCCAGGAATGAAAGGCTTGCCCCAAACCACATTGATGTGAAAGAGTTGATTTGATATGCCTCGATTGGAGAAGTGGTGGACAGAGTAGAAAGAGATAAGTCTAGAGGCAGAGAGAAAATTCACACTGTGATAGGGTTTATAGGCAAGGAATTGCATTGTTGATTTATGGATTCATGAGGAAGGTAGCAGGTGGATGGACTAGGAGTCTATTACATAAATCTGGTTGGGGGGTGGGGGGTCTGAGTGCAACAGGAATGCTGGTAGAATGGAGATACCAATCCAAGAATTATAGGAGGAATACAACTGCATGTTAAACTCCCACTCAGTACTATATTTCTGTATATATTTCTTGATCAGTGTATTTGTGGAAAGTCACACACTATGACAATTTAAAGTCCAAACAAAGAGAAATGTAACATTACTTACAACTCAAATGCTAGAGAAGTATTCAGCTTAAGAAAATAACCCTTAATTTAGTGCCACGTCTGGCAGTAAGATGTAAGGCAGAAGTAATTTTTCCATATTTTAAATAGATTTTTAAAATTTGTTTCACTGGAACTATAATATACACCCATGCTTAGTGATATACACATAATGAAACCCAAAGCTTTTCAAGAATCACCTTCATAGGTTACTGCCAGGTTACAGAATGTATCAGAATAAACATGTTTAAAACTTGGGTTACAATAAGATCTATGATAGAAAATGATATACTAAATACCTGTTTTCCACCTGATAAACTATTGGGACTACATCAACATAAAAAGCTTTTGCACAGCAAAGGAAACTATCAACAAAACAAAAAGTCAACCAACTGAACAGGAGAAGATATCTACAAATGATATATCTGTTAAGAGGTTAATATCCAAAATACATAAAGAACTCATACAACTCAACATCAACAAAAAACAAATAATCTGATTTTAAAATGGGCAGAGGACCTGAATAAACATTTTTCCAAAGAAGACATACAGATGGCCAAAGACACATGAAAAGACGCTCAACATCGTTAATCATCAGGAAAATACAAATCAAAACCACAAGGAGCTATCATCTCACAGCTGTCAGAATGGCTAAAATGAAGACAAGAAACAACAAGTGTTGGTGAGGATGTGAAGAGACAGGAACGCTTGTGCACTGTTGGTGGGAATGTAAATTGGTACAGTCACTGTGGAAAACAGTATACAGGGTCGTCAAAAGTTAAGAAAAAATAAAAATACTTTATGATCCAATAATTTCACTATTGGGTATTTACCTAGGGAAAACAAAAACACTAAGTCAAAAAGAGATAGGCACCCTTAGGTTTACATAAGGAGGGAGATACAGGCCTCCAGTTATGGAACGAATAAGTCACGGGAATAAAAAGTAGCTCATAAGGAATAGTCAATGATATTGTAATAGTGATGTGATGGGACAGACGGTAGCCATTCTTGTGATGAACATAGCATACTGTATAAATTTGTCAAATTCCTAAGTTGGACACCTGAAACTAATAATGTAACACTGGGGTCATCTATATTCAATATTAAAAAAAAGAACTGGCAATTACAAAAAATTATGCTTTATAGATTTATAGCATGTTGTTTATACTGCATTTTAAAGAACTTCCTTTGGAAAGCAGAATGAGAATGAGAATTTCTGCAGGTTGGCAACACCGCCTACTGTCTGCTTGCTACTTCCTTATAATTGTGGGCTGTGATCCAGGGTTGAACACAGAGGGCAGTTTAAGAGTAGTACCACAATAGCAGGCCTTTTTCCCGGCGGTATATGCAAAGGAATTAATCTTAGAATGCTATTTTAAAATATCTCAAATAAATAAATTATTTCAAATATCACATATTTTATGTAGACTAAAATAGAGGTGATAATCTGAATTTTTCACAGTTTTTGGCATTAATTTGAGGTAGATGTAATTTGGCTTACAAAGATGTTTAACTCTTCAGCTTCGTCTCTCATTACCACCCCCTTTCTGCCATCTCCTTCCCACCTTCTAACTCAGTCCCACACTCATCACGCTGCTCTTTATCCAGAAGCCCTTTCCCCCCTGTGCCTTGAGAGCTGGGGGTTTCTCTGCATAAAATTCTCTTCTCTTACCTTTTCATCTAGCTGGCTCCTACTTACCCTGCAGGTCTCCGTGAAAATCAATCAGGCTCCTCAGGAGGAGATTCTTGTTGAAGAGATCTACTGGAGAAGGTGCTGTCAGGTAGAGGGGAGTGAGGGATCCAGGACGGAGTCAAGATAAATGTTATGCAAGAATGGGGTCTCTATGTGGGGTTAACTTCCTCTGAACCCACCAGGAAGCAGTGGGGCACAGACTGCAGCAGGAAGTTGATTCCACCTGGAGGCAATGATGCTGCTCCGTGGACCTCAGTCATTACCTCATGACTGGGGCCTGGGGAGGGGGTCTGAGAGCAGCACATGCACTCTGAGCCAGGTGGCAATCCTGTGGAGAAGGTGCCAGCTGGGGGTTGTTGACAAACACTTCCAGAACTAGAGAAATGAGTGTGAGACAGGTCAAGAAGAGGGTGGGGTATAGAGGAATCGGCAGAAACATCAGATCCCTTTCTGCCTGACTTGTGGGTGCCTTGTCAGCGTACTCCCCCAGCACCCTGAGCGTCACTCTCCCAACACTCACTAAGGCTTCCACAAGTGCCGCCACTCTCAAGAAGGCAGGGATCACTTCTGTGCATTTTTAATGGACACACAGTAGATACCACATAAATATTTGTCAAACAACCTTCAACAGAGCCTCACACACAGTAGGCACTGTATAAGTATTTGTCAGATACGATTCAGTAGAGAGAAAGCTAAAATCCCCTAACAGAAATTTTAAATAGGGAACTTCTTTTGAAGCAGCTTACACTGCTCACCAAGTCAAGTTACTTATACTCATTTGTATGCAGTTAGAAATCATCTGCCTCATCAAAATAGACAAGAGACAGAAAGATTCTTGACTTCCACATCCTCTGAGAACGCTCTGGACAGGTGGGATTTCTCTCCATACTGTACCACCCATAAGCTGCTCTTTAATTTCTTTTGAATTAAAACTGAACAGTTTGTTTAGTTGGTGAAATCTTTATAAAGCTGAAACAATTTGTCATCTGGGCTGTTACAAAACTTCTAGAGAGGAAAGCAATACATTTGCAAGTAAAATGAACAGGAAACTGCTAATTAGGCATCCCAAAACAACCATGTGTTTTCCCAGGAACGGCATTAAAAATTTTTCAAAGATAAGTAAATAATAAAAATAATAATAAAGTTTGTTGGTGAATAGTTCCCAAAAGACACGCATTAAAAAGCATGATAAATTATGTCGATATACACACTAATGGATCAGGTTTGTGCATGCCTCTTGAGGCGGGCTATGTGGATTTGGATTGAGTCCCAAAGAGAAGCTGACTTACATCTTGCATGAATAAATTTCTAATTAGCTGCCCAGTCCTGAAGCTTTTACAACCTAGAGATAGTTTAATCTGAGGGTCTGGGCCAGGGATAGAAATTGTGGCCAGAGAATATTTAAAAATTGTAGAACCAGTTGATATTGAAAACATCATGTTCCAGACAGAAATCTTCATCCAAAATACATACACTAAAAATTATATATATCGGGGCGCCTGGGTGGCTCAGTCTTAGGTTAAGCGGCCAACTTCGGTTCAGGTCATGATTTCCGTGAGTTCCGTGAGTCCAGGTCAGGTCCGTGAGTTCAAGCCCTGCGTCGGGCTCTGTGCTGACAGCTCAGAGCCTGGAGCCTGTTTCAGACTCTGTGTCTCCCTCTCTCTGACCCTCCCCCATTCATGCTCTGTCTCTCTCTGTCTCAAAAATAAATAAACGTTTAAAAAAATTTTTTTAATTATATATAAATATTCAACCTTGTGTAGAGATGATCTGTTTCATTCCTAACATTTCTTTTAAATTAAATAATACCATCATTAATAAATCATGAGTTTCCCTTCCAGACATTTTGTTTCTGTAGATATAATACTAAGAACAAGTGTGATTGGTATCAACCTTATATTTATTTGCAGTTACTCAGCAGTCTATTATGGTCAGTATTTAGAAACCCCAAAATACCCATTATAATGCAAAACTCTATATATTGTATTTTGTATATTTGCATGAAAAAGCAGTGATTTTCAAAGCCTTTCCTCCTGAGCACTGCTACAGATCCAAATGTGGCTTAAATAATTAATTTCCATCAGTGATACTAAATATCTAAGAAGGATTCGATCAATGCTTTTCTTCCAGAATATGCAATACTTAAAATTCTGGCTGTGTAAAGTCTTCAGCCATCTGATATGCAAAATTCATTATGCAGAAGGCGGACTGTATATCAAAATTGAATTCTATCAGATACCAAGTCTGCTCTAAAATCTTTATCCAAACAAGAATGACATCATTTCTACAGTAAGATTTATCACTTCCTGATATCTAAACTTCCTTAGGAGGTAAATAGGTTCTTTCCTATGTTACAAGTCTAAAATCATAGGACAAAAAGATAATTATTAAAAAAAAATTTATAATGCCCTAACACAACAGTTCTCACACTTGATTGGTCATCAGAATCATCTGGAAAGCTCAGATTCCTGGGCCCCAACCCAGTGTTTCTGATTTAATAAAGGTCTGGGGCGGGGGCCAAAAAATTGGAGAGTTAAATGCACTAAATACTCAGGACATTAAAAAATATATATATCTGGGGTGCCTGGGTGGCTCATTTGGTCAGGCGTATGACTTTGGCTCAGGTCATGATCTCACGGTTCATGAGTTTGAGGGGCTCTGTGCTGACAGCTCAGAGCCTGGAGCCTGCTTCGGATTCTGTGTCTCCCTCTCTTTCTGTCCCTCCCCCACTCACACTCTGTCTCTCTCCATCTCCCAAAAGTGAATAAATGTTAAAAAAATTAAATATATATATATGCATATATGTGTATATATACGTATATACATATATATATGTATACACACATATATATATATGTATACACACACATATATATATGTGTATATATATCTCCTACATCTTCTTCAAGGTGAGGTCTTATAATTAGTGTCTCTCTTAAATAAACATCTTTCTTCCTTACGAATGCATTGGGTAAAAGGAAGGAAAAGAACCCATTCTTCTTGAGAAATTAATTAGATGAAATTAAAAAAAAAAACAATTTCTTTAGGGAAAAGGAAAGTGCTTAGATAAAAATAATAAGGCAAGCCAATATATAAATTTCAGAAAATAAAAGCAAATGTATAATCAATTATGTATTGGAAAATAGCATTCCTGAATATATAGTTTTGTATAAAGAAATTTCGATAAAAATGTATAATTCTTTCCAATTGCCAAATGTCATCACATGCCTTTTCCGTATCTGGGATTAACTTAATTTTTTTTTTTATCATTTCACTTACATGCTCCCCATATATCAATTTCCAGTGTGAAGATTATGCCACATCTCTCTTCCATTTTACTTTAAACTATCATAAACCATACACTTGATAAATCTATTTGCTCCGGTTTGGAATTGCAGGAACTGTAATAAAATAACCAAACAGGCAAGATAAGCCCTCACTACCAATCACAATGTTCTCTCCTTATCTCTATGCAACCGATCTTACTCCAACAGGGCTGCTCAACAGAAGTAGTATTGACTGGGGGGCTTATAAACAACACACATTTATTTCTCACAGTTCTGTTGGCTGGGAAGTCCAAGATCAAGGTGCCAACAAATGCAGTGTCTGCTGAGAAGTCAAGTCCTGATTCACAGTCATCTTTTCACGGTGTCCTCACAGGGGAAGGAGTGAGGGATCTCTCTGGGGTCTCTTATCAAAGCGTAAATCCCATTATTTTTTATAAATATTTTTTTTAAGTTTATTTATTTATTTATTTTGATAGAGAGTGAGCAGGGAGGGGCAGAGAGGAACAGACAATCCCAAGCAGGCTTTGCACTGACAGACACAGGGCTCAATTCCAAGAACCATGAGATCATGACCTGAGCCAAAATCAAGAGTCAGAGGCTTAACAGACTGAGCCACGCAGGAGCCCCAGCACTAATCCTCCCCAAATCCTTACTTCCTAATACCATGGCGCTGGAGGTTAGGTTTCAGCATATGAATTTGGGAGGGACACATTCAGTCCATAACACACCTTCCTATCCAGGGTGTGAGATGTGAGAACTAGGTTGAGTTTGGGTTCTATTCAGTTAGTTGGGAGAGCAGTGTTCAGGCAATCCTAATCTGCCCCCAACTCTTTTTAATCTCCAAACCACTGGTTTGACCTTTAGTGAAGTAGTTACCAGTTTCTCCCTGTTTCATGCAATTTGTTTCTCAAATACTTCTAAGCCTTACATTGAAAAAAACATTTAGAAAACTTTTATTTGCTTTTATTTTATTTGCCAATTTACTTTTATTTTATTTGATGCATGGGCTTTTCAAAATATTGTCTTAAGACATCTTTCTGTATTTCAGAAAGACAGATAATTTTCCTTTAATATTTACATGGATAATTTTACTTTGGAACAGGACTGAAAGTATAAGGTAAATAAATTACAAAAACACATGGAATTATGAGCAATCATTTTTTTCTTCCTATACATATCCTTCACTCATCTTCTTCTCTATTTCCTAGAGAAATATGTATGAGAAATATTTCTCTATTTCCTAGAGAAATATGTATGGCTACCTCTTTCTTTTAAAAAAACCTAAGTTATATTCCATTTTTGAATATACCATTAATTATTTCCCTATCAACAGACATGTTGGTTATCCATACCTTATGCTACCATAAACTATGTGCAATGCATGCTCTTTTGCTTACATATATTAGTAAATCTCAGGATAAATTCCTAAATGTTAAACAGCTGATTCAAAGGTCATGTGCATTTGAAATATTGGCAGATGTTGTCCAATTGCCCTTCAAAGATGTAAAAATAATGGCCCCTCCTATTGGGGGACTGACATACCTGTTTCTCCACACTTTGGTCATTGCAGTGAATTATCAAATTTAATTATCTTTATTATCATAAGTGAAAAAACAAATTTTTAAATTTAATTTGCTTTTATTTAGTGTTGGAAATTCTTTAATTTAATTTGTAGGTTGAGGGTGTTTTTTTTTTTCATATGTTTAAGAGTCCCTGATAAGTTTCTATGATCTATCTGTTCATGTACTTTGTCCACTCTTCTATTAGATTTTTTTGTGCTGTTTTAATTCATTTGAGGAAGCACTTCATTTCAGGGGGCAGGGGGAGTCTCTCTGTGATATATGTTGTGTACGTTGTATCCCCAGTGTGGTTATATACTTGTAGTTTCCTTGTAGTATAATATTGCTCTGCAAACAAGACTTACATTTCCCCGATAACACAAATGTGAAAGATTTTCATTCACTGTGGATAACTTCTTATTCCTTAGAGGTGCATGTGTTATTCCTCTTTTTCATTTTTCTTCTCTCACATACAACCATGCACAGATTGGCCAATATAAACAAGTAGGATTGTGTTGGTTTTCTCTCAGCTTTATATCCAAAATTACTCTCCATGAAGCATCCAAATTGTAGCTGCCTTGGCTTGATTATCTGCAATGACTTCTCAGAGCACCTAGAATAAGACGCAAGCTTCTCCCCTGGCCTATGTGATCAGACACCTGCCCCATCTACAATCTCCTTACAGAAAATCCTTAACACATCTTTCCTGTCTCTTTGTTCCACACATGCTGATTTTCCTTCTGTTCCTCAGACACATGGACATAATATTCTCTCTACTTGGAAACACAAGATCTTCCTACATTCTCAGCTCAAATATGTTCTCCAGAGAAGCTTTCTCTAGAAATTTAATGGAACACAGTGTCCTTCACAGCCACCTGTTCTACAGGTGTTCTAGATTTTAAGTAAAGCAAATCAACTCCATGGTGTGGGTGGGCCTGTCCAATCAGCTGAAAGGCTTAAGAGAAAAACTGAGGTCTCCAGAAGAGGAAGGAATTCTACCTCCAGATGGCTTCTGGACTCAAGACCAAGATATCAACTTCTGCCAGAATTTCCAGCCCACCGGCCTGCCTTACAGATACAAGAATCACCAGTCTCCACAATTGCGTGAGCCAATTCCTTAAAATCCCTTTATATAGATGATAGACAATAGAGAAATGATAGGTAGAAAGAAAGAAAGAAAGAAAGAATGAAAGAAAGAAAGAAAGAAAGAAAGAAAGAAAGAAAGAAAGAAAGAAAGAAAGAAAGAAAGAAAGAAAGAAACTACTGATATCATTCGTTCTATTTCTCTGGAGAACCCTATTACATCCAATAAGTTACCATATGCCCATCACATAAAAAGCCCAATCACTGCAGGTTTCATGTTTATTCTGTGGCTCCTTCTATCCCACAGAGCATCACATTTTACCTCTAAACAAATATGTATCCCAAATGAGAAGTGTGACTTCAAATTAGATGGCAGTGACTCAATTCCGAACCAATAGCAGCATACATGTTTTTATTACTTTGCATTATATTTAAATAGTCCATGCTAACTAAAAGATATTAATTTTGCTTGATGCAGAATAATTTAAATATATCACCTGAGGGGCGCCTGGGTGGCGCAGTCGGTTAAGCGTCCGACTTCAGCCAGGTCACGATCTCGCGGTCCGTGAGTTCGAGCCCCACGTCGGGCTCTGGGCTGGTGGCTCGGAGCCTGGAGCCTGTTTCCGATTCTGTGTCTCCCTCTCTCTCTGCCCCTCCCCCGTTCATGCTCTGTCTCTCTCTGTCCCAAAAATAAATAAAAACGTTGAAGAAAAAAAAAATTTTATAAAAAAATATATATCACCTGAAATGGTGTTGATTTAATGATCCAATATACCTAAAAATGCCTAGATTTTGTCTATAATAATCCATAAAGGAACTCATATTACATCTATGGACATAATTGGTATTTCGTATTTAATTTGTATAAAATTTATAGGAAAATGTATTTATATCATCACACATCATGTATTAAAACCTTACCGACTAACAAACAGTCTTCAATTTACAGAAAAGGAAGGCTTTCTTGCTGTCAGAACTGCATAGAATGGGGAAAAGAAACGTGTAGTAACTCACCAGTTCAGGTTAAAGTTTGGCTGATACTAACAGAGGAAATTCAAGAAATATATTGTATTTCTTAACACGTCAATATCATTTTTCATATTATAATAATATCGGCATCATAAAAAATTTAAGCACTACCTTGAAGTGTATAGAAAACAAAATTTTCTTATTTGTATTTCCCCTTCTCCCAATGAGTTTTTAGAGTTTTGTTCTATATAGGATGGACTAATTTTGATGCTACTTTCTAAACTTGAGATTCATTTCCTTCATTATTGTGAGTCTTCGGTGTCTATTCAATATCTAAAAGATTTATAACTTGACCTCATTGTGGCTGCCACTGTATATAAAACTGATTAAAAATAAACTTTGCCTAGGTTATACAAACACTCAAAAATTTGCATTCATCTATTTCCCTAGGAGAACTAAACAACAACAAAAATATTAATACATTTGCTCATTTCAGCATAGTTATGAGAAAAAGAAATCTTCAGAACAATGAAATAAATATTCAGGCAAGTCAAAATATAAAGGTCAATATTCTTCAAATGTTACATTCATTAAGGTGTAAGTAAGTTCAAATTAGATTTTGGAAACCCATTTCAATAATATCTAACAAAACTTATATATTTGTCTTGAAGAATGCATCCGAAAATAAGGATTTTGTTGGCTGGGCAATAAAATGTTCTGATAACTGATGAGATACCCTAATAAAATTTATGAGACTATCCTGGAGTCTATTTGAAAAAGAAAGTATTAAGAATAAGTGACTGGTCTCTTTCATCTCTCCTCTGGTGTTTTATTTTAAAATATAATAAATCATTCACTGATGAATTTATATGCTATGTTGTGGAAATAGGACTAGACTAAGAAAAACTATGTTCCCTCTTTGTAGTTTAGCAAACTTATGCCTATTTTACTGAAGAGGGAATAGTTTTTCACCTGTAAGCTCAATATGAAAATGAAGGATAACTAAGGAACTGTTCTGGCTAACGTAGGAATAGGCATCCTGGAGGCCTTTCAGATTGCCGCTGTTTTGCAATAACACAATCTGGAAGTCACAAGTCTATGGAACTGTGATGAAATCCGTAACCCCAAAGAGGTAACAACTTCTGTGCCAAACAGATGGGGAAAGGTCCTTTAGGTTTCCTCTTCAGTAAACTTTTATCTTGTTTTATTTTATTTTTTTAAATCTTCCTCTACACAATCCCTGATGGAAACAAGTAGCAAGTTAAAAACAGTTTATGTGTACTGTGGAGGTCTGGCAAGAACCTGAGTAGTTAGAGACATGGCGATGGCTGATGTTCAATCTTATTTTGTTCAAGGGATTCTGTTCACAATATGTATTTCCTTTGGGAACTCAGTTGATGGAGAGTGATGACTGTAAGTGTAGCAGCCTTAAAATTGTCACGTCACCAAAACAATCTGGTGTGTGATGTACTGAAATTTAGTGTGGCTTCAGAGCTTTGTTTCCAGTCAACTGGTAGTTCGTAACAAGCAACCGTAAGATGCTACAGCCAGTGACTGAATATTCCCAAACTACAGCTTAAGAGTAAAATATTTTTATTTTATCTTCATACTGCTTTTTCTTTGTATCTTAACTTTTAGTGATCCCTTAAGAAAACTGAAACGTTGCATGGGTACAAGTCAGACAAAAATTCTCTACAGTTAGGGTAGTTGATAAACTGTGTATTAAGGTCTATTTTCCTTACAACCTTAATGAAATTATTATCTAAAATATCAAATAATATGATTAAAACATTAATAAGGGACTATCTCCTATTCCCAGACCAAAATCCCTAATATTAATTTTTATTGACTCATACACTAACCTCCACACATATCTTTATTTTCCAAATGAAAGTCTTCTGTTCCATGATAAAACTCATCCAAAGGAGAAGTTCAGTAGAATTTCATTTCTACTGAAGTCAATAAGTATACACTGTTTAATAATAAGAAGATTTAACAGTTGTGTGATGTTAATTATATGATTGCTACTACTCTAAATTATTTCTGTGAATAACATTTAATTATAAAATATGAGACAGATATTATTGGCAGCCATGTTTTTTTTTCACTTTTATTTTATTTTATTTTATTTTATTTTATTTATATATGAAATTTATTGTCAAATTGGTTTCCATACAACACCCAGTGCTCATCCCAAAAGGTGCCCTCCTCAATACCCATCACCCACCCTCTCCTCCCTCCCACCCCCCATCAACCTTCACTTTGTTCTCAGTTCTCAACAGTCTTTTATGCTTTGGCTCTCTCCCACTCTAACCTCTTTTTTTTTTTTTTGTTCCCCTCCCCCATGGGTTTCTCTTAAGTTTCTCAGGATCCACATAAGAGTGAAACCATATGGTATCTGTCTTTCTCTGTATGGCTTATTTCACTTAGCATCACACTCTCCAGTTCCATCCACGTTGCTACAAAAGGCCATATTTCATTTTTTCTCATTGCCACGTAGTACTCCATTGTGTATATAAACCACAATTTCTTTATCCATTCATCAGTTGATGGACATTTAGGCTCTTTCCATAATTTGGCTATTGTTGAGAGTGCTGCTATGAACATTGGGGTACAAGTGCCCCTATGCATCAGTACTCCTGTGTCCCTTGGATAAATTCCTAGCAGTGCTATTGCTGGGTCATAGGGTAGGTCTATTTTTAATTTTCTGAGGAACCTCCACACTGCTTTCCAGAGCGGCTGCACCAATTTGCATTCCCACCAACAGTGCAGGAGGGTTCCCGTTTCTCCACATCCTCTCCAGCATCTATAGTCTCCTGATTTGTTCATTTTGGCCACTCTGACTGGCGTGAGGTGATATCTGAGTGTGGTTTTGATTTGTATTTCCCTGATAAGGAGCGACGCTGAACATCTTTTCATGTGCCTGTTGGCCATCCGGATGTCTTCTTTAGAGAAGTGTCTATTCATGTTTTCTGCCCATTTCTTCACTGGGTTATTTGCTTTTCGGGTGTGGAGTTTGGTGAGCTCTTTATAGATTTTGGATACTAGCCCTTTGTCCGATATGTCATTTGCAAATATCTTTTCCCATTCCATTGGTTGCCTTTTAGTTTTGTTGGTTGTTTCCTTTGCTGTGCAGAAGCTTTTTATCTTCATAAGGTCCCAGTAATTCACTTTTGCTTTTAATTCCCTTGCCTTTGGGGATGTGTCGAGGAAGAGATTGCTACGGCTGAGGTCAGAGAGGTCTTTTCCTGCTTTCTCCTCTAAGGTTTGGATGGTTTCCTGTCTCACATTCAGGTCCTTTATCCATTTTGAGTTTATTTTTGTGAATGGTGTCAGAAAGTGGTCTAGTTTCAACCTTCTGCATGTTGCTGTCCAGTTCTCCCAGCACCATTTGTTAAAGAGACTGTCTTTTTTCCATTGGATGTGCTTTCCTGCTTTGTCAAAGATGAGTTGGCCATACATTTGTGGGTCTAGTTCTGGGGTTTCTATTCTATTCCATTGGTCTATGTGTCTGTTTTTGTGCCAATACCATGCTGTCTTGATGATGACAGCTTTGTAGTAGAGGCTAAAGTCTGGGATTGTGATGCCTCCTGCTTTGGTCTTCTTCTTCAAAATTCCTTTGGCTATTCGGGGCCTTTTGTGGTTCCATATGAATTTTAGGATTGCTTGTTCTAGTTTTGAGAAGAATGCTGGTGCAATTTTGATTGGGATTGCATTGAATGTGTAGATAGCTTTGGGTAGTATTGACATTTTGATAATATTTATTCTTCCAATCCATGAGCAGGGAATGTCTTTCCATTTCTTTAAATCTTCTTCAATTACCTTCATAAGCTTTCTATAGTTTTCAGCATACAGATCCTTTACATCTTTGGTTAGATTTATTCCTAGGTATTTTATGCTTCTTGGTGCAATTGTGAATGGGATCAGTTTCTGGCAGCCATGTTTTAAAGATAACTGATACACTTAGTGGTTAATGAAGGTTCCTGAGTTCACATTACTAATAAGTGCCTAATCTTTATTAGGAACCTTGGTAGCCTGGTTCTTGAGCCTAACATTTGTAACCTCTGGGCTTTAAGAACTTTCTGAATGAATGGCTGGTATAATGAACAAAGGAAGGGTTAATACTAAATAGGACACAGCCATAAAGTTCAAATGAAAGAGAATATTGAGAAGGAGAAAAGATAATCTGAAAGGTTATACACAAACAGAAATAATGCAATTAGTAGGCCACCAAACTTGAAGCATTTCTTTCAAGACTACATTTGCTCCCAATCTTTCTTGTTTCCAAGTCTGTTGATTAAAATTCTATCCAACCTTAAAGATTTTGCAGATTCTTCACACATGTAATTATTTGTTCTGTGTTCATCTCCTCTATATCCTAATCTAATGAGAGATGGCTCATGTCTGTCTTGTCCGTCACTGTATCCCCAGTATCTAGAACAATGTGACAGAGTAGCTGCTTAAGTGTAATTTTTTATGCCTTATCATTTTTGTACTTCTATGTTTTATTATAGAACTTTTGAACATACACAAATACAGAAAATAAGCAGACCTGTACCCAAAAAACAGCTTCAATGATTATCCACACACAGAAACACTTGTTTTACATACAGTATGACCCTCTTCCCTCTAGTCACTGAATTATTTTATAAGCAAATCCCAGACACCATCTAATCTCATCCATAAATATTTTAGAGAAGTTATTTAAAAATTTTTTAATGTTTATTTATTTTTGAGAGAGAGAGACCTGGAGAGGGGCAAAGACAAGAGGGAGACACAGACTCTGAAGCAGGCTCCAGGCTCTGAGCTGTCAGCACAGAGGGAACACTGCCATGAACAGTGAGATCATGACCTAAGCCGAAGTCGGACACCCAACCAACTAAGCCACCCAGGTGCCCCAAGAGAAATTATTTTAAGTGAATGAACTGGGGAAAATGAATGAATGGAGACACATATCACATATTACCTCTTTTATTAAATACTTTTTGAACCCCTTATTTGATATTCAACCATTTATTTGAAAGTCTGTTGGATTTTTTCGTCTCTCTTACTTCACAGCACCTGTTTTGGTTGGAAGTGGATAAGTGCCTGAAGTTAAAAGCCTGTGTACATATCATGAACACTTCTTTACTTGTTTTTATTTTTAATTTTTTTATTTTAATTTTTTTTTGAGAGAGAGAAAGAGAGTGTAAACAGAGAAGGGGCAGAAAGAGAGAGAGAGAGAGAGAGAGAGAGAGACAGAATCTGCAGCAGGCCCCAGGCTCCGAGCTGTCAGCACAGAGCTTGAACCCACAGATTGTGAGATCATGACCTGAGCTGAAGTCGGATGCCACCCAGGTGTCCCTCTTTACTTGTTTTCAGTTTCTAAGTCCCTCAGAGGTGAGGACAATGCCTTACTTTTGCATATCATTCAAGGGCTATTGCAGTATCTTGAACATGGAATCTAGTTTTCTCTCTCCTACATACCACTTCCAAAAGCATGTAAAGGGATGCTAAAACAGCCCTCTTGATGTTTCCATTTCAGCTAAGAACAAACAATAGATGGGATTCGAAACTCAGGTGCCAGATACAAAAAGCACATGACTAAAAACCGTTTTCAGTTCTTCATGGTCATATTCACCTTAATTGCATAAAAAAATGATGCTGAAGAGGCAGAAGGAGAGAATTTCTTTGAAGAAACTTGTGGGTTGGCTGTGGCATTCCACCATTCATTCACCCTAAGTGAGAAAGGCTTTAGAGACCCTTAAGTTTGCAAGATTGAAAGGACTGGTAATAGATCCCTATGTCTATGGATGACAGCCTGTGCTTGTGGAGGAAGTTCCTGGCATAGCAGCAGAGGAAAGAGAGGCAGTTACACTGGGTATAGGCCAGAGAGAGAAGCAAAGTTTCTATGGTCTACAGCAGTCCATGTTGTAGAAAAAGACCCCAGTAGATCTCAACAGAAAGAAACCAGAGGTTTACCATCAGAGGGAGAAATGAGCCTTGAGCACACAAAGCCCTAGAATATCAATTCCTAATATCTGCTAAGCCAGAGTTGAAACAGCGGCTGGAGAATGAGAACACATGGGTGGCACATGGACCTGAGGTTGTTCACTCCTCGCTTGAGGCCCCCCCTAGACTGATTTGGTATGCAACCGGGGAAAGGGGAGAAATGACCACCTGAGTTTTGACTATAAAGTTGGACTAGACCTTTTCCTTGCAGAATTTAGACTTGTTATGGGACTGAATTTAATTACTAAACTTACACTAGTTATGGGACTAATGACAATATAACGTCCTTTACACACTGAGAGTGACCAAAGGGTTCTGACAATTGGCCAGGGTGTCATCCTATTGCTAAGATAGAAAGTAGCCTTGTGAGTAGGTTTAAAGAAGTAGTTCTCACTCTCACCTGAATCCAACTACCTGAATGTAATGATTACACACTTAACAGGAGACAACTGACTGCTAAGGTAGTAAGCCAGTGAAGAGGGATTCAGAAGAAACATCTCAGTTCAGAAGACGGGATAATGTGCAATTATTACCCAACTGTTGTAGCATTTTTAGAAAAGACCAAAATGTGTATACTGGCCTGTGACAAATGGGTATCATCCTAGGTTTTAACACTAGTTAGGAATGTGAAGACTTGGAACAAAGTAGATAAAAAGTGTATCCCCTTGCCACTCTCTATGTCATTTTCCAAACTACTTCAGGCACCATTTACATACAATTTATTTGCCAAGCAGACGAACTAGAGTAAGGCAGAAAAAGACAGTACACCACCAAGAACTCTGAAAAGTCTAGGTCTATTCTGAACCCAACACATACCTGTTTATTCTGAACCCAATACACACACCTGTATTCGTCCTCCTGGACATACACTATGCGATTGATTTGACAGTCCCTTAAAAGGTATCTACGACCATGCTTTATTTTTATTTCTCTCACAAAAAAGCAGAAGTGTTTCAGTTCATCCCTCACTGAGGATTGTAAACTCAGGCTTTTGACCTCAGGCACTTTTATCCACTTCATACCCAGATGCCTCACCTGTGATAAAGACAATCACATGTCTCTAACCCAGAACACTTGAGCTTCTTAGAGTTCTTTAGAGTCTGAGTTCCCAAAAATATCTATGGAAGTGCACACCATGAGACATGCATGATTTTAAGAGTAAGTCAGAAAACAAACCAGCATGCAGAGTCAGCCATAGGAAGAAACTCTTATGATTCATCTTTATTCTCATCTTTCAGCACTCAGTTTCATTTTCCACCCACGTATTACCCACCAAAGGGTTATCACCAAGCCACCTCCCAAATCTCCAAATTGCTTAGTTCTCGGTAACACTTACAAAACTTCTTATTCCTCAGAGTCCTCTTATCTTTAAAAATATTACTGATAGGTGTTCAATGATATTAAACATTCTTAACCTGTCAGGTAACACAGAGTTCTATAATAAAAGACACTGCAGTAGATAAGAAGAAAGAAGATATATGACATGTAAATGCAAAAAATATAGGTGTCATGGGGGAGTTAGAGGTTATGACAAAACATAAGTGAGGGGATTCATTCCATGAGGACTCAAGATAAAAGTGGGAGTTTGGCAAAGCTGTATGTACAGTTGCATGGAGAAAATGATTTAGTTGAAGATCATTCCATTAATAGTGGGAAATTCAGGGCCCACAGCAGATTGCCATGGTGGGGTAGGAGTGGGGACATCTTCTAATCACATCTCATATGCCACTTCAAACTCTGAAGCAAATTAGATGGGCCATAGATATGATAACAACGATGATCATCATGAAGGTATACTTCAACAATACTAGAAACCTTACTGAATAGACAGAAATTGCAAGGGGAAAAAAAGAACTACTAAACAGATTGTTTAAGTCAGGAAGAACATACTGCCTTTGCATAAGCCACCCAGGAAAAGCAACTTGTTGTTACATTAATGAAAATCAGAACAATCCAGAGACCTGACTGCTTTGTTGTCCATAACATTTGGAAATTAGGCCAGGTGTTTAAATAAATAAATAGATAAATAAATAAGTAAATAAATAAATAAATAAATAAATAAATAAATAAATAAAATATAGTTGAATGCAGCAAGGTCAGGAAGAAGAAGGAAGATCGAAGATAAAGTAGCTTTTTAGATAGATAATGTAAGGGAAAAAAATTGAAGTTAAAAAATATTATATTCACACGCAATTAAAAAATTTTTTACTTTTTTAAAGAAATGTATGAATCAAAGAGGTGCATACAGGGATCAGCTAGCAGCTTTGTATCATAAAATCAATACACAGATACCTTTGGATATATATATGTGTATATATATATATATACACATCTATATACATAAATATAATAAATAAATATAAGGAAATATGCTATTGTCTGGGAATCTGATAATGGATAAGTATAAAGTCTCAGAGACTTCGAAGGTTTTATATTTTTATCTGATTTTTAAAAATTCAATTATATTATGTTCAGAAGGGCCACCTTATAATGAGAGTTTGAAAGGAAAACACTGAATTAGGAAAGAAGCATTAAGAAACAATAATTCAAGATGAAGTAGAAATCATGTGCATTATTCATTTTTCTAGGATACCTCACAGCTCCTGGCTAGTTTGAGAGTTGTTGTACAGGTCATAAATTCCTAGAGACTGAGGGAGAATAACTGAATTATCCATCTATTAATCAGAAGGGAAAAGGGAGCCCTGGTAATTAAGTAGCTGTCACATGCACTTCAATACCCCGAAAGAGTAGTGCAAACCATCAAACAATCAATTTGTAATCACACAGAACTGAGAACAGAGCTCTGAGAACAGAAGGACTGAGGCGCCTTTCAGAGAACAATTTTGTTTCATGATAAAGAGACAGGAGGGGGAGATAAGAGGGACTTCAAGAGATAGAGACTGAATGGAATTCAGCAACATATTTTCATCTTAAACCAGAAATTCTGTGAGCTGTTGACCTCACTATTGCAGTGTAGTGTATGGTATCCATGCAGTCCTTAAAATCATTTGAATTAAAATAGATTTTGCTTCACAAATTAAACACTCTTCGTATCCTACAGATAGCTGAGATATTTCCATCTATAGTCACAAAGGATTCCACTTCTTTTGATGAGCGCAAACCTGATTTCGCTCCATTTTATACGACTGTCATAATATTGAAACAATCAGTATGGCTCTCCTATTTTTTGAGACAGCACGTCTGTGCACATAAATAATCTTATCAATCATCTCCTAAAAAATGCCTTCAGGAGAAGAAGTCTTGCCAAAATAGTCACTTTGCTCTTATAATGAATGATAGACTCAGTCTTGGCCACCAATTTATCCTATTGATGTGTTTGGCATAATTTCTCTAGAATGAATCTGATGAATTTTATAATCCACCATAAGAAAGAAAAAACCGCTATCATCCCTAAATGCGGTATACATTTACTTGATAATTCATTTCTTCAAAATTCAATGGCATTATTTATCTCCATCAAGTGCACATCTCCAAAATGAGTATTTTATTTGAGGATCTTAGTGTTTTCACACGGTGATCACTATTATACTTCCTTTTGTCTTAAGGAGAAAGTACCTAATAATTCAAGATTGCAACATTCATCAGGATTTAACTTTATACTGAAGACTTTTTAGATAAATTCACTAGTTCAGTATTTAGCCATATCCATTAATGCTTTGACAAAACTGTATCACAAAATTACTATGAAAAGCCAAATTAGTTAGAAATTGAATGTAAAAATAGCACTTTCACTTTAAAAAATAATTATAAAAAGAGAAAACAATAACAGCCTATAATTCTAACATCACTATAACATATTTTCTCATTAAACATAAATAAATACAAGGCAAATAAAAAATAAGCTCCCGAGTACTTTTTAAGTATATTTCATGTAACTGTCCAGAAATATTCAATGCAGAACCAATATTGCTATTTTTTATTCAGATCTTCTGCTAAAATATGTAATATCCTAGTTTTAACTACCTTAATTTAATAATTTTTTGAAATCGTTCCACATTAGCAGATATAAATATGCATAATTCTTGACTAACACATAGTATTCCATGGTGAAGATATCATAATTAGTCAACTAGATACGAAGATACTAGATTTTAGCATTGACTTTGTATTGAAGACAAAATAATCCTGTTGAATATTTATATCAAGAATTGGCTGAGCCACAAATAAAAATATAATTTAAATGATATATTTTTTTTTAAAAAATTCAAATACGCATGAGAGTTTTCTCAAAATCAAACAGAAAAGAGATGCCACCCAGTCAGCTTATTTTGGAGCACTAAGGTGTAAAGTTTTAGGAGAATTAAATGAGATAATGCTTATAAAACCTTGTCTGCTAGAAAATAATCAGGGCTTAAGAATATTTGGAAACAGCCTGGAGATGGTGGTAGAGAGCCACTGTGGGAGGCTTGCCTGATGCCAGGGGAGCCAAGAAGAGTGGAAGTAGATTGGGGACCTATGAGATTGGGATGGACCAGAGGAAATATTCTCAAGGAGAGGAAAATGGCAGTTATGGTCATGAGGTAGAAGGGGTGTTTGAGAAAAGATTAAAGCAAAGTGCAAACTGTTCTCAGGAGAGTGAAGTGGAACAGTGCACTTGGAAGTAGCTGACAGACAAGAGGCTGGGTGATGCAGGGAAGGGGAGAATGAGCTGGAAACAAATGAGAGTAATGGGAATCACTTCCTTTATCAGAAATGTAGACACTTTCTATAGAGAATTTTTGCTAAATATGAGCTTTTTTTAAAATTCTTAAGCCATGAATGAAGTCTTAAGAAATATACAATATAGAAGAAAATACATTCTTTGAGTTGAAAATACTATCCCTCTAAAAAGTTTTTCCAAATCACTGATTTCCCCAACAGTATTTCTTATTATACAAACCCCAGCCCAAACACTGGAGAAGAGTGGAACAAACTGAAACTAAGTTTCTTGTGGCTCTAGAATGACATGATATAATGTAATGTAATATATTATATATACTTATATAATATACTAAATCTTTCATTAATCCCCATGGGATTCTCATTACTCTTTGTAGAAAAATTGTTAATACACACAAAAAACCTCCCTTCCAGTTTGCACAAGGTAAAAAGAGATAGCACAAGTCAAAGTATAATTTAATTACTAGACTTAAGTGATAGAACTTTCACTGGCATGAAGACTGTAAGAACTCAAAGTTCTACATACTGTAAGTGCTCTCAGTAAAGGCAAGAAATACAAATTTTAAAAAATACATTCTCAAGAAAAAATGTTCCACATCACTCATCATCAGGGAAATACAAATCAAAACCACAACGAGATACCACCTTACACCTGTCAGAATGGCTAACATTTACAACTCAGGCAAAAACAGATGTTGGCGAGGATGCAGAGAAAGAGGAGCTCTTTTGCATTGTTGGTGGGAATGCAACCTGGAGCAGCCACTCTGGAAAACAGTACGGAGATTCCTCAAAAAACTAAAAATAGAACTACCCTATGACCCAGCAATTGCACTACTAGGCATTTATCCAAGGGATACAGGTGTGCTGTTTCAAAGAGACACATGCACCCCCATGTTTATAGCAGCACTATCAACAATAGCCAAAGTATGGAAAGAGCCCAAATGTCCATCGATGGATGAATGGATAAAGAGGATGTGGTGTGTGTGGTGTGTGGTGTGTGTGTGTGTATATATATATATATATATATATATATATATATATATATATTCAAAAAGAATGAAATCTTGCCATATGCAACTACGTGGATGGAACTGGAGGGTATTATGCTAAGTGAAATTAGTCAGAGAAATACAAAAATCATATGACTTCCTCATATGAGGACTTTAAGAGACAAAACAGATGAACATAAGGGAAGGGAAATAAAAATAATACAAAAACAGGGAGGGAGACAAAACAGAAGAGACTCATAAACATGGAGAACAAACTGAGGGTTGCTAGAGGGGTTGTGGGAGGGGGGATGGGCTAAATGGGTAAGGGGAATTAAGGCATCTACTCCTGAAATCATTGTTTCACTATATGCTAATTAATTTGGATGTAAATTTTAAAAAATAAAATATAAAATTTAAAAAAATACATTCTAACATCCAAAGAACATAATTAAAGAAAGAACACTATCCATGTCAAATAATTTATTCAAATTTAATTATACCCCCAAAAACAATTGGCTAAATTACATTCCTCCCTTCAATAATTTTTTTTCTGTGCAATCTAAGAATCTCTATGAGATATTCAGATATAAACTACAAAATAATCATTTAATGTATAAGGAATACAAGCGTTATAATAAATATGATCACACAGAAATATGTAAACAGTTTCCACTATTTAAATTTATTTAATTACAGTATGTATGTGTTATGGTTAAGCTTAATTTGCTAATAATATTTTAAATTAAAAAAATTTTTAAGGTTATTTATTTATTTTGAGAGAGAAAAACAGTGCAAGTTGGGGAGGGGCAGAGAAAGAGGGAGAGAGACAGAATCCCAAGCAGTTTCCGCAGGGTTAGCACAGACACCGACAGGGCTCAAACTCACAAATCGTGAGATCATGACCTGAGCCAAAGTCAGACACTTAACTGGCTGAGCCACCCAGGTGCCCCGCTAATAATATTTTAAATGAACTTACCACTCTTGTGGTAACTAAACCACCTATTTTCATGTGGAGTAGGCATGTTTGTAAATCACAAAGCGTAACACCCTATCTTTCTTTTTGCAGATTGTTGAAAATAAAATACACTAAAACATTCAATTCCAAATGCAACCCAAGCCTAGTTTCTAAAACAATCACCAGTGCTGGAAAATCAAAGGACCAATTCCCAGCCAGTTATACTGACTACTGTTATATACTACAAAGGGAGATTTTTCTTTTTCTTTTTTAAGCCCGGGAGATTACTTCAGAGTACAGTCATTTATAGAAAGCAAAGGAAAAGAAAATGTCAAAGAAATTCTAGACAATGTGAAAAAAAAGGCAAAAAAAATTTCCCCCCTGAGTTTCCCCCACCCTGACAACACACAAATAAACAGTGCCTCCAACAGACACATATGGAAGTACCCCATTCTTACACACACACACACACACACACACACACACACACACACACACGAGACACTTGTAGGATGGACATATGAATGTTGCTGAGGTATAGTATTTAATACATTAAATTCATGTTTCAATGAATCTTTGTGTAGGCATTCACATTTTACTGAATTTCTTCACTTTGTAAAACTAATAAAATTAAATGAAAAAAAAATAGGATACTTGACAAACAAGACATATTGGATAGAAGGTAAATAATACTTAATTGTTGGTAAGCCCAAGTAAAGCAGAAAGGAAGAAAGAATGGTCAAACACCAGAGAAGGCTATCACATTTCTAAAACATCAAAAAGGATCAAATTTATTTCTAACAAACTAAAGAGATAAAACTGTCGTATACTCTAACCTCTGTGGCAACGTTAAAACTGAAGTAGTCCATTCAAGACCTGGGAAAAGAAAGCAAGGATGAAAGAGGCCATTATGCTTTCACAACCATTGCGTATCAAATACCTTTTTACTATATGCTCCCCGTCCCAGCATGGTAGTCCATCGGCAGCAGCTAATTCATTAACGCAGAGCTCATCAGCCAGGCCTCCATAGAACGTCCTGTACAGTCTAAGGCTGTTGATAAATTCCCTGAATGGGAAAATAACAAAAACGATCAAAACCAAAAACCCATAACAAATGCCAGTATAAATGGCATAATTTGTTGTGTGTGAAATTTAGAATGTAACTTTTTTTAAATGTTCACTGCTTATTTGTTGTATATTCGCAATACTTTTCTAACAATCAAGATAAATACTATACTTTTTTAAAAAAGGATGTATTAAAATTTCCTCTTTTGAATCAAAGTTTTCACAGGGGATGAGTGTTATATAACTCTAGTCCAAGAGTTGTGAAGGGTATACACACACACACACACACACACACACACACACACGTCCCACTTTATATAGTATCCCTAAAAGCTCTTACTCGCTGTGGCATCTGAACCACAGTGACACTAACTACTTTCTTACCCATATAGAAATGTCAGAGGCTCTTAACAAGTTAATTGATTGCTTATTAAATAAAAGTTTATTAAACTTGGGTGATTTTCCTATCTGGGTCTTCTCTTTGGTGTATAAAAACATAAAATAATATATCTTTACTAAGATGAAGAAACAGATATTTAATATATTGCAAAAGCATGAAAATAAAAGTTGTTGGAAGATATAGTATTTAATACATTAAGTTTTTTTCCTCTCACAGGAAGTACATCTCTTTCCCCCATCAATTATGGGAAGGGAAAATTCAACAAAAAAGTAGCTTGCTTTTTAACTTAAAAATTTCCAACTTTTAAAATCAAAGCTTTGATGTCCCAGGAACCTGAGTTTTAGCATTTCAAAAAACTAAGTCCTAAAAACTACCTTTTTGAACTGTTTTACATAAACCATTGCTTTGGTGACAACGAAATGAAAAGCCACTAGCTTAATAAAGAGGAGATGTCCCCTGGGCTAGAAGACAGGGGCAGAAGAAAAGCAAACAGAAATCTATAGGTTGAATAATTAAAACGTAGTGATTATGAAATTGCACCCCCCACTGATATTTTTAAAATAATTTCTTTAAAAATGAGATCAAAGAGGAGGGGTTGCTCTAAATTACAGCTGAAATGACCAAATTTTTAAAAATCAAATCTGATTTTGACAGCACTGATGCTCAGCTATATTTCTTTAATGCTTATGTATTTATTGTGAGAGAGAGCATGGGCATGAGAGAGTGAACGTGTGAGCTGGGGAGGGGCAAAGAGAGAAGTAGAGAAAGAATCCCAAACAGGCTCTGCACAACACAGGGCTAGAGAACTCAGGAACTGTGAGATCATAACCTGAGGCGAAATCAAGAGTTGTATGGTTAGGGGCGCCTGGGTGGCGCAGTCGGTTAAGCGTCCGACTTCAGCCACCATCTCGCGGTCCGTGGGTTCGAGCCCCGCGTCAGGCTCTGGGCTGATGGCTCAGAGCCTGGAGCCTGTTTCCGATTCTGTGTCTCCCTCTCTCTCTGCCCCTCCCCCGTTCATGCTCTGTCTCTCTCTGTCCCAAAAATAAAAATAAACGTTGAAAAAAAAAATTAAAAAAAAAAAAAAGAGTTGGACGGTTAACTGACTGAGCCATCCAAGTGCCCTTGATGCTCAACTGTATTAATTTTATAATTCTCTTTCTTACTTGTTTTCAAAGAACTATTTGTGGAAGTGGCTGGAGTTTTAAGTAACTACTCATCCATACGTAGGATAAATGTCATTTTCAAATATGTAACATTCTGATTATCACAGAGATCAGAAGTTTCCACAGCAAGTGTTTGGTGAGTATTTAAACAAATTTTTAGCAAAGCTTCATCAGGAAAGTGATAACAAAATGACTGTAGGATGTATAAATCTGACTCACTTCCAATTTATGCTCAATCCAAAGGAAAAAAAAGTATGCTGTATTTTCAAACTAGCACAGTAACCACTTATTTATACTTATTGATGCTTTAAGTTGGTTTCCTCTCCTAGAAAATAAGTTCCCCCATGAGGGCCATATTCCTACTAACTGGATTGCATGAACAAATACCAAGTCTCATGTTGCTACTAAAACATAATTGATGAAGCCAACTGATTCTTTCCTAGAGTGGTGGGGTTTAATAAATAGAAAGGTGTGTGACTCCTGTCCTGAATTCTGTTCACTATAAATAAGCACCTGTTTGGAATCAAAGAGTCTTCTAGAAATGAAGAGGCCTGTCAAAACAGCTAGAATGTTGAGATCTCCAAATTGACGGTATAAAACTGAACAGATACTACTTATCAGCCCCAAACCTAGTCCTAATCTCAGTGAATGGTGCCTTCACAACCAATAGATCATCCTGGGAAAAGCTTTCATCTTTCTTTTCTAGTCCTCTTTCCCAATGCTACTCTCACAGCCTTAGCTGAAGCCCCTATCATCTCTCTGGAAAGACTGCACTAGAATGGCATACCTCTAATCTCCTCAACAATCACATCTCATCCTCTAAGAGCTACCTCTTCAAATTCAAATCTGATAACCCCCAGACTATGTCACTCACTTGCTTAAAGCCATCAATGGTTCTCTATTCTCTATAGCATCTTGGAAAGGCACATAAGGCACTCTCTCACCTCTATTTCGGCAGCAGGTCAGACCATACTTTAGGATTCCACAAAAGTGAGATACCTGCTGTTCCCCAAACACACCTTCATGCCTTTGCATGTGTTCCCTCTGAAAGCAACATATCATAGATTTCCACTCATTCTATAAACCAGCAGCTATCAGTTATTTGTCACAAACTACTGAACACTATTGAGTATCAAGCTCTGTGTTGGCACCATAGCTAAACAAGACAGTCCCTACCTGCTAAGAATGCACTTTCTGGTGAAAATGCACAGTAATAACACAGTGTTTATAGTGCACATGTGAAGACAGAGAAGGAATCGGGAAAAATGTACAAATAAGATAATACTTTCATCTCAGTGTTTCACGCAAAAAAAAAAAAAAAAAGGAAGCAAACAACAACAACAACAAAAACAATAAGAAAGGTAAAGAGGAAAGAGAATACTGACACTCATCTGCAGTTAAGCTCGTGGGAAACGGGCTTATGGGAATTATGTAAAAAGGTAGGAAGAGGCCAGTTTGTAATCAGCCTTATTGATCATCAAAAAGTGTTTCCATTTTGTTCAGAAGGCAGAGGGAGCCATTAAATGTTTTCCAGCAAGCAAGTGATGGCATCATGACAGGATCGTGGAAATAGGTAGAAAGTCAGTGAGGTCACTCAGGGGCTATAACCAAGACTCAGGGGGAGAAAATATGAGGGTGTGGAAAAAACATCTGTCAGTGAGCATCATGGCAAGTGATAGAGTTGAAAGACATTAGGAATCTAGAATTGACAGTTAATGTAAAAGTTATAATTCCTAATTGTCTTTTTCAACACCTCCCCCCAAGTGACTGAGGGGATGATTATTATCTCAGTGTTATTCACTGCAATAAGAAGTAAAGGAAAGGTGATACAACTCTTTTCAATGTCCCACACTATACTTAGGATTGCTATTCTCCTGCTCAATATTTTTATCTCTCTATGGTGCATATCACTTTCTATTCTAGCACGTCATGTACTTATTTACTATGCTTTATTGTTTCTCATCTGTCTCCCACTCCAGAATAAAAGATTCAGGCAGGCAAGGATTTTTTTTGGTTTGTTTTGTTTACCAGTATAGATCTTAAAACAATTGTGAAGGCATATAGTAATGTCAACAATGAGTAATTAAATTAATGAACAGGTTAAAACTAATTAATTAATAATTAATTCTATTCCCAACATGTTCGGTTTGCAATTTCTTTGGAACATATGGAAAGAGAAATCAAGTAGAATGCTACTTTCAGACTTACTATGTGTAACATCATCTGGGGATCTTGCCAAAATGCAGGTTCAGTTAAGTAGTTCTGAGGTGCAGCCCAAGATTCTACATTTCAAAGAAGCACTCAGATGATGCTAAGGCTACTGGTACAAGAACCATGAATACCATGGATGTTTGCTGTTGGATATGTAACCTTGGAACCAGGGGATTGGACATGTGACATGAGAGTCATTATCTACAGAGGTGATGACCAAAGTCATGAATGTGGATGAAATCTCTCGGGTGAATAGCACATAGTAAGAAAAAGTCAAATGAACTCAGAAGTAGAAAGAGCAAAGGAAGAAAATCGTCAATGATAAGAGCTTTGAACATTAAAGAATAAATAAATTTGAACCTAGAGAGATTCTCCACAGGGTCAAATGCTATTATGAGAGGTTACTTAAAATAATGAAAATGTCCTCTATATGTGGTCACTCAAAAATTCTATGTTGAGACAAGGCCTTTAAAAGGCAAAAAGGCTCAAATGGGTCGTACACATAGGTTCTAATCCAATATGACCAGTGTCCTAATAACAAGAAGAGATGCTAGGGGTGCATATGAGCAGAGGAGAGGCCATGTGAGGACACAGGGAGAAGGTGGCCATCTGCAAGAGAGAAAAACCTCAGGAGAACCTAAACCTACCAATGTCTTGCCCTTGGACTTCTAGCTTCCAGAACTGATGTCCGTTGTTTAAGCCACCTGGTCTGTGGCATTTTGTTATGGCAGCCCTAGCAAGCTAATACAGTAATTAAAGCATCTGAAACAGAGTAATGGACTTCAGATTTGCAGTATGAGGAGTATTAAAGAGAGAGTGAGAAACTAAAAGTCCCAAAGACGAACATGAAGAGGGTTTTGGTTGAGCATATGTTTGTCTGTCTGAATATGCAGGAGAGTTGAAAATATTTGTGTATGAAAGGGAAGGAGATAACAAGGGTTTGTAGTCATTAGCTTGTTCCCAAATATCCCAATTCTCAACATTCCAGGCTTAAAGTCACTCTGAAGCTTTAGTATGTGACCTTAGTATGTGACTAGCTCTGGGTTCTAGTAAATGTAGGCAGAAGTGATGTATATTTCTTCTAAGCTTAAGCTTTAAGAACCAATGTGGTTTGGCCAGCTTCTGTTTCCCTCTTCCCAAAGACTGGCAATGTTTCACAGAGAGGCTGCTTCGTCATTCTGAGGCATAAAGCAGGTAATCTTGAGCAGTGTCTCTGCTGGTCTAAGATATTCATAGGTTGTGGGGTCACCTGCGTGGCTCAGTGGGTTAAGACTCTGACTCTTGATTTCAGCTCAGGTTATGATCTCACAGTTTGTGAGTTTGAGTCCCATATCAGGCTCTGCACTGTCAGTGTGGAGCATGCTTGAGATTCTTTCTCTCTTTCTCTCTCTGCCACTGCCCTGCTCCCTCCATCTCTCTCTCTCTCTCTTTCTCTCTCTCTCCCTCCCTCTCTCAAAAATAAGCATTAAAAAAAAATAAGATGTGCATAGGTTGTGAAAAAAAGCACTTTTTTTTTGTCCTAAACCAATGATAGGTTGGGGTTGTTTGCTACCATATCATAATTCAGTCTTTCTTAACTGATAAAAAATAGAAAAAGAAAATTAAAAATTGATAGATCTCACATTCTAAAAAGAAGAGACAGTAAAAATTATCAAAAATTGAGTGATTCGCTTTGGAGCAAATCTCTGAGACTGAAATAACGGAAGAAAGACTGAATGCTGAGATGAGTTTTGGTTTATAAGGATAGAAATGTGAGGAGAGCTCCTACTTCAGAACTTTATATTCTGTGTTTGGAGGTTCTTAGGTCACAGAGATTAAGAGTGGTGTGGCAAAAAGTGATTGCAAGAAGGGCCGGTGGGGGGCGAGGGGGGGTGCTACATCGGATACAGAAAAAATTGAATTGGGAAGTGCAGGCGATAAAGCACCAGTAGCTATAATGAGGTTAAAAAAAAAGAAAACAAAAAGATTTATCTACTGCCACAGAGCCAATTAATGTTGGTCCTATTATAAGAATCCATATTTCAGTTCCCAGGTCAATGCTTGGCCTACTCTACACCATCATGCCTCCTTTTCAAGTTTTACATGAAATGTCTCAATAAATAAAATATTCTGTTCTTTGGATGATTCAAAATTAACTTGCTGGAAGGGTGACTATATCCACACAATTATTTTTCTACAGTTATGAGAGTATTTCCAGTTAAAACCAGGAGCATAATAAATGCAGGGAGATGGTAAAAGTTCCAGCTAATTATCATTGAGGGGCTATGTTATATATGTCGGTTGCTTGCCTTAGTCTTAAGACATCTTACTTAGTCTTAAGAGTAACAGAAAATATTTTTTACATATTTAAATATTTTTAAAAACGGGAAAACATTGCTTGTCAGAATATTTAGTCAAAGCCTGTATGTCAAGGCCATACACAAATTAATAATTTCTCATTTGGGCCTGTAACCATTTAACAAATGATATCCCCATCTAGCTTTGCTCTCCCATCTTCTTTTTGATGCATGTCCCATGTTGTAACCAGAATTGGCTTTAGAAATCAGTCCAACACTTTACTGCTTTAAAACCCTAAGGATTCATTGGCGCCTGGGTGGCTCAGTCAGTTAAGCTTCCACCTTCAGTTGAGGTCATGATCTCACATCTCCTGGGTTTGAGCCCCATGTCGGGCTCTGTGCTGACAGCTCAGAGCCTGGAGCCTGCTTCCGATTCTGTGTCTTCCTCTCTCTCTGCCTCTCCCCTGCTTGCGCTCTCTCATTCTGTCAAAAATAAATAAATATTAAAACCCTAACTATTCAGATAAAATGTCTTCCCATGGCACATAATCTACCCACTCTCCACCCCTTAACTTCCCATGACAGCCCCCCCTTCCCTCCACTCACACACACCAGCCAACACCGCACACATATACTCACAAGGCATAAGATATTTCAATATTTACGGGATAAGATTCCAGGTTAGCACATGCAGTGTCCTCTACCCTGGATTGCCTTCTCCTCCATCATTCTCCCAACCTTCTGCCTGTCCTTCAAGATTCAGCTTAAAACACATTTCCCCTCCACCTCCTTGCCTGAGCAGCCTGTGCAGTTTTAATTGTTCATCCTTGTTTCTTGCACAGCACCAGGCATCTGTTTTTCAGGCCTGGCTATCTGATATTATAACCCCTTTGTTTGCACATCTGCCCCCCTGATTAGAGGAGACATTCGAAAAAGGCGAGTAATGTCTTCTTCACATCCCTACAGTTTGGATCACAGTTTGGTATCTAACAGGCCCTCAGCAAATTCTTGCTGGTTTGGTCCCAGATGCAGTCTTAGTTTTTAAGAGCTTCCAGAATTAGAAGTTTCTAAAAAAAAAAAATACATTTTTAAAATAATAACAATAATTGAAAGTCTTTAAAGGATACAGTTGACCTGGAAACTAAATTAGGGGGCCCATTCCTAGACTGTGGAGAAATATCAGAGAGGCCTTCCTCGTGTGTTGCATTAGAAAATAGAAGAAATCTGGGGCGCCTGAGTGGCTCAGTCAGTTACACGTCGAACTCTTGATTCTGGCACAGGTCATGATCTCATGGTTCATGAGTTCAAGCCCCACATCGGGCTCTGCACTGACAGGGCAGAGCCTGCTTGGGATTCTCCCTCTCCCTCTCTCTCTGTTCCTCCCCCACTTGTATTCTCTCTCCCTCTCAAAATAAAAAATAAACTTAGAAAAAAAAAAAGAAAATGAAAGAAATCTACAGAGGAAGACTGCAAACTGCACCAGACTACACAGGCTCAAGACAGATTGTATATATATGTGCTGCTGAAATTAATATGTAGGGACACAATAATATTTAGTCATATAGCTCTGTAAGATAGCTATCATAATTATCACCTCACAGATATACCGTGTTACAAAACCAGAAAGAGCCATAGATCATCTGTTCCCATGGCTCTTTGTCCTAATTGTACACTGTCATTGCCAAGAAAATGTGTAAACTGCACACCTACATTTCTCCCTCACTCAGACGTGTTGGTCTGGAGTTGGACCTGGGCACATGAGTGTTTCTGAAATGTTCCTATAGGATCCAAATGTATGGCCAGAGTTGAGCACCTGTGATTTAGACCTATTCTTTCATTTGGAAACTAAGGAAAGTGAAAATCAGAGAAGAAAAAAAAACCAAGCGAAAATGACTAACTTACTCAGGAATTTAATTATAGCAGGCCTCGCTATCTTGGTTTCATTAATTAATTAATTAATTAATTAATTAATTAAAATGCCATTGCTTAGCAATGTTGGGCTGATACTGAATATCTGATAAATCAGACTTGAATGAACCTTTATACAGAAGAATATTTCCACCTGTTTCAAAAATTTTACAGAAATTCTCATGCTGCTAATAGAACACAATTAGTAGATTGTTGGACTAGAAGACACAGATACAACACTTATTTCAGCCAAAATCTGCACTTAGAAGGCAATTTGTTTAAGCAGGATTTATCTGTATTATTTCTACCAGTGTGAAAGGTCTGATGCAGAACGCAGTGAGCGGGGCAAATTCTGCTTCCTGGCTAATGAGCGGCTCTGTCCACTGTGCTAGCACAGAAAAGACGGAAAGGGCCGCAGCACAATTGATCATTCATAGCTTGCAGCCTTGTTTGCCCTAAGCTTACTAAAGGCGACGGAGAAACATGGACCAGCATAGTTATTGCTTCATTGCTTCCCATGCCCTTGAGGCCAGCAGTGCCAGAAAGGTCTCCTGATGTGTCACGTGGTAAAGAAAAAAACTATGAAAGGAAATGCAACTCACCCTGAAGTGTCATTTATACCTTGGGTGACACAGGAATGCCCAGTTCCTACTATAAAATTGAGCAACACTTCTGATTGGCTGTGTCATCAGTGTTGACTTGAGTCATTTTTAACGATAAAAGTAACATATCTTTTCATAAATGGTACAGTAATCAAAAGGCACACGAAGAACAAGTTAGTATGTCCCTCCATAGGGTGTCTATCCCTCCCTCCTGAGGTAGCCAATGTTAGCAGCCTGGTATGCTTTCTTTAGCTCCTCTATGTGCACGGTATCTAGCAACCCAAAACAGATAGACAGAGAGAAAGAGAGACATAGTGATGGTCTGGTTTTACAAAACTGGGACCAAGCTATATACATGTGCATGCAATAGGCTTTTCTCACTTGACAACATATAATGAACCCATATGAGATTAATCAGTCTAGATCTTGTTTATTTTTCGATAGCTGTATAATATTCCATAATCTGAATGTAGCAACTCCACCACAATCTACGAAAATATTCCACTAAACTAATTTACATTTTAATTAATAAGGCTGATATCGTCCTCATACGTATGGCTTAAAGAGTGGCAACCACGTGTTTCAGACTTTGCTGATTTCCTCTCGGGAGCCTTTTTCACTTAAGCATATGGCTCTGATTTTACATTCAATTTTGTATTTCATTTCATTAGATGTTGCTGAACACAGAGCTATATTCAAAAGGCATTACCTCTCAGTCTTATGTCTTCATATAGCAAGAATCTGTTGCAATTATAGAACATTTATAAACTGTCACATATTGTACTTCCTCTCCTTTTTTGCCATTGAACATAATATAAAAGGGACTATTTCTAATTTTGACCAAAACTAATTATCTGGAAAGGTATTGGAGAAGAATCTTGTTTTCAAATGGAACTTCTCTCTGTGGAATGTTTCAGACTACACGCTTCTTTATTTAATGACATGTATTGATTTTTTTTACCCCTAAAGTCAGTCCACAAATAATACAGAACCCAAATTAAAAGCAGTGCCTCCCATACTGTTTGAAAATATCTGTAGAACAAAGGTCAAATGTGCAGTTTGCTGGTTAATGGCCTGAGGCAAAGTTAAGGTTAATGTGGCACTAATGAGCAGGCTCAACCCTGTAGAGATGTCTGACCACAGTTGTCAAACAGTAGACATTTAAAATGTCAGTCTCCAGCTCAGCAGAGGAAGTATATAATTACATGTTTCCAGATAAGAACTATTTTTCTTACATATTCTGAATCTATATTTAATAAATTTATCTTATTCTCAACAAAGTCATTCCATTTGACAAAATATTTTTAAAATCTTCAAAATAAAAAATAATATTTAAATTTCTATTCTATGGCAGTAACAGTTCTTGTGCAAATGCTTGAAAGTCATTAAATGTATACAGTCAAATTAGCTAGAGGGAGAATTGAAATCTAGTTACCTGGTCCCTTTCCTTAGACTTTGCAATGCATGTAGAGATTGTGGAGAGGATCAAAAGACCTTAAAAAGCTATGCAGTATGAGGCACTAATCATCATAAATGTAAATGTGTTACAACCACATTGCACTCATATTTGATTAAAAAGATAAAAAGTATTTTTCCTAAAAGAATAACTCATAAAGTGTATTCTCTGAACCCCACTTGAACCTACTGGTCGTTATGGAAGCTGGGACCAAACGATCCCCACCATTCTCAAAAGAGAAGAATTTTTTTGTTTTTTTCTGACTAAATGATTCCAGGTTCCTTCCTCCTCATAGGAAGTCTTGTTCACGCGACATGATTTCCCTTCCTTAGAAGATTTACTATGCTTTCTCAACAAAGCTGAAGGGGTTAAGATGGGCAGCAGGCTGCAGAGCACGGGGTCAGTGAGGGGAGAGGAATGGGAAGGAGAAACAGAAAAGGACCTTGGAGACATGCTAATATCCTCAGATATCCTCTGCAGAGGATTCTTTTTGACCTGTGCTGTATGTTTCACACTCCATGGTGGTGATTTTATACTAGCGCTGAGCTGAACGTTCATAGCCATCTATACAATTAGGACAGACACCTCTATTCCTCACTTCTCAGTAACTCTCCAAACCCAACACATTGCCATTTAATGTCCCAGTAAAAAGCACCCTTTCTGAAAGCATCCTCCTTTAAAAAGAGTGATTTAAACCTGATGTCAAAACTCAGTTTTCAAAACTAACTCTCATCTCGTTTTCCCATGTTGTAAAAATGTACCTCAGAAAGCACTGGCTGTTCTCCATTAAAAAGCACTTTAAACAAAGATTTTAACTCATTTATGAAAGTAAACACAGGACCACATGTCCAATATTTAAACAAATCAGACAGTATTGAGGAAATTGACCATCCAGCCCAAAAGAGAAGAGACATAACTTTTCCTGCCTCATAGTTTTTGTTCATTTTAATAAAAATATGCAATTATTTGTTCAGTTTGCTGGTTTCAGAAAGCATGTTACTAGTTTTTCAACAGGAAAAAAATGTCTAGCACATGACTGGGACAAGATCAACAAGAATATTCAGTCAAATATTTGCAAATCTAATGATTCTAGCAAACTTCATTAATACTAAGATTCATTATTTGAGTAACTATATTTTGAGAATCAGCATTTTAGGTCAAACCTTGAATATTACTGTCTTTTGCAGTAAAGTATTTTCTGTGGTTACTGACATTTTAACTATAAATTCCATGACTGAGAGGATATGAACATATTTTGTATAATATTTTCCTCTCTCAGCATTAGCAGAAAACTAATTTAAAAAAAAAACTTTCCCTTTAATAGTCTGCCAGTAAATGGATTTCTTCCTCATTCCTTTTTGTCTTTTTTCTTTCATTTGTGATTTCTGTCATCTATTCTTGGTCATTGCCACCCACCAACTTACCCGATGGACAATATATGTCTGGTATAAACTGTTCTTGCTGGCATCTTCGGTTACTGTATAACTCTTACTGCAAGTACTTGTGTTCCTGAACTCTGGTATAAGTATGTGCTTTAGGTTCAGAAAATCTATAATTAAAAGGGTTCAGAGAAAATGAGATATTTTCATCTTTGATTTTATTCTTATTATTCTAGTAATTCTCATTTTAGAAAAAAATGGCTCTTGAAGGTTACATGTAACCCAGGTATTATTTTGGGTGGCACAGAATATTACTGGTCAGAGCTGAGTAATGTATAATTACCTTTGCTTAAGTATAACATCTAAAATATTATCCATGTGATGAGAATTATAATAATACATCCTTCCATCATGATTATTCATACATTGGTTTGTGTATATAAAGCTTAGCTTACATTGGACAATGTAGATAAACCAAATACAATGAAGATTAGAAATCCTTGGAGTTTACTCAATTTGTGGGACCCCAAAGTCGCAGTGCCCATGTCTAACAAGATTCTTGCTGAAGGAGGCTGAAACCGACCCAGCAAAAGGAGCACCTTAGACCTGTTGATCTTCAAAGTCATTAAACAGAATGAAGCATATTTTTGAGAAGAAACCTTGATGTGAAAGTCTGTAACTCTAAAATATGGGCCTAAATAAAAAGAATCATCCTGAAACTACCCCTGAACTTTCTTCAGTTGTACTTCCAAGGAAGAGGTTCCACATATGATTCTAGAGATCATGATGGGCCCTGAAAATGGTGTGCCTTATAGTGAAGATGGAAAACAAAAACAAAAAAGTACAAAAAAACAGTATGCCCATCAAAGGATATAATCTACCCTAGAAACACATTTCTCCTATTTTGTGGATAATTGTGGAGGAATTGGCAGCTTTGTCATTTCCTTAAATATGCAAAGGGATAAAAATGTAAATATCCTGTTCCCCATTTTCCCCTATTAGCTATATGCATCTAATTAAGACACTTCCAATGCCACTGAAAGGTTTAAACTGATGGAAATGTTTTTTGCTATCTACACAAAACCAAGTGGAAGAAAGTGCTTAGTACTCTTGCTATATACTGAGCACTTCTACATATGATGCTTCTACATACAATTAATTTTGCTAGTTTAATAAAAGAAATGAGCCTCAACTCATCATCCTGATTTAGACCCCATAGATTCTGCTAAAAATTCTGAGATAGTTTTTATACACTCCTATAAAAATGATCAATTTCAGTATGACATGACTTTCAATCTTCTTCACCTCTTCAAAAATTGAGTGGAAAAAAGTGGAAGCTGAATTTGCAATTCTTTTCAACTCTGCATACGTTTACTGGCCTTCCAGAGGATAGAAGATTCATTTTTTGTAAGGGGAAAGAAAAGACGGAAAACATTCTCGGGTATATTAGACAGGGAGAATTTCATTCACAGTTTGATTTTCTTGGTTGAGGGATATTTTGAGCCATATAAATGGGATAACCCTACAGTCTCAATTATAAACACTACTGAGAAGCTCCTAGCTCATTTAACAAAGCTGCTATTGGGAAATAGAAGATTTTTGGAGAATCAGTTTGAAAACTGTCCGATTTAAAGATCCTTCTTCCTATGGCTAAGGAAAAAAACATGTATATTTTTTATTCTTTGTGTAATGAGAAATTTGAGGAGATTTATTTCTACTCACATTAACTTAAAGTTGAGAGCCTCAATATGACAGATGTCACAAATTAACTTGAGGACCAAAGCATTATGGACCAGTGATGTAACTTTGAAGAGTTTAGAATAAATCTCACTCTCCCTGATATAAACCTACCTTCATCTAAGCAAGCAAGTTATAAGAATTCTAATTGCAGTCAGTGATAACTATACAAATCTGCTTTCTAGAATTTTCAATAAATTCTGCCTTCAAAACAAAAAGAGTATCTGTTGGATACCATGCCCACATAGCCACATCTAAGACAAACCACCATTTCAACTTCTAGTCCATACCTTTCAGTACAAATACTGCTTAATGTTAGTTTAGTTGTTTGAATTTGGTTTCAGATACATCAGGAAATGGTCACTAATTTTTCCATGAACATCTAAAAAGGTAAGAGCAAACCTCATTTTTAAAGGCTTTATTTTTAATATTAGTCTTAACTGGAGAAAATGGCTTTTCAATACACAAAATTTTGCATGTATTTGTTTATGAACTTTCCTTTTCTGGGAAGTTTTTATCAGATTCTCAGTGGGATACGTGACCCGCAAAGGTTAAGCACCACTAGCCTAAACTTTTGCCACATGTTTGTTCTGCCTTCTGGCATTCCTTCTTCCTGTGTGCCTGGTTTTTGACCCCCTAGGGTCCTGCTTTTCATTATTCATGTAGGTCTTGATGCTGGCCTGCCTGCCTCGGAGCTCACATTTCCTCAGTACTGCTCTGGCCTGGCCTCTTGACCCCTCCCCAAAGCCCTGCCTTGGCCTGGCCTGCCCTGGGTACCCTCACACCCACCACTCACTAAGCACTGTTTTAAATTAGCCACAAATGCTCTCATTGAAGGGAACATGACTTTTATTTTAGTAAATTAAACTTACAGGTAATAAATAATAATGGCACCTCAAAGAAGCACTAACTTCCTTTTAGGAAATAGGTTGGAAATTGCTTTCCCCGGTCCTATAAACGATATTAACTTTTTCTCAGAGTTGACTTTTTCCTGACCTATGGATATTTTCATCCACCGAGTTTATATATATACAATTCATCATCAAGCCCAGTATGTCAATACTGATTTAACCATATAAACACATACACCCAGACACACACATCAAGAATTTTAAACATTAATTAATTTTGGTTTGACTAATAAAATATTGTGCTAAGTAAGGTTTGACCATGTAGCTATAAATTCATGTGTTTTAAGCTAACTGATCCTATGTGATATGTACTGATCCTATCTTGGCATTAATCCTAAGTAATATTAAGTGTTCTCCATTCAGATTATGTTTAAAAGTTTTTCCTATGCATGACTAACTATTTCAGTCACTTCACTGTGTTCTTTTGCAATGTACAGGGTAACAATTAATTGGCTTTCATGGATAGACACATCCTGAAACAGAATGTGCCCTGACTCATTCCCCTCTTTCAACTAAGCAATTTCAAGCATCCTTTTGAGTTCCTATTCTCCATTTAAAAACAAAAAACAAAAAATTGTTAATGTTCAAGTGGTAAAATTCCTATGCAAGTCAAGATTTCATAAACACATTAGAATAAAATGGAGCTGCCCGATAAAACAAGATTCCATTAAGTTCTGAAGAGAAAATTGAGAAAAACCAAAGCTCATAAAACAATTCAAATTGTATTTGTCTTAAACATTAAACATCCAGTATTTCCAAAAATTCTCCTTTCCCCACCTTCACATCAAAATCTCCTCTTACATCAAAAATATTTTATTTTTACTAAGCATCTAGGACAGTCGTTATTACCCCAATGCACAGCCATGCATATAGCCAATCCCCTTAATTGGCGCATTCTTAAATGAGAGGTTTGGCTAATTGGAATGCTTGCTGTAGAACAGATGGGGCACTGGTGTTGAGACTCTGTCTTAATTTATTGTCCTGGGGTTTTCCTAATTACCCGCTTAATTGGCACAGCCACACCACTTTGAAATAATAATGTACCGCTAATTATCACCGATTTAAGCTTGCTAATAGCTTATTCTTACCAGCTAACTTCAAGAAATCAAGCAGAGAGCAGGAACTGCCACAGGGAAATCACTCTGCCCGGGCTGGTTTAGACAGTTACATAAGTGCAGTGTCCTTTACAGCTGTGCTGATTTGGTTTCTGCCCCACAAGACTAAATAGTAATGTTTTTCTAGACATTCAAAGGAATGGTAGCTCTTCCTTGACTTTCTCAACTTTCAGAGACCTTTGTAACTGGTGTGTATCAATAACTCCAAGTCTCCAATGAGCTCATTATTAGCATTCTACATAAACAGAAAACAAAACAAAACAAAACAGGGCAGGTTGAACAAGTACAATCACATCACCCAAATATAATCAAAGGAATCCAAAGCTATGGTTTAGCTTCCTTCCTTCCAAGCCAAAAGACTGACATACTCTATACTTCAAGCTTAGCACAGCTGGTAGAGCCAAGGACAGACATGGATGTCCTTCATCAAATGTTCGAAATCGAACAAGGAAAAGGGTATTAAACGGAAGGGTTCTCTTTTAAAATGAATACAGAGGAGGAAGGGGGAGAAAGAAAACAGACAAAAGGGTTACAGATTTGGGAATTCAGAGAGAAATACCTGTATTTAGGCTAAGATACTATAATTTTGCCTAAGTTTACACCTATTCTGCATCTGTTTTAGGTACTTTTTCAGGTCAGATTCCTTAGAAGCAATACCAGAGGCAGGAATCTGGATGCAGAGGATTCATCAAGGTAGCACTCTTAAGAGAAAGGTAGTGAGATAAACAGGATAGAGTGGGCAGGAAGAAGGTAAGTCAGGATGCAGTCCCAGCTTCAACCAGATTGTACAGGGAGTGTGGAAGCATGGATTGCATCACATATCTGGCCACGTCACGTTGAATAAGGGCAAGCCTTTTATCCCCCTGTGTCAGGCCCTGCTTACGAGCCTCCGCCAAGGCGGTGAGGCAGGTGGGAAGTTAGCCCCCTCTTTCAGATGGATGAGATGGTGTGTAGTCCTCCTCCACACAGACTAGAACTGACCTGTGTAACCTGTAGGATACTACAGAAATGACAGTGTGGGACTTCCAAAGCTAGATCATAAAAACATTGCAGCTTCTGCCTTTCTCTCTCTTGGATTATTTGCCCCTGAGGAGAGTCAGCTACAGAGTGCAAAAACTCACGAAGTCATTGTGACGAGACAGTGAGGCCTCCTGCCAACAGCCCTGTGAGTCGCCATCTTGGAAGATAGTAGCCAGTTCCACTCAAGGCTTCATAGGATTGCAGCCTCACCCGGCCTTGGTAGCAATCACCCTAAGAGACCATAGCCAAAAGAAACCCTGAGCCAAAACCCCATAGCTGAGCTGCTCCCAAATTCCTGACCTACAGAAAATTGGTTAATAAATAGTTGTTGTTGCTTTAAGCCACTTTGTTTTGGAATGACTTGTTAAGTAGCAAGAGATAATGAATATAGATGGCTCCAATTTGTTAAGTGCAATTCCCCAGAGAATAAGGCAGCTGTGCATTATCAGCAACCAGGAGAGAGCAGCCAGAAAGCAGATAAAATGGCCAGGTAAAGGGATGTGAGTAGGGCATCAGCAGCATCCACTACTGTAATTACCTCTCCTATGAAACGTTTCCATTAAGCCTCCCATACGACTTACAGTGTCATGTCATGAACTCAATTATGGACATTTATATTTTTAAAAATGGTAGCTGGCAACAACCTATAATTCTAGACCTAGTAAAATATTCTTCAAAAATGAAGATGTGTTCATAGGGCACCTGGGTGGCTCAGTTGGTTGTGTGTCCGACTTCGGCTCAGGTCATGATCTCATAGTTTGTGAGTTCGAGCCCCACATCAGGCTCTGTGCTGACCACTCAGAGTCTGGAGCCTGCTTCGGGTTCTGTCTCCCTCTCTCTGCTCTTTCCCTGCTCACATGCTGTCTCTCTCTCAAGAATAAATAAAGATTTGAAAAATTAAAAACAAAAAACAAAAAAAAAAAAAAAACAAAATGAAGATGTTTTCAAACAAAAGTTGAGAGAATTCATCACCAGTAATAAGCAATGAAAAATATACAAAAGGCTAAGGCAAAATGATTCTAGATTGACACATGGAATAAAAAAAAAGCACCACAAAGAATAAAATATAGGTTATTACAATATTGACTATTTTAAAACGATAACAATAATATCTTGGAAGATGTTAAAACATTGTTAGAAGTTATTTGTTAGGAATAGGGTAATGGAAGATAGGAAGAGGGTAATGGAGTGAAACTATTTTAAAGTTGTTATATCATTCAATGAAGTGGTAAAAGTTCTACTTTAAAGCAGATAGTAAAAATTAAAAATGCATATTGTGATCTCTATGGTAACCATTAGAAGAATAATAAAAAATGCAAGTAAAAAAAGCCATGAAGATCTCAAAAAATATTAAATACCTGTTAAAGTCAAAAGAAGGCAAGAGAGGAGGAATAAAGAATAAAGAACATGGGGTAAAGAGAAAACAAAGAACAAGATGGCAGCCTTAAACCACTTCAGGATACTATATACCCCTGCAAAAAATTGACTACACATCCCAACTGAAAAACAAAAAAGTAATTAATGATCACTTAATATATACTGTTGGGTAGTTAAAAAAAAGCTAACTGGTCAAATTATATATAGGTCAACAGTAGTTATATTAACACAACCTGAAAAGAATTGATTGGATAATGGAAAACTATGTAAATTAAACTCTGTTTTAAAGCCTGGAAATATTTTTGTTAGGATGCCATAAATCTAACATAATTTTAAACAACAAATTTTGGGGCACCTGGCTGGCTCAGTTGGAAAAGCATGAGACTCTTGATCTCGGTGTTGTGAGTTCGAATCGAGCCCCACACTGAGTATAGAGAATACTAAAATAAATAAATAAATAAATAAATAAATAGCAAGCTTTGGACAACAATTTTTTATAAGACGTACCACTAAAGATACTAAGTCTAAAGTAAACTGTGACAATATAATTTAAAGACTATGACTTCTTTATATGTAAAAATGTATTTTAAATTGTTAACCATAGAATGGTATTTATCTTCATTTACATTGACAAAACAACAGATGCATTTTACAATTTTCTATTTTTCAGCTACCAGAGCAATTATATTAACTTACAGAAACTCTTGTGTGTGTTTTTTTGTTTGTTTTAGTTTTAAATTGCTTTAAATTTATAGATAGTAGTTACTGTTATAGATATTCTCATGGGAATTACCCAAGGTAACTAAGAAAACCTAAAAAATACTGTCATGGATACAATGCTAACTTACAAAAACTAACTCAGAAAATATTTTTTTAACTTTACTTTTTTATGAATCGCACAAAACAGTGTTTGTTAATGATCTGGATGGGCTGACTGAGAATTCATTTTTCCCTTATCTACTTTTTTTTTACAATAAACTTTCATTTTGTTCTAATTAATAACTAAGTTATAGCAGAAAGTCCCAAGTCAATAAGTCTTTTCAGCAAATTATATTTTATCTCTATCTGGATAATCACTATATCTACAATACACCATAGTGAAAAATTATCTATGCTTAGCATATGAAATAGCAAAAAAAAGTTATTTAAAAATTGAGTACCATTAGTTCTCACGAAAATTTTGACTGAAAGAGTATTAACTATGTTTTTATTAGGAAAATATAATTAAAAAAACACTTTTCACCTAAACTTTAAAATAATGTATATGTGTATATTTATTTATATGTATATACACACAAACACACACATATTTTCTCAGATACAGAGAGTTAAAGAATACTCCTCTGTCCCTGGCATACTGTCATAACTTATACTTGAAATAGAATATTTATTTATTTTTTCATCCTTCAGCCTCTTTCCTGTTTTTCTATAAATATCCATTCTAATATATTTAATATAAGTACTTTGCCATATCCTCTCCTTGAAAAATATATACTAATTTTTTTATATATTTGCTACTAATTTATAAAAATGGTATTGCACTGTTATTCTCATTCTATTTAATATATTTTTCTCTTTAATCACAATGATATTTTTTGATGCATGAAAATGCATTCTATCCTTCTGACTCATAATATTCCAAACTAATATATTTTATTTTTCTTGTTATGGACATATAACTTGCCTCTAACTCTCAGCTACCACAGATATGCAAGAATTCTCCTTGTGAATATAAGCAAGAGTTTCTTGGGATACAGGCTAAGGTAAGGTAGACAAGTACATAGAGTATACGAGTTTTATAAGGTACAGCAAGCTTCTTGCTAGAATGGCTGTACTGGTGTACCATGTGATCATTCACCTAGAAAATCGAATCCTATCTACTGATCAACCATTAGAATGGAGTTCAGAAAAGTACCCATATATAGCATTTTAAACACATCTTTGTCCAAATCAGTCTATTCGATATTCACGTCACTTGTTTGGATATTCTGTGCACACTGAGATGGGCTTGGAGAATGTCTGGATTATCATAACCTGAGTCAGAGGGTGACTCCAATTACATCCAGCTTTGTATGTGGTATCTGCCAGAGCAAATCCAAACATGTACTGCTACCTGCTATCTAGCTAACAATTGATTGTCCTTTATCAATTAGTAAGGACAATTAGAAATATTTCACTTTCAGCTGGTAAGAATATCTTCACTGTTAGACCTCAGGGCAACTCTCCCACTCCATGACAGACAGGAGCCCTGATCATTTGGATATCCTACAGGACGCCATGCTGATAATAAAATATTGATCACATCATCCTAGTTGCCTTAGTAGACATGTTCATGCCTCTGGTGGGGAAAAATACTGACATTTCAAGTGCTTGACAATTCAGCAGGGGTTCTAAATGTCTAGTTGTCTGGATCTTAATGGGTTACTCTAACATAAAAGGCAAATTTCTGCCTTATGATGACCTAGCACTCAGGAAGAGGCATGATGCTTTTTGGGTCCCTTTGAATATTAGACAAAACATAATATACACTTGAGTGTTGCTCTAACCCAAATATAGAGTAGCCCCAAGGAGCTTTTGTATGAGAAAGAAAAGTCTGTAGCTTGGAATTTTGCAAACTGTTCTGATGTTCAGTCCAGATGACCCAGCTCATCCATTCAAAGGTGCCTTAGAGGACAAGTAGCAAATGAAGATGCTCTACAGAAACCCTGGGAAGCTATGATCTCATGGTTTGTGAGATAGAGCCCCGTGTTGGAGTCTGTCCTCACAGCGTGGAGCTGCTTGGGATTCTCTCTCCCTCTCTCTCTCTGCCCCTCCTCTGCACATGTGCGTGCTCTCTCTTTAAAAAATAAACATTTTTTTGAAAAATGAATTGCTTAAGTGAGCTCATGTACAATATCTCTGGTTGTTTACTTTGTGTGGCATGATACTTATCTATGATGGACCTACTCTGGTTCATAGGTAATAGCTAAAGGTGGCTGGTTGTTTAGGGATACAGAAATACATGAGTCTGCAAGGTTGGTGACAAGAAGTCTATTCAATGGCCTGGATAGATACTTATAGAACTTTCCATTCACATGAGCCCCTCATTACTCCTGAGATATTTCACTTGTATTGGGTTTTGTTTTGTCTTTCCAACAACTGAGTTGTTTTGATGGTGAAACAGACATGAACTTTAAAACCTTAAGATCTTCCTTAGCTAGGTTTTATTAGAAGAATCACTCTACACTATACCTAGCCACTACATGCTATATACACTAGCTAAAGCACATTAATTTCTCAAATACAAGAAAAGACTGCTGATCACTATAGATGTTTAGAAGAAAAAAGAACAGCTAGTTTACATGCAAACAAAGTGCTACTTCTTTTGAGCTGCAGCAAATAGCGAGCAATAGCCCAGATCTTTATTCCAAATTATAGTCCATCTGAGAAGAGAATGAGGCAATTAAGAGCACTATCCCAAAAGGAAAGAAACAGAGTTTACATTCTAAAGAGTAAAGCGATGTAAAATACTGAGGCTGCCATAAGATATTATTAGAAATAACTATTTGAGGGGGCACCTGGGTAGCTTAGTCGGTTGAGCATCTGACTTCAGCTCAGGTCATGATCTCATGGTCTGTGGGTTCGAGCCCCTTGTCAGACTCTGTGCTGACAGCTCAGAGCCTGGAGCCTGCCTCAGATTTGGTGTCTCCCTCTGTCTCTCTCTCCCTCAAAAATAAATAAACATTAAAAAAAAGAAATAACTATTTGGATTAATAAATGAATATAGAATTCTCAGTTTCAATTCATTTCAAAAACACCCACCAAGAAGCTAGTATTTGTCAGGGCATACAGTGGGCAACAGAATGCAAAAATAAATAAAATAATAGTTTCCTTTAATTTTAAGAGTTTTTCAGTCTGACTGCCAATTATCAAGCAAAGAGATATAGATGAAGGCTTTAATTTAACATGTGAAACAGTGACGGGGGCAGTGGTAGAAATGTGAGTTATAGAAGCAAGCCACTCAATGCTTATCATTTTGAATCAATGTATAGCCATTTTCAGCATTCCAGATTAAATGTATAGAAACTTCTTATCTAACCATTTGTTAAATACTTGCTTAATAGACAGTAACACAGATTTCATCATTTATGTGAATGCTTTTTCTCTCTTGCATCACCCAATACAGTAGACACTAACTATATGTGGAATTTAGGCTAAAATCAATTAAAATTAAAAATGGAATCATCAGTCACACTAGCCATATTTTAAACTTTTTTTTTTTTATGGCAAGATCTACTTTCGTAACAAAATTTGAAGGGTACAGTATAGTATTGTTGACTACAGGGAGAGGGAATTGGGGAAGTATTAACTAATGGCATAAAGTTTCAGTTGAGCGAGATGAGTAAGTGCTAGAGGTCTGCTGTACAATATTGTACGCTAGCCACATTTTAAGAGCACAATGACCATACATGCCTATTGCCCGCCATAGTGTATTATAGCAAATGTCCCTTATCACAGAAAGTTTTATTGGTCTCACAGGTTGTACTTATCTTCCTAATTAACTGAATAGGAGCAACTGCTGAGTTTTAAAAGTAATTAATGGTGATCTTTTTTTCTTCAATAGTGTATTTGGTTCTACCTAATTGAATACACTCTATTCTGTTGAAAATTAATGGCTTACTTTCTTTTCTCTTTCTGGTTGTAAAACAAATGTCTTACTTTCTTCTGTTGGCAAGTGTCTCTTCACCATTTCTTGGAGAGATCTTCATCCCATGCTTCTCTTTGCTTCCCTCAAAAGAACAACGGGGGCTTTGTGTAGGTGTTCTGATTGGACGGCCACAAATCTTACTGATCTTTCAAAGAGAAAATATTAAAAGGCAGTTAGAAACCTTCCTCCATCCTACCTGAGAATGTAATATTTGCTAGAGTCCAAAACAATGTAGTGTTCTTACTTACACTTCAATATTAACTTTTAAGACATAAAATGTTTGTTAATTTTCCAAAGGGGGAATCAAATTACCTGTATAAAATGGCAACCATGATTAATTGATGCTATGCACATATATATGTTTTCCATGTATATATACGCAAAGTACATGAAGCAAACATATGCAGAATAAGAGAAGTATATTAATAAACTTGCCTTCTTGTATAAATAAGACTACTTAACCAAAATAGGTATTTTATGGTTTATATTCAATTTATGACAATCACATAATTGTACTGAAATTTTAAATGAAATAATTTGCTATTAAATATGCAGTCTGTTTTCTAAATGAGTTCTAAAGGTAGTTTTCTTCTTAAGGTCTTTTTTTTTTATATTAGAGAGAGAGAGCAAGCGGTAGAGAGGGGGAGAGGGAGAGATAGATTGAGAATCCTAAGCAGGCTGTATTATCAGTGCAGAGCCCAATGTGGGGCTCAATCCCATGACCCCATGGATCATGGATCATGATGTGAGCCAAAATCAAGAGTCAATCATTCAATCAACTGAGCCACCCAGGTACCCCTTAAGATCCTCTCTTAAAATAATAATGAATACATTTGTATAGACATTTCATTTGGTAATTGTTCTATATCTTCTTCTTGTATTTTGAGAGTGTTAGTATAGTTGTTTTTCTAAAATCTAAAATCGTTTTTCTAAAATCAAATGAAAGGGTAAAAAACTTATCTAGCCAAGATCTTTATATAATTTACATAATTATCATTGAGAAAGTAACTAATTAATTGGACATATTACCATGTAGAGCATAAAAAAGACTCACACAATACCTTAAAGAGGTGGAGTACTTAAAGAAGTAGAGTAGTATAATTGCAAATACATAAAAACATTGCCTAGGAATCAGGAGACTTTGGTTCTTGTCCTAATTTTTCCATCTTAAGCACTGAAATCTTGAAAACAGTAGCAGAACTTCTTTGAATTTGATTCTCTTATATGTAAGATGAAGAAATTAGAGTAAATTATTCCCAAGTTCCATTAAATTTATCAATTTCTTTAATTTTCCATGCAATGAGCATTAAAGGAATTATGCACTAATTTGTTTATTTAACCCATATTTATCTTGTTTCTTATATTTTCAAAGAAAATGTATTAGAGGTTAGAAGAGAAAAAAGGCAAAAAACTGAATTTTCTCCTAAAAGAGAAAACTGAGCAGGCTCTGAGCTCTCGGCAGCATCCCATGCAGGCTCCTCATTGTCACCACAGAGCCCAACACAGGGCTCAAACCCACGAACCATAAGATCATGACCTGAGCTGAAACCAAGAGTCAAACGCTCAACTGACTGAGTCACCCAAGTGCCTCAGAGCAGGTAAATTGTGAACAGAGTCCTAAAGTAGTCCTGAGGGGGAAAAAAGTTATTTTGAACTGTAGTAGTGGCTATGTTCATGAAGAGAAAGATTCATGAATTATAGAGAGAAGTAAAATCAACAAGGCCAAATCCAGAACACAGACAACACCAAAAGTTATGGAAGATGGAGAGCAGGAAGAACTGTTATCCATTGCTGGCGGGAACGAAGAATGGTATAGACAGTTTGGAAGACAGTTTCGTGGTTTCTTACAAAATGAAAATTATCCATAGGAATTGAAAACTGATGTCCATACAAAGACCTGCACATGGATGTTTACAGAAGCTTTATTCATAATTGCCAAAACTTGGAAGCAGCTGAGATGTCCTTCAGTAGGTGACTGGGTAAAACTGTGGTGCATCCAAATAGCGCAATATTACTCAACACTAAAAACAAATGAGCTATTAGAAAAGACATGGAAGAAACTCAAATGCATACTACAAAGTAAAATAAGCCATCTGACAAGGCTATAAACTGTATGATTCCAACTATATGATATTCTAGAAAAGGCAAAACTGTGAGCACTAAAATTCTTAGTGGTTGCCAGAGATCAAAGAGAATATAGGGATAAGCAGGTTGAGAACAGAGGATGTTTGGGATGGTACAACTACTGTGTATGATGCAGGGTGGATACATGTCATTATAAATTTGTCCAAACAAATGGAATGAATATACAACACCAAGAGTGAATCCTAATATAACCTATAGACTGGGTGATAATGATGTGTCAGTTGAGGTTCATCAATTCCAAAAAATGTCTGACTCTGACAAGGATGTTGACAACGGGGTAGGCTATGCGTGAGTGGGCACAGGGGATAGATATATGGGGAATCTGTACCTTCTTGCCCAGTTTTGATGTGAACTTAAAACTGCTCTAAAAAATGTAATCTATTTTTTAAAAAATCAACAGGGCTTGGCAAATGACCAAAAGTGAGAAGTTAGGGAAGTGTAAGGCCAAGGTGTTAAAAGGCTCAAAGTGAATTTCCAAGAAGCTGAAAAATAGTGATAGTGCAGTGTAAATATATTTAAGTGTGAAAATATTTTCTTAATGGAAAAAAAAAGTATCTTCATTGTCAACAATTCTTAGTCACAAGAACCAAGGGAAGACAATATAAGTTGATGGCAGAAATATTGAGTGAGATTGTTTAATGAAACTGCAGAATATTTGAAATAAAGGAACACAGTAAAAAAGAAATAGACTGCTATCATGATCCAATGTGACTAGCGATAGAGCTCTAGGAAACTTCTAGGAATCTCGGCTCTCATCCTGTCCTTAAAACTTGAGAAAATAAAAACACTTTGTAGTTATAAGTTAAGGGAAATCTTATTTCACCCTGCCCTTCCCATGTTGGACTTAAAACCGTATTGGCTACTGACCATATTTCCTAGACAGGTAGATAGAAAGCTGAAAACACTAGCCTCACAAAATCTTTATTCTCATCATCTTTACAATTCTTTTTTGTATTTTGCTACAAATACAAAAGAAAATGTACAAGCCACAGACTTATGTTATCTTTGATTGTATCCAAAGGTCCAGGCATATATACAAGATTCCAACAAATACAAATAAATTTCAAAGCCTTTCTATTTGTTGACTTGCTACCCGCTACCCGGGGAGCTCTACTTCACACCTTATTGAAAGGGAATGGAAAGCCATCTGTTACTAGCACATTAGCCTGTCACCTTGGCCCCGCTGGGGTGAGCCGATTTGGGTGGCCCATTTCAATACCTTCTTGCTATAGAAAAGTCCTTCACACTTACTTGGACTATTTTTCATCTTTGACTTACACTGCCATTTCCTCCTTATCCCCCTCCTTGCTCTGTACTGTTCTCCCCTGCAATCAGTCTGAAGTGTCTCTGAAAGAATTGTTTCCCTTCTTAAGGCTAACCTACTCTTGCTTTAAGTTCATTCTCTGGCTTCCCACTGATCTTCAAGTTCCCATCTTACCTTGAAAGGCCCCTTTTAGTTGCCCCTAACCCAGGTCACTTCTCCCATCCTGAGCGAGTACTTGTTTTAGTACTTATCACCATGCAAACCTTCCCATTTTCACTATGTTCTTGCAGAAGGACAACTTCTCCTAGAGCCTCCCTTTTTGTTCATTCAGTCTTACTCAAGCCATCAAATTGCCAAAACTTTTAGTTAATAATCTAGAAAAGCTATTTGTTTATTTTTCTATCTATCTATTTATTTTAGAGAGAGTGAGTGTGTGAGTGAGGAAGAGGGGTAAGGTGGAGAGAGAGAGAGAGAGAGAGAGAGAGAGGATCTTAAGCAGGCCCCATGCTCAGTGTGAAGCCTTATGTGGGGCTCAATCCCATAACCCTGGGATCATGACCTGATCCAAAATCAAGAGTCAGATGATCAAGCGACTGAGCCACCCAGGCGCTCCTCAGAAATCTTTTTAAAGAACAATTTACATTGTTCATTTTCAGTTGACTCCCATAAGCAGAGCCTCTATTTCTTTTGCAATGGTCTTTTAAAATGTTTAGGGGCGCCTGGGTGGCGCAGTCGGTTAAGCGTCCGACTTCAGCCAGGTCACGATCTCACGGTCCGTGAGTTCGAGCCCCGCGTCGGGCTCTGGGCTGATGGCTCAGAGCCTGGAGCCTGTTTCCGATTCTGTGTCTCCCTCTCTCTCTGCCCCTCCCCTGTTCATGCTCTGTCTCTCTCTGTCCCAAAAATAAATAAACGTTGAAAAAAAAATTTAAAAAAAAAATGTTTAATAATAATTATAATTGAAGAGAAAACTGTATAGATCATCACTAGTTGAAAAGCAATGAATGTGGAGGTACTGTGAGTATTTACTAAGCGATCTGTTCATAGGATGAAACAGAGGTGGATGGATGCTCCACCACTATCAGAGGCAAAAAGATAGAAGGAAAATCAAAGCTGTTAGCAGTTTTGAATCTGTTAATCAGGGTGAACAAAGATCCAATAACAAGTATAGAAGGTAGAACAAGTATATCATTTTGGCTTCTCTGTTCCTTAGAGCAGGAGATAAATTCTCATTTAAAACTCTGATTTGGAGGTAATTCTAAAAGGTAGCTCTAAATGATGCATTGGAGATAAAAGGAAAGTTAATGAATAGAATCACCTACATAGAGTCAATAGTTAAAACCATGAAAATGGATGAAATGACAAAATGTATATAGAATGCCAAGAAGGTCGGAGAGAAAATCTTCTGGCAGGAGAAAAACAACTCTGAAAATAAGGTGTTGGGCGGGGAGGGGAAGAGGAGAAGGAAGAGGGACTGGAAAAGAGAAGGAGATAAAAGGATTAAGAGGAAGGAGGGAAGGAAAGAAGAGAGGAGGAGAGGGTGGGCAGGAGGGAGGACTCCAGACTAACAGAGCTGGCAGTCTTTTAGCTGGTCTCCAACCTTGAGGCTCCTGGGTGGCTCAGTCAGTTAAGCATCCAACACTTGGTGTCGGCTCAGGCCATGATCTTGCAGTTTACGAGTTCAAGCCCCGCATCGGGCTCTGCGGGGACAGGGCGGAGCCTGCTTGGGATTCTCTCTCTCCTCTCCCTCTGCCACTACCCTACTCTACCCTACTCATGCTTTCTGTCTCTCAAAATAAATAAACTTAAAAAAGAAAAACAGAAGGTATCCAACCTTAATCTATAGGTGAGAAGACGGAAGCCCAAGGCAGGAATATAACTTTGCTAAGTCTGTATCTAGTTATTGGATGAGTCTATCTACTACTATCCAATTAACAGTCTCTTCTTTATACTTATTAGTGGTCTTGTTAGTCACATATTCTTATCCATTGGGAGGGACTCCTAGCATCATATAAGACCTGGGTCCTAAGTGTCCTACATGAATGAAATAATTTGGGTTGAAAATGATCTAGATATATGAATAAACCAGAGAAGCCCATTTTTCCTTTGTATGTGGAAATAGATGAGGGGAAACATGGCAGTTATTTCCTTTAAGATTCCCACAAACTAATGGAGGTGGGGAGAAATGTAAGGATATTAGACAATTTGATTTCTGACGGATTTTAGGAGGCAAACTAGAATAACTGAATTTATGAAAAAGAAGTCCTCTTTTTCTTTTTCTTAATGTTTATTCATTTCTGAGAGAGAGAGACAGAGCATGAGCAGGGAAGGGGCAGAGAGAGAGGGAGACCCAGAATCTGAGGCAGGCTCCTGGCTCTGAGCTGTCAGCACAGAGCCCGACACGGGGCTCAAAGCCACAAACTGTGAGATCATGACCTGAGCCAAAGTCAGATGCTCAACCAACTTAGTCATCCAAGTGCCCCAAAGAAGGCACTCTCTCTTGAGTTCCCCAAGTTCCAACTTAGTGAGATAGTAACATAAGATTTTCTTCTCTTCCACGAAAGTTCAGATAACATTGCAAAGAATAGTCAGTAACTTCCTGATCTACAAATTACCACAGCAAAATTATTTTGGTTTGATCAAATACCTGATTAACAGAATTGGAAAAGCAAAGTTCTGTCATATTTCATTAAAGATGTCACAATTGACATATATTAAATGTTCTTGGATTTATGAATACTCAACGTTTTCTCTAAAAAATCATTTTTTTCAATATAAAAAGGATTTTCATATTGCTAGTGATCTGTAGTTGCTCTTAAAATCATGGTGGAAATAAAAAACTCTCTAATCCACATTTCTTTTTTAATTGCACATTAAAATATTTTAGTAAATAAGTGTTATTTTGGTATTGCAAATGACTTTTAAAAGTTATCAAAATGTTGATATCACCTGTGTTTTCCATGTTGGATGCAACTGACCAATATTGGTTTTAATCATGATATTACTGCGCATTGAATGCCTATGATGGTGAATTGTGTGTGTCACCTTGACTGGCCATAGGGTGACAAGGTTACACATTATTTCTGGGCATGTCTGTGACACTATTTCCAGATGAAATTAGCATTTGAGTCAGGGGACTCTGTAAAGTAGATTGCCTTCCCAATGTGAGTGGGCATCATACAATTTACTGAGGGCCCGCAGAGAACAAAAAACAGATGAAGAAGGAATTTCTCTCTTTTTCCCTGCCTCATAAACTGTCATCTCATCTTCTCCTGCCTTCAGACTGGGATTCACACCATCAGCTCCCCCGGCTCTCCGGCCTTTAGACTCAGACTAAATCATATGCCACTGGCTTTCCTGGGTCTCCACCAGCAAACAGCAAGTCATGGAATTTCTCCACGTCCATAATCACATGTGCCAATTCCTCAAAATAAATCTCTCCACATATATATTTCTCTGGAGAACTGTAAATAATATAATGCCAAATTCAGGCTTGATGAAGTAACATATATTTTTACAACTACACAAATAAATTGTTTTGAACATCCTAGTCTTTATTGTAGTTTACATCTGCTTTGAACACATAATGAAATGATGATAATTGCATGCAATTAATAAAAGGAGCATGTGGATACATAAAACTCTTAAAACACAAAAATATTGCTTAATTTTCCTTAAATTATCAGTTCATTTCCTTCATGTGTCATTATATTTTGACAGAAGTAGTCAGAGGGGCGCCTGGGTAGCTCAGTCGGTTAAGCGTCTGACTTCGGCTCAGGTCACGATCTCAAGGTTTGTGAGTTCAAGCCCCGCTCTAAGCTCTGCACTGACAGCTCAGAGCCTGGAGCCTGTTTCAGATTTTGTGTCTCCCTCTCTCTCTGCCCCTCCCCTGCTTGTGCTCTATCTCTTTCTATCAAAAATAAATAAACATGAAAAAATTAAAAAGAAGTATATATCATTTCATCGCATTGATACATATGATAGTGTCCCCAGACATCAAAATATAGTTTATTAACTCAATCTTTGAATCAGGTAGATTCCAAAATATCTTCCTAGTTTATTTTTCAATATAATGCAACATATACTTCAATGAAAGCATAAAAATACACTGAATTAGTGTTGATAAACTTTTTTTAAACTTCAAATTTATGTTTATTTAAAAATTTTTTAATGTTTATTTATTTTTTGAGAGAGAGAGAGAGAGAGAGAGAGAGAGAGAGCACGAGTTGGGGGAGGGGCAAAGATAGAATCCAAAGGAGGCTCTAGGCTCTGAGCTGTCACCACAGAGCCTGGTGTGGGGCTTGAACTCACAGATGTTAGATCATGACCTAAGCTGAAGTCAGATACTTGACGGACTGAGCCACCTAGGTGCCCGAATGTTGATAAACTTTTAGATGAATTTAATTAAGCAAACAATAAGTAAACAATATTAATTATGCAAGAGTGATAACATAGTAAAATCATATGATCAGAGATGAATTTCAGCAAAATTGAACTTAAGGGAGCCATTTGTAAAATATAGTCTATTTTTCTGACAATTTCCATTAGTATGCTAGATGTCTTCCCAGCCAAAGTTACTTTTGGTGAGAAATATTAACTTCATGAGGACTAGTATTATGGTATGGTGATAGTACGTTATTACAAAAGATTTTGCTAAGTTTGTATTAATGGAAATGAAAAAATAAGTGATTACAGAATATCATACCCTATAACTATGGAGCAATCACCATCTATATAATATGCATGCTACTTTGAAGTTCAAGGTATAAATAATTCCAGAAGTGAGCTGTGGAAAAAATATAAAGTTATAGCTATAATACCACTTTTAAAACACTAGTACATTCTGGTATTGCAACAAGGAATATTTATAGTAAGTTATAAATTATTAAGACTCTAAAAAGCAGTACTTTTAAATATAAGTTATCCATAAGGAGAATTCTAAGTTTGTACAAGGTGCCCAGTTCCTGGGAAAAAGCAAATAAAGCAGTGTTAACGCTGAATAAGGAAGAAAACACCTATTGTCTCCAGTTCGCAAGGGTAGAGATATGTTAACTCTAGAGCCTGCAAAGAGTAAATAAGGCCCTTTTACAAGTGTCTACTTGGAACCAAAGAATGTTTGTCCTTGGATGGCTGGCTTTTCCTTGTCTTTCCTTTTAATTTTCCAGAAGTTGCCTCCCTGCATAGATTTCAGTAGCTATCATCATAAAGGTTGCCACACCGAACTCATTTTATAGTTCAAATTAAAAGAGAAGAAAGAAGAGGAAGGGGACGAGGGGCAGGACACTGTGAAGCAGAATAACATTTCTAGATATTCTAAGTGGGATCCTAATTCTGCATTGCTAGTTTTGAGCACCTGCAAATTAAACCACCAGAGGGAGCTTCTGCATTTCAATCTGATGCCTAATCACTAATTAAATTTACTGCATGTGGCCATTTAAAATCATTTAACTCACGGGGCGCCTGGGTGGCTCAGTATCTGACTTCGTCTCCGATCATTACCTTGAGGTTCGTGAGTTTGAGGCCCGCATCGGGCTCTGTGCTGATAGCTCAGAGCCAGGAGCCTGCTTCAGATTCTGTGTCTCCTTCTCTCTCTGCCCCTCCCCTGCTCTCTTTCTCTCTCTCTCTCTCTGTCTGCCAAAAATAAATAAAATGTTAAAAAAAAAAATCATTTAACTCAGGACTCTTAGAAAAAAAAAATGCAACTTGTAGGCCAAACTGACAAATATTTAGATACATGAAATCTGCATAAAAAGCCAGTCTTCCATGTAAAATGGAAGAATGGGGCTGAGTGCCAATGTAATCAAATGAGAAAAGGAAAACCAACCCAGAATTGAAGACTAATTCCTCCAAACTGAGCTATGTTGTTGTCAGAAATGGGGAGAGACTGAAAACTAAGATAACCAATTATTTTCCCCTCTTGAGCCCTCTTGCCTTTCTTTCCTCCTTCCCTTTCTTCTGTGTTTCCTTCTTTTCCTCGTTCCTTCCCTTCTTCCCTTTTACTTTCCTTCCTTCATCCCAATCTCTCTTTCCTTTTCATTCATACCTATCTTTCTTCCTCCCTTACAGTTATATGAGCACATTATTTTTGCAAGCTCCCAGGACTGGAAGTCAAATTTATGCATTTTAGTCCTTGTTTAGCTACAGATAGCAGTATCGCTCAATATGTGGAGCACCTATTATTTCTAGGGTGTTATTCTAAAAGATGGGAATACATTCTGAGAGATGATGAAACTTTTTAAAAATGCTTACATTCTAGCAGAGGAAACTGAAAATAGAACATTAAATATATTACCTTTATGCCTTAGTGAATGCCATTCAGTCAAAAATGGGTAAGAGATAGACTAATGGGTTGGACAGAGGATGGACTCCTGAATGGAGAAAGTAGAAGTGGTATAAATATGCAATGGAATATTGGTCAGCCATCAAAAAAATGAAATCTTGCCATTTGTAATGACACAGATGGAGCTAGAGAGTATTACGCTAAGCCAAATAAGTCAGTCAAAGACAAATACCATATGATTTCATTCATAATGGAATTTAAGAAACCAAACACATGCAAAAGGGAAAAAAAAAGAGAGAGACAGAGAGAGGCAAACCAGGAAACAAACTCAATTATAGAGAACAAACTGATGGTTACCAGAGGGGAGGTGGGTAGGGGTGGGGAATGGATTAAATAGGTGATAGGGATAAAAAGAGTATTTGATGTGATAAGGATCGGGTGTTGTATGGAACTATTGAATCACTATGTTGTGCACCTGAAACTAATATTATACTGTATGTTAACTAGTTGGAATTTAAACTAAAAAGTAAAAAAAAAAAAATTAAATGACTAAGTCATAGACTGATGAGTTGGGGGACAATGGACTGCTTCAACTAGTTGGCCAAGAAGAACTTCTTTAAAGTGGTATTTGAGTTATGTTCTGAATGAATACAGAAGCAGCCATGGGAAGATCACAGGGAGGTGCTTATATACAGAGAGAACAGGAATTAAAATAGTCCTGGGAAGGAGAAAAAAGAGGCTGCTACAATGGAAAAACACCACAGAGTATGGGGTGGGGGCTGGGGATCAGAGGTAAATTGGCCGGATTACATGATTTCACGTATGTTCTGCCAAAGAATGAGTTTGTCTGAAGTCACTGCAGAATTCTGAGCAGAGCAATAACATTATCTGTTTTATGTTTTAAAAATATCACACTGTCTATCTGTCTATTGTTTGGAGAGAAGTCTGGGCAAGTCACAACAGAGTGATAGACAAGATGGAAACCACGAATCCAGATACGAAGCTGTCTGTGCGGTTCAAGGAAAAGGGGATGATGGCTTTGCCAAGGACAGTCTTCAAGGACTGAGATCTCGCTTGAGGACACGTATATTTTGAAGGTGGGAATAGGAAGGCTTGAGGGTGGATTAAATGCTACAAGTGAAGGAACCAGCAGATTCAAGAATGACTTCTGATGTTTTTTGGCCAAAGCAACTAGGCAAATGGAAGTGTCACATAAGCTAGAGAAGAATGAATTTGGGGAGAAAAATAAAATTCTCTTTTGGACAGATCTGTGTGTTTCTGTGTCTATTCTTGTTTCTGTGACTATTATTCATCCAAGAGGAACTATCCAATAAGCTGTTAGTTATATGAGCTGAAATGAAAGCTCAAGGGTAAGGCCAGGCAAAGTATATGAATGTGGTTGTTGACTGCATTGTCCTTGGGATGAGTACAGATGGAGGAGAGCACAGAAGACCAATACCTGGGGCATTCCAACATTTACAGGTGGAGACAAAGAAAAGTTAAAAAAGATTCCGGAAAGAAATTTTCAGAGAAGTAAAAGGAATCCATTGAGAGTGGAGTCTGGGCCATCGCAAAATACAAATGAAGAAGGGTTTTTTTTTTTTTCTTTTTTAAGAGGAAATGATCAAATGTGTGCAAAGTGACTGACAGCTCACATAAAATGAGGATGAAAATGGACCATATATCTTATGAGAAAAAGACCACTGGTCACTTGTGAAAAATGTAGTTTCTGTGGAGAAGTGTGGCAGAAAGCACAGTAACTAGGGTACAAGAGATAAAAGGAAATCAGAAAGCAAGACTGTCAAAAGGTACAAATTTCCAGTGATAAGTAAGTCATGGAGATATAATGTACAGCCTGGGACTACAGTTAAAATACCGTATTGCATATTTGAAAGTTACCGAGACAGTAGATCTTAAAAGGTTCTTATCCCAAGAAAAAAAATTTGTAATTATGTGCAGTGATGGATGTTAATTAGAATTATATATTCACAATATATATATCAAATTATTACATTGTACACCTGAAACTAATACCATGTTATATGTCAGTTATTCCTCAATAAAAAATAAAATAAACGTTGACTGTGAAAATACACAAACGTTTCATGGAGTTTTATAGTCAAGCAGCACAGATTTATGGGACAGAGCCTCAAAAGGACACAGAGTCAAGTCAGTTTCTGTTTTGTTTTGTTTTGTTCTGCTCTGTTCTGTTTTAGGACAGTAGCTATTACAATTTGATTGCATGTTTAATAGTACAGACTCTGTTTCAGATCATTTGATCCCAAAATACTTCAATTGCAAAATGAGTGAGACATTTCTCAAAGTGTCTGACTACCAGGGAGACACGTAGTTTAAACCTACAATCTGAAGTCAGAGTGCCTTTACTTCTGCACATAACCACGGCTGATGCATTGGAGATGCTGGATCATAGACTATGGATTGGGTAAGGAGAGAAATAAGGGCAAAAGAAATGGATGGGGAGAGTAAATATTATGAATATTTCCATAACATAAAATAATTTTTTGGATTATAAATACAAGAGTAAGGGAGCTGGAATGGCAGAAAATGAAGACCATGTGATGTAAGTGAATTGCAGATTTCAGAGATGGTACAAACATTGGTGATGAGTATGGGAGGATAGAATGATTAGAAGTAGAATCAGGGGCTCCTGGGTGGCTCAGTTGGTTAAGCCTCTGACTCATGATTTCCTCTCAGGTCATGATTTCATGATTTGTGAGTTCAAGCCGTGCACTGGGCTCTGTGCTGACGGTGTGCAGCCTGCTTGGAATTCTCTCCCTCCCTCTCTCTCTCTCCCTCCCTCCCCCACTTGCATATGTTCTCTCTCTCTCTTTCTCTCTCTCTCTCTCTCAAAATAAATAAACAAACTTAAAAAATTAGAATCATATTGTCAGATATACAGGTTGGTATAATGATCTTGGATAACTGGAGTTTGGGATTCCTGATGGTCACTGATGTCAATGGGGGAACAAAGCATAATGGGATTGATCTAGGCAATCAGAACACATATTTAACAACATAGGAGTGTGTGGAGTGTTGTGGAATCTGAGAGCATCTGCAGAGGCTGGCCACATCATTGGTGGCAGTTAGAAGAATGCTGATTTACTAGAGCAATTGCCAGTTTCAAGTTTTAGGAGAAAATGTATAATCTGACTTTAAGCAAATCACTTTAAGCTCTGTCCATATTGTGACATCGGCCAAATGGACACACTTAATTCAACTAAGGGGATTTTGTAAAGGTCTCCAAATGTGGGCTATCTTTCTCTTTTAAGACTGAAGGATCATTAAGGGCAATAAAAACTAGAACTAGAACATAGTTTGCCAATCCTCTAAAGTCTTGCCTTTCAGGAGTTTATAATCTAGTTAGGGAGGTAGAATTTCCAATGATGAAACAAATTGATAAATATATGAAGTTAACTTCAATACAATACAAACAATGTCTCAATAGAGTATAAGTAATGTTTCAAAAGAATACAATAAGCAGTAAGTTGTACAGGAGCCCAGAGAAAATCACCAGGAAGCAGGGGCAGCAGGGAACCTTGTACACAGACCTTGAAGCATTGGTGGAGAGAAAAAAAATGAGAGCAATCCTACCCTGAGAGGATAGGAATGGGATAGAATTCTACATGGGATACTAACTTGGTTATCCTAAGTAAAGCTTGATTCAATTACCTTTTGCAATACAATCTAAGGGGGATTTTTTTTTTTTTTTTTTTTTTTTTTTTGCCTTCTATGAGCATTGGGCTGTATGACATTTTAAACCTTTTGAGTTAGACAGTCTGATAGCGTACCAACTACTAAGCTCTCCCAACAAAGAGAAGAGTGCCAGACAGCCAGTGCAACCTCCATATTGGGGCAGTAAGATACCACAGGGAAGGACAGAAAAACACCTTGACATCAAGTTTAAGGCATGGAAATATCTCTAGAGCCATAAAATCAAAACTTAACCATTGCCTTTATCAAAGGGAGTAATAAGAATCCTAAGCCATCCAAATGCATATTCTAGATGTAATAATTAGATGAAAATAAGAAAGAAGAATAAAGCAGTATGACCATATATTCTTCCACTTTTCCAAAGCTGAAAATGTTTGAAGCTGCTTTAGAAATGGCATCAGCTAGAGGCTTAAAATGTTCAAACAAAGGCTATTCTGCTTTCATCAGGTCTCCTACGTTTTGCTTCTCCCTTGGCACTGGGATTTCCATCACCCCACAATGGGCTTTCATTAGCTTTTCCTTGGATAGATGCAGGACATCCTTGCTGCCTTTCTTTTGAGCATCCTCCCAGATTTGATCCTACCCTCCATGCTTCCAGATTAATCTTCCTAAAGCACAGTTCCAGTCAGACTCCTTCTCTGATCCCAAACCTTCTGTGCTTCCTCCCATTTCCTACTGAGTAGAAACTAAAGTCTATCATGTGAATTTACAGTGTGAACCTCAAAATTTCTGAGCACCTCTCTTTAAACACTATGTGCTTCAGCTGAATGGTATTACTCACTGTCCCCAGTTACCCTGTACTTTTCAGTCTGTACTTTCCTTATTTCAGCTTGTCTAAATGTTACCATCTTTCAAGGGTCACTGAAAATACCACCTGTGAAATTTAATCACCCTTGATCTCTCAATTTGAAGTTATTTGCCAACCTAGCAAACATTTGGTTTGTACATCTCAATAAGATTTGTCCTGAAGCAGTTTAGAGTACAGCAGAGGAAGTATTTTGATTTCTTGTTTTTTTTTTGTTGTTGTTGTTGTTGTTGTTGTTTTGTTTTTTTGTTCCTAATAGCTGTCAATGCCTCCTTCTGCCCCCCAGGGTAAAGCTAAAATACATTTATTCAAATGAATTCATATATTTCTTCTCAACTCTCTGATTTGTTGGAAATAGTCAAATGACAATCCCAGGGACAATTTACTCCCTTCCATAGAGTACTCAAAGTCTACCATTGTGCCTTCCTGTTTACTGAGAAGTTGTGAAGATTTTTTGCCTTTCTTATTTTTCATAACCACTGACCTATAATGAACATTCCATGTAACATTCATGCATCAGAAAATTTCATTGTCAGGAAATTGTTAGAAAAGTACTTAAAAAGAGGCACTGTTACCTGGGAAAATAATTTAAACACATTTAATAGACAAATTTGTACTATTCAGAATAGTTGAAAACCATAAACAACCCAAATGAAAAAAGTGGATGGACAAAGGCTAAGGTCACATAAGTCATACACACACGCACCCACACCAGACACAAATGGCAAAAAACAAACAAACAAGCAAACAAACAAACACAGGGAGGAGTTAAGATGGAGGAGAGTAAGGGGACCAGGATTTTCCTCATCCCTCAAACACAGCTGTATTAAGGTCAGAACACCTGGAACACCCAGGAAACCGATCTGTGGAGGGACAGATCTCCACAGGTGGAGGAAGACATCTTGGTGGGACAGGGGTGCATGTATGGAAATTGGGGGAGATAAAACAGTGTAGGCACAGAGGGGAGGGCACCACTTATGTGGACAGACCAAAGGGAGAGAAAGACAGAGAGGCTGTAGAATTGCAGTGTTGTGTTAGCACAAGAGAAAAACCTCTCTGGACCATGGTCTGAGGAATAAAAAATTCGGAAAGTACCAGTTTCTACTTTGAAAACAGCCTCAGACCTGAAGATCGGAGTTTTCGAAAATGCGAGCCTTTCTCCAGACGGAGCAGACCATGTGTACGTGCCAGGTGGAGAGGGAGCTCGTCCCAGGATGCAGTAGAAACCTCGGAGGTGCACTGGGAGACAACTGTCCCCTCCGTTGACTGCTGAAAGAAAAGGATTTATTGCCTCCCCAAGGACAAAAGACTCTGCAGGTGCTAGCCAGAGGCCCTTTGTCCACAGGGCTGAGTGGCACGACACTGGAACAGAATCTGCGCAGTGCAGGCCCCTTTAAGACATTGGGTTTTGAATCCCAGCCCAGCAGCTAGAAGGTTCCTGAGACTGTGGAGCAGGGCAAGCGGACCACCCCGGCACTGCTCTGTGAGGCTGCCTG